>NW_028274810.1:168488646-168798021 GCF_037043125.1 Eumetopias jubatus | reverse complement strand
TCTAAAATGAGTCTCTTGCAGACAGCATATGGATGGGTCTTGTTTTTTAATCCAATCTGATAGCCTGTGTCTTTTGATTGGGGCATTGAGCCCATTTACATTCAGGGTAACTATTGAAAGGTATGAATTTAGTGCCATTGTATTGCCTGTAAGGTGACTGTTACTGTATGTTGTCTGTGTTCCTTTCTGATCTTTGCTGCCTTTAGGCTCTCTCTTTGCTTAGAGGACCCCTTTCAATATTTCTTGGAGGGCTGGTTTCATGTTTGCAAATTCCTTTAGTTTTTGTTTGTTCTGGAAGCTTTTTATCTCTCCTTCTATTTTCAATGACAGCCTAGCTGGATATAGTATTCTTGGCTGCATATTTTTCTTGTTTAGTGCTCTGAAGATATCTTGCCAGTCCTTTCTGGCCTGCCAGGTCTCTGTGGATAGGTCTGTTGCCAATCTAATATTTTTACCATTGTAGGTTACGTATCTCTTCTCCCGAGCTGCTTTCAGGATTTTCTCTTTGTCTCTGAGACTCGTAAGTTTTACTATTAGATGTCGGGGTGTTGACCTATTTTTATTGATTTTGAGAGGGGTTCTCTGTGCCTCCTGGATTTTGATGCCTGTTTCCTTCCTCACATTAGGGAAGTTCTCTGCTATTATTTGCTCCAATATACCTTCTGCCCCCCTCTCTCTTTCTTCTTCTTCTGGGATCCCAATTATTCTAATGTTGTTTCGTCTTATCGAATCACTTATCTCTCGAATTCTGCCCTCGTGATCCTGTAGTTGTTTCTCCGTCTTTTTCTCAGCCTCTTTACTTTCCATCATTTGGTCTTCTATATCACTGATTCTCTCTTCTACCTCATTTATCCTAGCATAGTGCCCCCATTTTTGATTGCACCTCATCAATAGCCTTTTTGATTTCGACTTGGTTAGATTTTAGTTCTTTTATTTCTCCAGAAAGGGTTTCTCTAATAACTTCCACGCTTTTTTCAAGCCCAGCTAGTATCTTTAAAGTCATGATTCTGAACTCTAGGTCCGACATCGTACTAATGTCCGTATTGAGTAGGTCCCTGGCTGACGGTACTACCTCTTGTTCTTTTTGCTGAGGTGATTTTTTTCGTCTTGTCATTTTGTCCAGAGGAGAATAGATGAATGAGAGAACAAAATGCTAACAGGTTTACAATGTCCCCAGCAAATATACTGTATACAAATCCGAAAAGACCTGAAACCAGGGGAAAAGAAAGGGAAAGAAAGAAAAAAGAAAGAGAAAAAAAAAAGAAAAAAGATAAAAACAAAAACAGAACAATACAAAAAAAGCAGAATGTGATCAAATATGATCAGGCTAGTGCATAGATCAGTGCCACACACTAGATTTTGGGCATATTTTGGTCTGTTAGGGAAAAGTGCCTCCTAAAATTTTAAAGGAACAAAGACATATATGTACAAAATAAGGGTTGATACAATGAAGGGATAGAAGATGACTGTAAAGATGAAAATTATAATAGATTTTATAAAAGGACTTGATAAGATAAGAAGTTGTTTGAAAAAAGAAAGAAGATTTAAAAAAAAAAGAAAGAAAGAAAAAAGGGAGAGAGTGTGATCAGGCAGGAGACTAGAACAGAGCCATACACTAGTGATTTAGGGTATAGTTTTATCTGTTAGAAGAAACTGTATCTCAAAATTTTAAAGAGAGAACAACTTATATATATATGCCAAAAATAAGGATAACTACTATGAAGGGATAAAATATGACTCTAAAAATGAAAAATAAAAAATGTTTTTTTTTTTAAAAGAGATTCATAAGATGTTGGTTGAAAAAGGGAAAAAGAAAAAGAAAAAAAAACAGTTAACAAAAATTAACTTTGATGAACTAACGAATCATGGTAAAAAAAAAAGCCATGAATTCTATGTGCAGTATTCCCCTAGCGCTGGAGTTCTCCCGTTCTTCTTGATCGGTAAACTTGGTCTTGGCTTGCTGGCTGTTCGTGCTGATCTTCTGGGGGAGGGGCCTGTTGCTGTGGTTCCCAAATGTCTTTGCCAGAGGCTGAATTGCCCCGCCCTTGTCGGTCCGGGCTAAGCAAGCTGCTCGGGTTTGATCTCAGGAGCTTTTGTTCCCTGCAAGCTCTCCGTACAGCCTTGGAGGACCAGGGCAAAAATGGTGGCTTCCCAATCTGCACCTGGAGGAGCTGAGAACTCGGGGCCCCGCTCCTCAGTGCGCCCCCAGAGAAAAGCAGTCACTCCCTTGTCCCTGGTCTCCGGCCGCACTCCGTGCTCACCCGGCCTGTGACCGAGCGTTTGTATCTGTGGCACCCGACCCCGTGTGGAGTCTCCATACCCAGCAGATCCCTGCGGTGCGGTCCCGCGCCGCTCCTCCCCGGGAAGGAAGGGGAGTCTCCCCGGATCTGCCGCCTGTTGGGTCCCTGCTGCAGGAGCAGTGGCCCGACTGGGCCGCGGATCACAGTTTATGGCAACCCCGAGCTGAGAGCCCGCGCCTCGGCTCCGTCTCTGCAGCTGGCTTCCCCGCTCCAATCCCTGGGAACTCTGGTGCACTCAGGCTCCCCCAGTCTTTCTGTGACCCCAAGGGTCCTGAGACCCCACTGTCCCGCGAGGGTTCCACCCCCGCTTAGCCACTGGAGCGACGTCCCTCAGCGGAGCCGACTTCTAAAAGTTCCGATTTTGTGCTCCGCGGCTCTATCCCTTGCCAGAAGCGGCCGGCGGAGGCCCCTCCCCCGCCGTCTATCCTCCCGAATATCGCCTCGGATTCACTTCTCCGCACGTCCTACCTTCCAGAAAGTGGTCGCTTCTCTGTTCAGATAGTTGTTGCTACTCTCCTCTTTGATCTCCTGTTGAGTTCGTAGGTGTTCAGAATGGTTTGATCCCTATTCAGCTGAATTCCTGAGACCAGACGAAATCTAGGTCTCCTACTCCTCCACCATCTTCTGGCTTCCATGTCTTTTAATGAGAATTCTGCAGTCAAAATTTTGTTCTCCTATATGTAATATGTCATTTTTCTGTGGCTGCTTTCAAGATTTTAAAAATTTATCTTTGTTGTAGAGTTATTTGGTTGCTATGTGTCTGTACATGCTTTTTTTTTTACTTTATGTTGTTTAGGGTTTGCTGAGCTTCATGAATCTCTGAATTTATGGCTTACAACAGGTTTCTTCAAATATTTATTTCTGCATTAATCTCTTTCTTCTCTCCTCCAGGGACTTTAATGACATAAAACAAGAGAACAACAAATAAGAATAAGTGGGTGTCTCCTATACTCTTCAACTCACTGTGATCCCTTTTCCCACTTCTCGCCCCAGAAAGATAGGTTTTCTCAGAGGTTTTGCTGCCTGTATCCGCTGCTCAGTTTTGCATTGGGGTCACCCTTGGGTCAAACCTGGATGATAAAGGAGGAAATAAGATGGCAGAAGTTACTCCTATTATAGATCATTCTTTAAGCCTTGGTTCCCTTGTGCAATTTGGCTCCAATTATTAATTTTTCACAGTTCCCTTGTAGTCGCTTTTTAATTTGTATAAAGTTTTTAGTTACATTAGTGGGAGAGGGAGCTGTAGTAGTTACTCCATTTTAGCTGGAATTGTCATCTTTGATTTTTAAAAATTTACATCTTGCAATACTTCTATATCAACACATACCGATATGCTTGTTCATTTTAAAGTGACAGAGTACCCCATTTTATGAATGTATCATAGTTTATTTAAGCAGTTGTTTATATATATTTTTTGTTATTAACAAAGCTGAGACTACCTTTTATACATGTGTTTTGGAAATTTTTGTGAGTATATCTGTAGGGTAAATTGCTAGTTAGGGAGTCATGCCTACACCTTGACAAACAGTTGGAGAATGCCCATTTCTCCCCAGTCATGCTGAACTAGAAACTTAAAAATGTTTGCAGTTTGATAAGTAAAAAAGCTATCTCATTTTGATTTACATTTCTTTTTATAATGGTTGAGGTTGAGCATTCTTTCATAAGAACAATAAGACCATTGTGTGCCTTTTTCTGATAACTACTTGGGGTTTGTGTTTAGTTAGAAGGGTCAATTCCTCCCCACCCTCAACCCCACCCAGATTTTAAATAAAGTCCCTCAGACCTTCCTCTGGTTTATTTCTGATTTTATTCAGTCTACATTCTTCACCACTGGCAACCAATGCAAAAATAGTGTATTAAAAAGAAACCCCAACATGTTAGCATAATTGGCTCATGCATCCTTCAGTAGAGTTTTCATACCTGTCTGACAGGTCTAAGTGTAATTCTGGAATAGAAAAAACTTGATTATGTGATTCCCAGACTTGAGCATATTATTAAACTTTATAGAACATCCCATGAGTGCTGACAAAGTGACATGGGGAAAAAAAGCACATTAACTTCTGTGCATGCATGTATCCCTTTTGGTTCTAGGACTAAAAGAAGGGACACTGGTGGGGTGTATTCTCAAGGCCACCCTGCTCTCTCCATTTGCTGACCTGAGGGGATTTCTGACTCTACTTGATGGCTATAGTGAATATTGGCTACACAAGTCATTGGCTGAAAAGTAAACACTTATCTACATAAATTATCTATCATTCACCTTGACTGGTGAATCGAGGAAAGAAGTAGAGAAAATGGGTTGTCTATCCTTTCTGTGTTCATTCTGAAATGTTGGCTCAAGAGAAATGGGGAGAATAAATGTGTTCCTTTTAACAGACATGCTTTTTTGTAGTGATGTCTATATAAAAGATATGTCCCTTTCTCTGATGAATGCATGAAAGATTTTCTAAGATAATTAGATTTACATGTATACAGTATTTAACATTTCTTATTTTAAAATTTACATACACTGGTTGGTTTATTTACCCTTAGACTTTTTGAGTGATTGTAAAATCTTGGCATTAAATAATCTTAACTGAAACTGGAGTCTTAGCCTCCGTCAGAACTTCATTTCTTAGCTGGCTTTTTATAACAAAGATTTTTTTTGTTTGATTACTTTTTACCATCAAAATTGTCCTCAAAACATGCTTCCCTTTATATACTTTATTTTTATTTTACCTATTTTTTATTTTACTTTTATATTCTCTATGTCAAGTTTTCTTATTTTTTATTTCTTCTAAGGGCCCTGTTTAGCTTTCATTTGTATATTTAATCGAAAATAGTGCATTTCATTTGGCAATTAGAGCTTTTACTTAACAATTAGAAAATAACATGAATTATCTTTATGTAATATTAGAAAGTTACTACTGATCTAACCAAGTCTTATCATCTTATCAGTTCTGTATATCAACTCAGTTTATTCTAAAAACAATTAACTATATATATTTAAAAAAATTTACATACAATAAAATGAGCTCTTTTTGGTGCACAACTCTATGAATTTTGACAAATATATAGTTTGCATAACTACCACCACCATCAAGATGTAGTTTTGTCACCCCCCACAAGTTTCCCTGTGCTGCCCTTAGTTGTCAAAACTTTCTCCATTTCCAACCTCAGCAACTGATGATCTGTCATCTATCTTACAGTTTGCCTTTTTCAGAATCATGTGCAACATTTAAAAATGGAAATGTGAAACATGCTAACACGTTTCAGTCACCATTTCCCATGAAAGTCACTATGCTCTGCCTGCCTGAGACCTCTAAGTGTTCTAGTTGAAGTTCCATGGACTGTTTCATCCCTGGCCAATCTCTGTGAACTCAAATGTTTTCTCAATAAGTCAGTCATCTTGGATCTTTGATCAAAGCATTGTTATTATGCTGTTTTGTATAAAAGTTGGTGTAGTTAAAAACAGTTAATAGTAAAAGAATAGATTACACTTCTTATTTTACATTGCTTTTCAAAAGTCGGACATGCCTTTATGGCAGTCTGGACAGACACCATACCCATTGCCATGACTAAGGATTTTCTATAGAGTGATGTACCCATATATGTAGAATTCCTCCCACTTTTTCCACCTTCTCTTTCTCTTCTTGTTTCCACAACAGCATATGTACACTGAAGAAAGGTAGAAAATATTGATGAGCATAGCAGAGTTGGGAGGGGGACATAATCTAATTAGTATCAATTCTTGTACAGTATAGAAATAGTTAACTGTCTATGATTGATATCTAGATCTACTTTAGACACCACAATAATAATTTGTGAATGGTTGTTACTTTTTCTTATACTCAAACAGGACCTCTAACTTAAGTCTGTTTTGATCTTTATCATTTTTTAAAAATATCACATCATATTTATTCTTTGCTTTGTAAGTTTTGCAAAGACCCTTAGCCAAAAAAATAATATTCTGATATAACCTCATCTTATTTGACTATCTGAATTAGCTTAAATGCTAAAAATAGATTTATAAAATAATTTCTGCCAGAGTTAAAAGGAAACTATGATTTCAGAAAGTTGAGTAACTAAAAATTGACTTTTAATGGCAATTTTTTTATAACTTATTTATAATTTTCTCTTAATTTTTTTGTAACATTACTAATCTCTGGAGGTCCAGTCGAAGTGAAATCTATACTTTGTGCAAGTAGATAAGGCCTATTTTTCAAAAGTTTTCTGTGGAACTGAAATGAACATAAACTGTGTCTCAAGTACTTTGTATGGAGACTGCTTCAATGAGGAGTACTTAGTTCATGCATTCATACAGTAAATTCTTCCTGAATACTTTTTACTGCATCAGATTCAATACTAGGTACTGGGGATATGGAAAGGAGATTTCATTCTTTGCCTTCAAGGAGTTCATAACAACAATCCTAAAACATGTGTTTTTAAATCCATATAATATTTCCTTCACCAATCACATCTAAACAATTACTAAGTTCTATCAATATAACTCTCTAAGTCAGCTGTTTTCAACATTTCAACACTGTCTGCACAGGTTAAAGCTCACCAGGGCACTTAAAAAAATATACTGATGCCTGGGTTGCACCCCTAGAGATATGACTTGGGAAATGTGGATGATTACAATGTGCAGCCAAGAGTGAGAAAGACTGCTCTAGATCAGGACTTAGCAATTTTTCCTCTAAAGGACTAGATAGTAAATATTTTAGGCTTTGGGGCCTTTCAGCTTTATGATCCTTGTTGCAACTACTCACTTCTGCCATTATAGTACAAAAGTAGTCATTGACAATATATGAACAAATGAGTGTTCAATAAAACTTAATTTATGGACTCTGATATTTGAATTTCACATAATTTTCATGTGTCATGTAATATTCTTCTTGACTTTTTTAACTATTTAAAAATGTAAAAACCATCTTAGCCCATGAACTATATAAAAACAGGCAGTGGGTCAGATTTGGTCCATGGCTATAGTTTGTTAATCTCTGCTCTAGAATAGCTCAGAAACTGAGGTGCTCATCAGAATTGTCTGTAACTTTTAGAAAAGTGCCTGGCCTTGCTCCTGGAGGTTCTGATTCAGGAGGTCTGCATGGGATCAGGGGATTCTATGGAGCGAGCAGGGTTTAAGAATCCCCTGTTCTAAAGATTCATTTTATGGTTCTCTTCTGAGCCTCTGCCACCGTTTTCTGATTTCAGGTCTTCATTACCTTGCACTTGCACTATGGTGATGGTGTCTACCTATGTTTTCAGGCTTCATGCTCACTAATCCATCTTCGGCATTGCCACATTTTTTTGCCTCTTGCTTCCAACCTTCCAATGGCTTCTGCTGACTACAGGACAAAGTTCATATTCTCTAGCAAGTCATACAATGTCTATTATTATCTGGCTTTTGCCTGTGAACTTCTCTCTTCATACTCTTGGTTCTTGGAAAAAGGGCTACTTGCAGTTCACATGGTGCTATTTCTTGTTGGTACATTTGGGCTCATGTTGGTCCCCCTGTATGGAAAGCCCTTTTTTGCTAGCACCATATCTACTTGTTCTTCAAGATATGGGAGTATTCTTCATTTCCTCTGTCTTCGTGTCTGGGTTAGATGTCTGTATTAGATGACCCTCTCCAGAGTTCCCATGGCCCATTTGTTTAACTTTTGCCTAATATGTATCACACAACATTGAAATAATCTGTTTATAAATAAATTATTTCAGATCAGGAACCCAGGTTTATCTTTATATCATAGCACTTAATGCAATACTTAATATGTAATAGGTGCTCAAGAATTGCTTATTGATCTGAACTCTGGAAAGAAAGCAGGGCAGGTAATATTTTTCCGACAGTACAGATAAGAGAACCGAGGCTCTGAGGCAATGAATGACATCCTCAGGTTTCCCCTAACTACTAAGTCAGGGAGCCAAGGAATTTCTGGTTTCTTACAGCCAGCGGCAGGCCTTCTCCCTACCATCCCAGATGCTTCTTTATATTGCTGCAGGCCATCTGTGAATGCTACGGTTACATGAGGTTGTCAATGAACACTAGGCTGGTAGTTATGAACTGGCCCCAAATTGCAGCTTTTTTACTAATTAGGAATATGAACCCCCATTTTCTAGTCTGCAAAATAAGGAGATTCAAATAGAATAATTTTAAGATTGTTCTCAATTCTTAAAAAATTAATTTGTCAAGTAGTTATTTTTACTTTATTATCTTCAAGCCCATTTATTAGTTAGAACCTGATACCAAACTAAAACAGAAGTGTGAAACAATTTGTTCAGAGAGTCCCTACAACCTGGTGGTAGAATAGGAAATGAACCTGTTAACTTTTCTCCTGCCATGATAAATTACCACAAATTTAGTAGCTTAAACCGACACAAGTTTATTATCTCACAGTTCTGTAGACCAAAAGTCTGGGTGGCTCAGTTGGCTTCTCTGTTTAGTTTCATGAGGCTGAAATAAAACTGGCAGCAGCCCTGGGCTCTTATCTGGTGGCTCTCAGAAAGAATCAGCCTTCAGGCTGATGCAAATTTTGGCAGAATTCAATGCTGTGTGGTTGTAGGACTGAGGAGCCTGTTTCCTTGCTAGCTATCTGCCAGAGGCTGTGCACAGCTTCTGGAGGCCACCCATATTCTTTGGCTTATGGCTTTCTGTTTTCATCTTCAAAACCAGCAGCTGGGGGTAAACTCACTGATCTCTTCTGTTGCAGCTCTTCTGTTTTCCTGCCTTTCTCTCTTCTTCTTAAGGGCTCATGTGATTATATATATATAATATATATATTATATAGATATATTTTTAAATTTAAATTAAATTTAATTTTTTAATTTTTATTTTTTTATTATATTAGTCACATACAGTACTTCATTAGTTTTTTGATGTAGTGTTCCATGATTCATTGTTTGTATATAACACCCAAGTGCTCATTGCAATATGTGCCCTCCTTAATACCCATCACAGGCCAGTCCATCCCCCCACCCCCTCCCCTCTGAAACCCTCAGTCTGTTTCCCGGACTCCATAGTCTCTCATGGTTCCTCTCCCCCTCTGATTCCCCCCCTTCATTTTCCCTTCCTTCTCCTAATGTCCTCCATGCTATTCCTTATGTTCCACAAATAAGTGAAACCATACGATAATTGTGTTTCTCCGCTTGACTTAATTCACTTAGCCTAATCTCCTCCAGTCCCATCCATGTTGATGTAAAAGTTGGGTATTCATCCTTTCTGATGGCTGAGTAATATTCCATTGTATATATGGACCACATCTTCTTTATCCACTCACCTGTTGAAGGGCATCTCGGCTCTTTCCACAGTTTGGCTATCATGGACATTGTTGCCATGAACATTGGGGTGCATGTGCCCCTTCTTTTCACTACATCTGTGTCTTTGGAGTAAATACCCAGTAGTGCAATTGCTGGGTCATAGGGTAGTTCTATTTTTAACTTTTTGAGGAATTTCCATACTGTTTTCCAAAGTGGCTGTACCAACTTGCATTCCCACCAACAGTGTCAGAGGGTTCCACTTTCTCCACAACCTCTCCAACATTTGTTGTTTCCTGCCTTGTTAATTTTTGCCATTCTAACTGGTGTAAGGTGGTATCTCAATGTGGTTTTGATTTGAATTTCCCTGATGGCTAATGATGTTGAACATTTTTTCATGTGTCTGTTAGCCATTTGTATGTCTTCTTTGGAGAGGTGTCTGTTCATGTCTTCTGCCCATTTTTTGACTTATTTTTTTTTGGGTGTTGAGATTGATAAGTTCTTTGTAGATCTTGGATATCAGTCCTTTATCTGTAATGTCATTTGCAAAAATCTTCTCCCATTCCATGGGTTGCCTCTTTGTTTTGTTGACTGTTTCCTTTGCTGTGCAGAAGCTTTTTATCTTGATGAAGTCCCAAAAGTTCATTTTTGCTTTTGTTTCTCTTGCCTTTGGAGATGTATCTTGGAAGAAGTTGCTGTGGCTGATGTCGAAGAGGTTCCTGCCTATGTTCTCTTCTAGGATTTTGATGGATTCCTAACTCACATTGAGGTTTTTCATCCATTTAGAGTTTATCTTTGTGTATGGTATAAGAGAATGGTCGAGTATATAGCTGTCCAATTTTCCCAGCACCATTTATTGAAAAGACTGTCTTTTTTCCATTGGATATTTTTTCCTGCTTTGTCAAAGATTAGTTAACCATAGAGTTGAGGGTCCATATCTGGGCTCTCTATTCTGTTCCATTGATCTGTGTGTCTGTTTTTGAGCCAGTACCGTGCTGTCTTGGTGATCACAGCTTTGTAATATAGCTTGAAATCAGGCAACATGATACCCCTAGCTTTGTTTTTCTTTTTCAAAATTTCCTTGGCAATTCAGCGTCTTTTCTGATTCTATACAAATTTTAGGATTGTTTGTTCCAGCTCTTTTAAAAATGCCATTGGTATTTTGATTGGGATGGTGTTGAAAGTATAGATTTCTCTGGGCAGCGTAGACATTTTAACAATGTTTATTCTTCCAATCCATGACCATGGAAGGTTTTTCCATCTTTTTGTGTCTTCTTCAGTTTCTTTCATAAGTGTTTTATAGTTTTTAGAGTATAGATCCTTTACCTCTTTGGTGAGGTTTATTCCAAGGTATCTTATGGTTTTTGGTGGTATTGTAAATGGTTTCTCTATCTACAATTACATTGTTAGTGTATAGGAAAGCAACTGATTTCTGTGCATTGATTTTGTATCCTGCCATATTACTGAATTGCAGTATGAGTTCTAGTAATTTGGGAGTGGAGTCTTTTGGGTTTTCCACATAAAGTATCATGTCATCTGTGAAGAGAGAGAGTTTGACTTCTTGCCAATTTGAATACCTTTTATTTCTTTTGTTGTCTGATTGCTGATGCTAGGACTTCTGGTACAATGTCTAACAATAGTGGTGAGAGTGGGCATCCTTGTTGTGTTCCTTATCTTAAAGGGAAAGCTCTCAGCTCTTCTCCATTTTTTTTTAAAGATTTTATTTATTTGACACAGTGAAAGAGAGAGAGTGAGAAAGGGAATATGAGCAGGGGGAGTGGGAGAGGGAGAAGCAGGCTTCCCACTGAGCAGGGAGCCTGATGCGGGGCTCGATCCCAGGACTCTGGGATCAGGACCTGAGCCAAAGGCAGATGCTTAACGACTGAGCCACCCAGGTGCCCCATCAGCTCTTCCCCATTGAGAATGATGTTCGCTGTGGGCTTTTTGTAGATGGTTTTTATGAATTTGAGGAATATTCTCTCTACCCCTACACTCTGAAGAGTTTTAATCAGGGAAGATGCTGTATTTTGTCAAATGCTTTTCCTGCATCAATTGAGAGGATCATATGGTTCTTGTCTCTCCTCTTATTAATGTGTTCTATCACATTGATTGATTTGCGAATGTTGAACTGTCCTTGCATCCCAGGAATAAATCCCACCTTGTCGTGATGGATAATCCTTTTAATGTACTGTTGGTTCCTATTGCCTAGGATCTTGTTGAGAATTTTGGCATCCATATTCATCAGGGATATTGGTCTGTAATTTTCCTTTTTGACAGGGTCTTTGCCTGGTTTTGGGATCAAGGTAATGCTGGCCTCATAGAATGAGTTTGGAAATTTTCCTTCTGTTTCTATTTTTTTGAAACAGCTTCAGGAGAATAGGTATTTATTTCTTCTTTAAATGTTTGGTCAAATTCCCCTGGGAACCTGTAAGGCCCCGGAGTCTTGTTTTTTGGGAGGTTTTTGATCACTGCTTCAATTTTGTTACTGGTTATTGGTCTATTCAGATTGTCAGTTTCTTCCTGTTTCAGTCTTGGTAGATTATAGGTTTCCAGGAAGGCATCCATTTCTTCCAGGTTGCTTAATTTATTGGCATATGGTTGTTGATAATAATTTCTAATAATCTTTTCTATTTCCTTGGTGTTAGTCGTGATCGCTCCTCTTTCATTCATAATTTTATTGATTTGGGTCCTTTCTCTTTTCTTTTGGATAAGTTTGGCCAGTGGTTTATCGATCTTATTAATTCTTTCAAAGAACCAGCTTCTAGATTTGCTGATCTGCTCTACTGTATTTCTGGTTTCTAATTCATTGATCTCTGCTCTCATCTTAATTATTTCTCTTCTCCTGCTTGGCTTAGGCTTTATTTGTTGTTCTTTAAGGTGTAAAGTTAGCTTGTGTATTTGGGATTTTTCTATTTTTTTGAATGAGGCTTGGATGGCTATGTATTTCCCCCTTACGACTGCCTTTGCAGTATCCCATAAGTTTTGGACCAATGTGTTTTCATTCTCATTGGTTTCCATGAATTGTTTAATTTTTTCTTTAATTTCCTGGTTGGCCCAAACATTCTTAAGCAAGATGGTCTTTAGCTTCCAAGTGTTTGAATTCCTTCCAATTTTTTTCTGTGATTGAGTTCCTGTTTCAAAGCATTGTGGTCTGAGAATGTGCAGGGGATAATCTCAATCTTTTGGTATTGGTTGAGACCTGATTTGTGACCCAGTATGTGGTGTATTCTGGAGAAAGTTCCACGTGCATTTGAGAGGAATGAGTATTCTGTTGTTTTAGGGTGGAATGTTCTGTATATATCTATGAAGTCCATCTGGTCCAGTGTGTCATTCAAAGCTCTTGTTTCTTTGTTTATCTTCTGCTTAGATGATCTGTCTATTGCTGAGAGTGGTGTGTTGAGGTTGCCTACTATTAAAGTATTATTATCAATATGTTTCTTTATTTTGGTTAATAGTTGGCTTATGTAGTTGGCTGCTCCCATGTTGGGGGCATAGATGTTTACAATTGTTAGATCTTGTTGGATAGACCCTTTAATAATGATATAGTGTCTTTCTGTATCTCTTACTACAGTCTTTAGCTTAAAATCTAATTTGTCTGATATGAGAATTGCTACCCCAGCTTTCTTCTGAGGTCCTTTGGCATGAAAAATGGTTTTCCATCCCCTCACTTTCAGTCTGGAGGTGTCTTTATTTTCAAAATGAGTCTCTTGTAGACAGCATATGGATGGGTCATGTCTTTTTATCCAATTTGCAACCCTGTGCTATTTCATGGGAGCATTTAGACCATTTACATTGAGAATGATTATTGAAAGATATGATTTTATTGCCACCATGTTGCCTGTGAAGTCCTTGTCACAGTTTTGGTAGTGTACACATGTCTATGAATTTGTCCATTTCTTCCAGGTTGTCAAATTTGTTGGCATATATTTTTCATATTTTGTATTTTTGTATTTTCATATTTATGTTTTCATGGTTTGTATCTCTGTGACATTGGTTGTTATTTCTCCTCTCTCATTTGTGATTTTATTTATTTATGTCCTTCCTCTTTTCTTTTTGATAAGTCTGGCTAGAAGTTTATAAATTTTATTATTTTTTTCAAAGAACTAGCTCCTGGTTTCATCAATCTGTTCTGTTGTTTTTTAGTTTCTATATCATTTATTTCTGCTCTGATCTTTATTATTTCCTTCCTTCTGCTGCCTTTAGGCTTCATTTGTTGTTCTTTTTTTAGCTTTTTTTGGTGTAAGGTTAGGTTGTTTATTTGAGATTTTTCTTGCTTCTTGAAGTAACGCCTGCAGTGTCTTTTCACAGCAGTGCCTTGAATAGAATGTGATTGAATAGCCAGGGAATGGGGATCTTGGGGGCCATCTTTAGAATTATGCCTACCATAAAGCCCAAATTACCTGATTTTTAAACAAGGGTGCAAGCCGTCATTATTTATTTCCTAATAAAGGTTGTTTTTCTTGGTATTAAGTAATTTTTAACATATCCCTTATTTATATAACTTAGAGACATACCACACACACCTCATATATGAGATAATACATATTTAACATATCTTTTTGTTAGAGCAGTTATTAGGTCCATCTCTCTGTTAATTCATCAAATGTTTATTAGATATATACTTTGTGCCAGTAACACTAGTTCTAAGTGCTGAGGATTCAATGATGTAAAAGTTGGAAATTTTACATACAAAGAACACATACTGTTGTTTGTCTATCACATATTTATCTAGGACTTGTGTGTCAGGGACTCTTCTAGGTTATGGAAATACGATGGTGAAATAAGACACATTGCTGTCATGGAGTGTATGTGGGAAATCTGAAACTAAACATGAACAAATGAATAGATAATACTTTGTTGGGTGGTTATTAATACCATTAGAAAAAGTAAAGCAGAGTAAAAGAATAGAGAGTGATAAGGTTGGGGAGTAGGGGGTTGTTGAGTGCTGTTTTAGGTAGGATAGCCAAGGAAGATTTTTAAAGATAGAGACTTGAGTAAAGTTAGAAAATTTTAGTTGGGAAGACAGAAAATAGGCCAATGGTGACCACACAGTGAGATAAATGCTATGAGAGAAGTGAAGATATATATGAGAGAGTAAGGGCATGCAGAGGGCTCACATCTACATCAGAGGCCAGGGAAGCCTGAAGGAGGAATTGAACCTAAGTCAACACTTGAAAGATGGGTGTGAATTAGTAAGACACTCAGATGGAGGAAAGGTGTGTTCAAGGCAAAATGAGCAGCACATGGGAAAACATATATGTTAGAAGAGGCAGAAAGAAAATTGTATATGGTTGAGAATGGCTGTGTTTTATAGCTTGTGGTTTTATAACATCGCTGGAAACAGTGTGAAATATGACTATGCGAATGGCAAGATTAAAGGAAGGGAGGACTACAGCCACACTACACGAAGACTAGACCAAGCTGGCTCTGATGGGGATAAAAGGAGGGGCAAAATCTTGAGATAATATGGGCATGCAATCAATAGGATTTTAAAGTCTTCTGGATGTGGACACTGAAAGGAATGGAATCAAGTGTTTGCCATGGTTGACTTGTTATAACAATTCATGGAGATAGGAAATACTGGAGGAAGAATAGAGTTGGGGTAAAAGTTAAGGAGTTTGATTCTTGACATATTGAATCTGGGTTCTCAAGGGATAATTTTTTAAAAGATTTTATTTAAGAGAGAGAGAGCAAGAGAGCGAGTGCACAAGTAGGGAGAGTGGCATAGGGAGAGGGAGAAGCAGACTCCCCACTAAGCAGGGAACCTGACATGGGGCTCCATCCCAGGGTCTTGGGTTCATGACCTGAGCTGATGGCAGACGCTTAACCAACTGAGCCACCCAGGTACCCCTCTCAAGGCTAATTTAATGAACATTTTCAACAGGCAATTGGATATTCTTGTTTGGAGTTCAGACTGAAAAAATTAGAGATTGTCATCATATTAATGGTAGTTGAAACCACAGACATGAATGAGATCACCCAGGGAAAATGTATAGAACAGGGAGAGGAAATGGGCTAGTAATATATGTGAATTCCAGTTGTTTTGGATACTTCTTAATATTTACATTGTCAGTCTTTTTTTTTTTTTTTTTTTTTTTTAGTGAGGGTGATGGGGATTGTGGGGAGGGGCAAAAAGAGGGGGAGAGAGAATCTTAAGCAGGCTTCATGCCCAATGCAGAGCCTGATGCGGGGCTTGATCTCACAACCCTGAGATCATGACCTGAGCCAAAATAAAAAGTCAGACACTTAACCTACTGAGCCACCCAGGTGCCCCTACATTGTCAGTCTTTAATTTTAGATCTGGTGGGTGGTATCTGTTGGGCTGGTATCTCACTGTGGCTTTGATTTTTGTTTCCCTTTTGACTTCTGAGGTTTATTGGCCAGGTTATTTCCCTTTAGACTTATGAGGTTTATTGGCCATTTGGATATCCTATTTTATGAAGTAGATCACACAAATCTTTTGCCCACTTTTCTATTGGATAGTCTGTTTTTCTTCTATTGATTTGTAGGCGCTCTTTCTATATTAGGAATATACATCTTTTGTTGGATACATGTATTGCAAATGTCTTCTCCCGTTCACTGGCTTGCCTTTTTACTCTCTTAATGATGTCTTTTAATAAAAAGAAATCCCTAATTTCAATTAAGTCCAATTTATAAATCTTTTTCCTCATGGTTACTGTTTTTGTAACTAGTTTAAAAAGTGTTTTCCTATCTTGAGGACAAGAAGGTATTTTCTAGGACCACCTTTTAGAAGACCGATTTTTATCGCCTTTTACATTATTCTACACCCTATTTAGAATTGGTTTTTTTTGTATAGTGTGAAGTAGGGATATTCATTTATTTTCAAATGAATATTTGATTGATTTAGTATCATTCACCATCCATTCTCTATTGCACCACAGAACCATCTTAGACAAATCAAGTGATTACGTATGTATGAGTTTGTTTCTGTATTCTTTATTCTGTTCCATTGATTTATTTTTTGAACATGGAAGGGAGACTGCCTGAAAATACTGAGTACTGTAGGCTTAAAAAAATGACTCTATTTTAATTTTTGTAGCTTTATAATAAGCCTTGATATATGATAGTGTAAGTCCTCTGTTTTCCTTCTTCAAGATTATCTTGGCTATTCTTGGCTTTTAACATTTCTATAAAAATTTTAGAATCATTTCCACAAAATATCTTGTTGGATTTTGAATTGGTATTTTACTGAATCAATAGATACATTTGTGAAGAACTAACCTTTTTTTTTAAATAACATTGAGTCTTCCAATCCATGAACAGGATATATCCTTCAATTTATTTAGGTCTTTATTTTTCCTCCCCCCCTCCCTCCCTCCTCCCTTCCCCATTTCTTTCTCTCTTTCGCTTTCTTTCTTTCTTCTTTTTCTTTCTTATTTTCTTTCTTCTCTCTTTTTTAATTTACGTATAATTAACTTTCAGTGTTATATTAGTTTCAGGTACACAGTATAATGATTCAACAATCCTATACATTTCTCAAGGCTCATCAAGATAAATGTACTCTTAATCCCCTTTATCTCATTCACTTATCCTCTCACCCACCTGCCCTCTGGCAACCACCAGTTTGTTCTCTGTATTTAAGTCTGTTTTTTTGTTTGTTCTCTTTTTTTTGTTGTTCATTTTTGTTTCTTAAATTCCACATATGAGTGAAATCATATGGTATTTGTCTTTCTCTAACTTATTTTACTTAGCATTATACTCTCTAGGTTGATCCATGTTGTTGCAAATGGGAATATTTTATTCTTTTTTTACGGCTGAGTAATATTCCATTATCTATCTATCTATCTATCTATCTATCTATCTATCTATCTATCTATCTATCATCTATCTATCATCTATCTATCTATCTACCTATCTATCATCTATTATCTACCTATCACCTATCTATAAACTATCTATCTATCTATCTATCTATCTATCTATCTATCTATCTATCATCTATCTATCATCACATCTTCTTTATCCACCCATCTATGGATAGGCACTTGGGTTGCTTCCACACCTTGGCTAATGTAAATAATGTTGCAATAAATATAAGGGTCCATATCTTTTTTCATTAGTGTTATTGTTTTCTTTGGGTAAATACCAAGTAGTAGGATTTCCTGGATCATATGGTAATTCTATGTTTAAGATTTTGAGAAATTTTTATACTGTTTGCTACAGTGATGGCACAAATTTGCATTCACACTGATCATGTATGAAGGTTCCTTTTTCTCCACAGCCTTACCAACACTTGTTATTTCTTGTGTGTGTGTGTGTGTGTTTTAATTTTAGCCATTCCAACAGGCATAAATTAATATCTCATTGTGCTTTCAGTTTGCATTTCCCTGATGATTAGTGATGTTGAGCATCTTTTCATATGTCTTTTGGCCATCTGTATGTCTTTTTTGGAGAAATGTCTCTTCAGGTCTTCTGTCCATTTTTAACCAGATTATTTATTTTTATCTTTACCATGTTGAGTTGTGTAAGCTATTTATATATTTTGGATATTAACTTCTATTGTATATATCATTTGCCCACATCTTCTCCCATTCAGTAGATAACCTTTTTGTTTTGTTGGTGTTTTCCTTTGCTGGGCAAAAGCTTTATTTTTGTTTAGTCCTAAGAGTTTAATTTTGCTTTTTTTTTCCTTGCCAGAGGAGACATCTAGAAAAATGTTTCTGTGGCTGATGTCAAAGAAGTTACTGCCTATGTTTTCCTCTAGGATTGTTATGGTTTCAGGTCTCACATGCAGGTCTTTAATCCATTTTAAGTTTATTTTTGCATGTATATGTAAGAAAGTGGTCCAGTTTCACTTTTTTGCCTGTAGCTGTCCAGTTTCCCCAGCACCACTTATTGAAGAGACTGTCATTTTCCCATTGTATATTATTGCTTCCTTTGTCATAGATGAATTAACCATAACAGTGTGAGGTTATTTCTGGACTCTCTATTCTGTTCCATTGATCTAAGTGTTTATTTTTTGTGCCAGTACCATACTGTTTTGATTACTACAGCTTTGTAGTACATCTTGAAATCTAAGATTGTGATACCTCCAGCTTTGTTTTTCTTAAGATTGCTTTTGTTATTTGGGGTCTTTTGTGGTTGCATACAAATTTTAGTATTCTAGTTTTGTGAAAAATGTTGTTGGTATTTTGATAGAGATTGCATTAAATCTGTAGATTGTTTTGGGTAGTATGGACCTTTTTAACAATATTTATTCTTCCAATCCATGAGGATGGAATATCTTTCCATTTATTTGTATCATCTTCAGTTTCTTTCATCAATGTTTTATAGTTCTCAGAGTACAGATCTTTCACCTTTTGCTTAAGTTTATTACTAGGTATTTTATTATTTTTGGTGCAATTGTAATTGGGATTGTTTCTTAATTTCCCTTTCTGCTACTTCATTATTAGTGTATAGAAATGTAACAAATTTCTGTATATTAGTTTTGTATCCTATGACTTTACTGAATTCATTTTTCAGTTTTAGTAATTTTTTGGTCTAGTCTTTAGAGTTTTTGCTATATAGTATCATGTCATCAGCAAATAGTGGACAATTTTACTTCTTCCTTACTAATTTGGATGCCTTTCATTCCTTTTTGTTGTCTGATTCCTGTGGCTAGGACTTCCAGAACAGTGTTGAATAAAAGTGGTGAGAGTTGGAATCCTTGTTCCTTGCTTAGAAGAAATGCTCTCAGTTTTTCATCATTAAGTATGATGTTAGCTATGAGATTTTCACATATGGTCTTTATTATGTTGATGTATGTTCCATCTAAACCTACTTTGTTGAGGGTTTTTGTCATGAATGGATGTTGTACTTTGTCAAATGCTTTTCTGCATCTATTGAAATGATCCTATGGCTTTTATCCTTTCTCTTGTTAAAGTGAGGTATCACATTGACTTATTTGTGAATATTGAACCACTCTTGCATGCCTGGAATAAATACCACTTGATTGTGTTGAATTATTTCTTACAATGTATTGTTGGATTCAGTTTGCTAATATTTTGTTGAGGATTTTGCATTTATGTTCATCAGAGATATTGGCCTATAGTTTTCTTTCTTTCTTTCTTTCTTTCTTTCTTTCTTTCTTTCTTTCTTTCTTTCTTTCTTTCTTTCTTTCTTTCTTTTTCTTTTTTTGTAGTGTCTTTATCTGGTTTTGGTATCAGGGTAATGCTGGCCTCATAGAATGAATTTGGAAGTTTTCCTTCCTCTTCTATTTTTTGGAATAGTTTGACAATAATAAGTATTACCTCTCCTTTAAATGTTTGATAGTACCTATCTGTCAAGCTATCTGGTCCTGGAGTTTTGTGTGTTGGGAATTTTTTGACTGCTAATTAAATTTCATTTCTAGTAATCAGTCTGTTCAATTTTCTGTTTTTTCTTGTTTCAGTTTTGGAAGGTTATATGTTTCTAGGAACTTACCCATTTCTTCTAGCTTGTCCAATTTGTTTGCATATAACTTTTCATAATATTCTCATAATGCTTTGTATTTCTGTAGTATCATTTGTTATCTCTCTTCCTTCATTTCTGATTTTATTTATTTTAGTCCTCTCTGAATCTGGCTAAAGGTTTATCAATTTTGTTAATCTTTTTGAAGAACCAATTTCTGATTTCATTGATCAATTCTATTGGCTTTTTTTTAGTCTCTATTTCATTTGTTTCTGCTCTAACCTCTATTATTTCCTTTCTTCTACTGGCTTTGGGCTTGTTTGTTCTTCTTTTTCTAGCTCCTTTAGGTGTAAGTTAGGTTGTTCTTTTGAGATTGTTCTTGCTTCTTGAGCCTGTATTGTTATAATCTTCCTTCTTAGAATAGCTTTTGCTGCATCTATTGTTATAATCTTCCTTCTTAGAATAGCTTTTGCTGCATCCCCAAGTTTTTGGACCATTGTGTTTTTATTTTCATTTGTCTCTATGTATTTTTAATTTCCTCTCTGATTCTTTGGTTGGCCTATTCATTGTTTAGTAGCATGTTATTTAACCATGTATTTGTGTTCTTTTCAGATTTTTTCTTGTGAATATTTCCAGTTTCATACCCATTCTAAAAGCATTGTATTTCCCCCCACCATGTTTTGTGTATATGATATCACACTTTACATCTTTTAATTTTGTGAATCCATTGACTGATTTTTATAGATTTTATAGATATAATTGATTTTACTTCTTTTATGCTTTAGCCTTCATACTGGTTTGATATCCACTATTTTTTTTTAATTTTTTATTGTTATGTTAATCACCATATATTACATCATTTGTTTTGGTGTACTGTTCCATGATTCATTGTTTGTTCATAACACCCAGTGCTCCATGCAGAATGTGCCCCCCTCAATACCCATCACCAGGCTAACCCATCCCCCTACCCTCCTCCCCTCTAGAACCCTCAGTTTGTTTTTCAGAGTCCATCATCTCTCCTGGTTCGTCTCCCCCTCTGACTTACTCCCCTTCATTCTTCCTCTCCTGCTATCTTCTTTTTCTTTTTTCTTAAAATATGTTGCATTATTTGTTTCAGAAGTACAGATCTGTGATTCAACAGTCTTGCACAATTCACAGCGCTCACCATAGCACATACCCTCCCCAATGTCTATCACCCAGCCACCCCATCCCTCCCACCCCCGACCACTCCAGCAACCCTCAGATTGTTCCTGAGATTAAGAATTCCTCATATCAGTGAGGTCATATGATACACTATTTTTATTATGTTTGTATTTACCTGTGAAATTTTTTCCTATCATAATTTTCTTACTGTTGATTATAGCCTTTCCTTCCCATTCAAAGAATGCCCCTTAATGTTTTTTGTAAGACTGCTTTAGTGTTGATGAACTACTTTAGATTTTATTTATCTGGGAAACTCTTTCTCTCTTCTTCTATTCCTGAAGATAGACTTGCTGGATAGAGTATTCTTGGTTGCAGGTTTTTTCCTTTCAGCACTTTGAATATAATATATTTCTACTTATGAAAGTCAGCTACAGCCCTTCTGGCTTGCAAAGTTTCTGCTAAAAATTAGCTGATAGCCTTATGGGGTTTCCTTTCTATGTAACTATTTTCTTTTCTCTCACTCCTTTAAAAATTCTATCACTACTTTTTGCCACTTTAATTATTATGTGTCTTGGTGTGGACTTCTTTGGGTTGATTTTATTGGGGGCTCTCTATGCATCCTGGATCTGGATGTCTGTTTCCTTCCCTGGATTAGGGAAGTTTTCAGCTGTTGTGTTTTTGTTTTTTTTTTAATAAATTTTCTGCCCCTTTTCTCTCTTTTCTTCTGGGATCCCTATAATGTGAATACTATTATGTTTGATGATGTCACTGAGTTCCCCTAACCTATTTTCATTTCTTCTTCTTATTTTTTATTTTTGCTGTTCAGCTTGGTTGTTTTTCCTTACTCTGTCTTCCAGGTCTTCTGCCTCCTCTAATCTGCTATTGATTCCCTTTAGTGTATTTTTAATTTCAGTAATTGAGTTCTTTGTCATTGATTTGTTCTTCTTTATATTTTCTATCTCTTTGTTGAAGATCTCACTGAGATCCTCCACTCTTTTCTCAAGTCCAGTAAGTATCTTTATGACCATTACTTTGAATTCTTTATGAGGCATATTGCTTATCTTCATTTCATTTAACTTTTATGCTGTGGTTTTGTCCTGTTCTTTCATTTGGGAAATATTCCTTTGTCTCCTCATTTTGTCTAACAAAATGTGTTTATTTCTACTTATTACAAAAGTCAGCTATATCTCCTGATCTTGAAAGTAGTGGCCTTATGAATAAGAAGTGCCGTGGTGCCCTGCAGTGCAATGTGTCCTGTTCATCAGAACCAGGCACTTCAGGGGTCTCTCCTATGTGGGTTGTGTGCACCCTAGGGTTGTGGTTGAGCCTCATTTTCCTTCAGTCCAGTCAGCTGCAATGGCCCACTTTGCATGTTGTGGGTGCACGATTCAGGGTTTGGTCCCTGTGCTGTTAAGTGGCCAGTCTGGGGCTGCCATGAGCTTATAGGTGAGCAGGTCAGCAGTCAGATCAGATGTCTGCCCTCAGCCTGTTTGCTGGAGCTGTGGTGACACCAGACTACAGGTGTTCTCCCTGTGCTGCCTCCTGAGAGATTTTTGTTGGTGGGTAGGGCCCGCAGTCAGATTATATGTCTGCCCCCAGTTTGTCTTCTGGGGCTGCAGTGGAACTGGTGTGTGTGGTTATCTTTCCATCTCCCCAGGGCAAGGGTTTCTTTGGAGTAGTACTGGCCCCTACTGGGACTGCTTGCAGAATGTGACATGGCAGGGGCCCCTTTGGAGGGACTTACTCCAGCTGAGTGGTTGGATCTGCAGGAGAATGTGAGTACAGAGAACACAGTGTTAGCAAGGTAGGTGGGGGGTATTCGTACTAGTTCCTGGAAGTGTCCCAATATCTAGGCCGGGAGTAGGGGAGAGATATGCTAATAACTGCTAATAACTCTATTTTTTTTAGAGAAGTTTCCTAAAGTTTCCTGCCCCTGCAGGACATGTTCCAAAATTAATAAATAAATCTTCTCATATATCCCAGGCACTTTTTAAACTTCTGTTTCTATACAATATCTCTGGCAGGGTTATTTGTTATGCTGCCTTGTTAAGGGCACGGACTCAGTTTCCTGTCACCCTCTGGTTCTCCTAGAGTGAAGCCTGCTGATTTTTAAAGTACCCAGAGTTAAGCCCTACTGATTGTAAAACCTCCTGAAGTTAAGACCCACTTGTTTTTAAAGCCAAATGCTAAGACACTCATCTTCCCAGTGTAGGTTCCCCATGCCTGGGGTGCCTGGCATAGGGTCTACTCCTCTCCCTTCTCTGTGCTTGTGGTATCCCTCCTGTTTGTGGTTAGTCTCTCCAGGAGTTTGGTTCCAACCGCATCTCCACCCCTCCTACCCTTTGCTATGTGGCTTCCTCTCTACAATTAACTGTGGAAATCTGTTCTGCTAGTCTTTGGGTATTTTCTGGGTTGGTTGCACCAATGTGGCTGTTATCTAGGTGTGTCTGTGGGATGGGGGGAGCTTAGGATACTTCTATTCCACCGTCTTCCCAGAAATCCAGGCTTATTTAGGTCTTTCTTAATTTCCTTCAGTAATTGTTTGCAGTTTCCTGTGCAGGAATTTGTGCATCTTTCATGAGACTTGTTCCTAGGTTTTTGATATTTTTGATACTGATGTTATTGGTATTATTAAACATTTTTATTTTCTAGTTGTTTACTACTGATATATTGATGTGTTGTTCATTTTTGTGTGTGTGTTCCCCTAATATCCAGGAGTCTTGCTAAATCCACTTAATTCTAACCATTAATCTGTAACTTCTTTGGGATTTTTTATTAATACAATAATGTCATCTGTAAATAATGAGAGTTTTATTTCTTCTTTCCCATATTATAACTTTTATTTCTTTATCTTGTCCTATTTGCTTTGGTTAAGATTTAAATATACTGTTAAATAAAAATGGTGCCAGAGGGCCTTCTTATTTTGATGTAGATCTCAGAGGGAGATTTCCTCTGAGATCCTCATTAAAGATGATGTTTTTTACAATTTTTTTTGTAGATATACTTTATCAGATTAAGGTAATTTTATTCTAATTTTAGTTTGCTAATAGGTTTGGAATTTTACCAGATTTTCTCTTCTTCATCTATTATGAGAAGTATATGAGTTTTTTTTCTTTTATTCTTTTAATGTGAGAAATTACATTGATTGATTTTTCAAATATTAGGCTATCTTTGAATTCCTGAAATCTAACCAATTTTGTTATGATATAATAGTCTATTTACACAATATTGGCTTCAGTTTGCATATACATACATATATACTTTACCATATATATATTTAGGTTTGTTCATGAAAGAGATTAGACCATAAATTTTATTTCCTTGAAAAATTCAGTTTTAATATTAAGGGTATAGTGATCTCTTTGCTTGGCTTTCTGTCTTATCTATTGCACTATTCCCCGGAGAGTCTCTCTTTTTGAAGCTCTCTCACCTATATTTCACTGTCATTTTTACTTGGATGCATGGGAAGAGAGATAGTAGAGCATTCTCTGATGTTCTGATTAAGCCTCAGTTTTAGGCAGGCACTGAGAACTTAGGTTTTAGGGGTATGGCCTTCACCGGTGTTCCTACCTTCTGTAGATGTGGTATTGGACTGAATCCTTTCCCTGCTCCCAGGGGTAGAGCTTCTTGGCCCCCATCCCTCTTGTTTCTGTCTCTTAGATGCAGTGTGTTTCTACCAATGCTCTCTGGCCAGTTTTTATGCTTTTTCCCCTGATGTTTAAAGATTTTGTTCCAAAGGGGAGATGAGGGAGTTAGGTCTGGATGTTTTGGCAGTGGCTATTATTCCTTCTCCAGAAAGGACCATGAAGAATGAAAGATCTCTCTCTCTGTCTCTCTGTCTCTCCCTCCCATGTAAGGATAAAGTGAGAAAGCAGCTTTTTGCAAGAACCCAGCCATGCTGGCAACTTGATGTTGGATTTCTAGCTTCCAGAACTGTGAGAAAATAAAAATAAATTTCTGTTGTTCAAACCACTCAGTCTATGGCATTTTGTTATTGAAATCCAAGATGACTAATATAGTGGTTCATATGATTTTTACTTGCATCTGCTCCAGATAAGCAAACGCTCAGCTCCAGTTTCTCCCTGAAGGTGCCAGTCTCTCTTACTTTGGAATTAGTTGCTCTGTGACCTCAGTTCTGTGACAGCTTCAAGAAAAATAATTAATTTTCAACTTGTCCATCTTTTTTTCTTGTTTTAGGTTTAGGAGTGATGCTCTTTCAAGCTTCTTACTCTCTGAGCTGAACCGTTAATCAACAACCTCCTGGCCATGTTGCCCTAACCCACTTCAGCAACAGGCTACAATAGAAATTTATTTCAGATACAGTACTCAAATGGTAGCATTCTGCACAAGATATCTGCTATAGGGCAACCCATAACAGGAAGATAAAGGAAGATAAATAGAGACTGAATTGGCCTTCTCTCCCATCTTCAAATATATATACCACAAACAACATGTTCTTTCTTTTCTTTTCTCTTCTTTTTTTTTTTTTTTTAGAGAGAGAGAGAAAGAGAGAGTGCACGAGTGGGAGGGGAGAGAAAGAGGGAGAGGGAGACAGAGAATCTTAAGCAGGCTCCACACTCAGCATGGAGCCTGAGAGGGAGCTCCATGTCAGGATACTGAGATCATGCCGACCCGAAATCAAGAGTCAGCCACTTAACTGACTGAGCCACCCGGGTGCCCTCTACAAACACATTTTTTCTGAACTAATAATGGGAATCTATTATCTGATACATGGTATATAATGTCACCAAATATTTGTAAAGGGGCTGTCTTGGAAAATTTGTTAAGTATACAAGGCATAAAGTAGAATTGTGGTGGATACTCCACTTAAGTTCCCCTTTAAGGAAGGACTTGCCACTCGACTGTGGAGAGTGTCATCAGTAGATTGCATTTGGGCATCAGCTTTTAAAGAGTCTGCTTCAACTACTGAGGACTGCTTTGCTAGAAGTCACACCCTCCCCAGGCACCTCGTGTTCTATGACTGAGAAGTGGTGGATATTTCTGATGGGCAGTACTCACTCCAGGGCTCCCTACCAGGTTGGCCCAGAATTAGTCATCTTTAAATTGCTGTTTAAATTCTCCATTTGCCCAATCCTGCTTCCTCCTCTTTTCTTTCATGGTGTGGATCCTGAATAAATATCTAGCCCTCCAAATTCCTCATCAGTATCTGCTTCCAGAGAATCCAACCTGAAATAGCAATGTACTTTAATTTTTTCCTTTGCAGTTTTATATCTTCATATCATTCATAGAGGTTATCATGCTGTAATGCTCAAAAATGTGTTCTTTGTTGTTGACTGATTTGGTTGATTAGGATCAATAAAAAATGGGATAGATGTCACAAACTTAGTTTATTGTAGGATGCAGTGCCCTATATTTTTTTTATCCTTGATTCCATCCTTGATACTCCCTTTCCCTTATTCCCCATATACAATCCATCCAGCTGTATTTGAAGTCCTACCTTCATATATCTCTCTACCTATTTCTTTACATATTGTGTTCAATACCCTAGTCCAAGCCATTGTTATCATTTGCCTGGACAACTGCAGGAGACTCCCTACTGTTCTCCCTACTTCCATTCTTTCTTATCATCAACCAATCCTTTATTAAATTTTTTTTATTGAGATATAATTGAATCTTTTAAAATATTTTTCCAGTCAGTCCACTTTTTACAAAGAAACCAGAGAGATCCTTTAAGATCCCTTACATAAAACTCTTTGGTGGTTTTTCATTGATCTTAGAATAAAGTCCAGACTTTAATGTGGCCAGCCAAGCTTTGCATGAACTAGCTAGGCTTACTTCTTTGGTATTACCTTCTATTCTTCTTCCCTTCACTTCATGTCTGCCTGTTCCTTAACCCCACCTGTTCTGTCTCAGGACCTTATCCTTACAGTCCTTTAACTAGAATGCTTCACCAGACCATTGGCTGGGTCAGTGCTACCTTTCAGTTCAAATAACACCTTTTCTGAAAGACTTTCCCTGATCATTCTACCAAAAGTAGTATTCCTCTTTTAATCATATTTCCCTTATATCATTTTTTTATTATTTGAAATTTCTTGAATTGTTATTTGCTTATGTTCTATCTCACTCCAGTAGAATATCAGCTGTAGGAGGTCAGACTCCTTATCTATCTTGTTCAATTCTGTGTCTAGTTCCTAGAATATTATAGTTCCTATTTTTTATTTTTATTTTTATTTATTATTATTATTTTTAAATATTTTATTTATTTGAGAGAGAGAGAGAGAGCACAAACGGGGAGGGGGTGGGAGCAGAAGGAGAGGGAGAAGCAGACTCCCTGCTGAGCAGGGAGCCCCACATGGGGCTTGATCCCAGGACTCTGAGATCATGACCTGAGCCAAAGGCAGACACTTAACTGAGCCATCCAGGCACCCCTATAGTTCCTGGTTTTATACATATTTATGCAAAGAATTAATAATTGGCACAGTTGAACCTGTCAACTTTTTCCAAATGTTAGCATCTTGTAAACATGGATTATCATAATCTTTAAAAGTATAGCAGTTAAACGTGTGGGCTTTTAAGCTAGATTGCTTGGATTCAAATACTAGCTTTATGGATTCCTAAATGGTGTGATATTTAGCAAGTTACATATCTCTCTGTAAGCCTCTTTCCTTACCCTCCTCCCCCCATGGGGATAATAGTAACTACTATCTACCTCAAGGCTTATGACAAGGATTATATGAGATAATCCATGCAACATACTTAGAGCAAAGCCAGGTATGTAGTAAGTGCTCCAAAAACATTACTTATTAATTGTAGTAGGGGAGTTACATGGAGATCTTGCCTTAAATGTAGGTAGAAGTGGCAGTCATCTGTAGGGTAAGCTTTGAGGGGCAGTGGGAAAATTTTCTTGCTTCAGAAGCTTCTACATGTCTGCTAAATTGCTTGACATTTTATCTTTGGGAATTTTTTCCTTGGATTTAGTCATTGTTTGCCCCTACAAAGCAGTCACGCAGGTTGGACAAGAAATGATTGGGAGAGAGAAGACAGATGGGAGAGACCAATGTAGAACGAAACCAACAAAGATGGGTGCAGGTAGCAGACAGACTGTATTAGGGAGATCCAGAGAGTGTGAAAACATAGGTGAGGGACTGTACATAAGAAGGAGGGCCCCTGTCCTTGGGAAGGCCTGGAGGAAATAAAAGCCTCGGATACAAAGGAACTGGATCTAGGAACCAAGTCAGAGATTAAGGCATGGATAATCTCTTGTTCCTGGACTGGAGTATAAGATAGTTAATGCAACTAGGGAACAACTCAGTCCCAGCCAAGAGGTCTTACAGAGCTCATGTAAAAGGAGCAAAACTGGTCTCAGCTTTAGACATTTGGTTATAATAAAACTAGAAGTATTTAAGAGCTAGCATCCAAATAGATCATGGGATCTTTACAGTGGAAGCATGGTTGGTACAGTATCAAGTGCTTGAGCTAGAGTCAGACACATTTCAGCTTTGCTCTTTACCATCTGTCTTAATTTGAATGGGTTACTTAACTCCTCTGAGCCTCAGGTTCTCTACCTGATGAAAAAGAACATTATAATATGTTTCTAATAGAAGTTTTTGGGGAAGATTAAGTGAGCTAACACGTGATTAACATTCTGCAGAGTTCCAGGTACAGCATAGAAGTTCAATAAATGATAATTTCTCTCCCTCTTATTGGTCATTTATATGTTGGGATGAATGTTTTTACATTTGCTCTATTAATAATAGTTCTTTTTGTCTGCCAAGGGCAAAATATTTGTAGCAGTGAATGGTTTGATTAGGGGAAGGTGAGGAAAAAAAAGAAGAAATAATATTGAAAGTCAGGTCTGGATGGAGTATCCAGTGGAGTATCACTGATATGCTTTAGGGTATTTCAGGTAGTCCTTTAGCAACTTGGGAAGAGTGGCTTGCTTATGCTCCAGTTAATTCTGCTCATTTTATCCTTTACTTCCACAAGGAAGTATTCTCTTTTCTTATTTCCTTGCTGTATTACAGTGATTACAGAGTGTACCTTTATTCTTGTGATTATTTGCTTACCAGCTGTCTTCCTCACTGGGCTGCTTGATCCATGCAGGCAGGCAACTCATTTGTATGCAGTGTGCCCACAGTATGCAAAATGACCATGATAGCACCTGGCATACAGGCAGGGGGCACCAGGATTGGGAAGAGGAACATTCAAATATTGAAAGTGTTGGGATAATTTAACTTTTCTTTCTGTATAGTTTTGCCTAGGGCTTTCAGAGTTGTTAAAATGCTGTATGGATATTATGATTCACTTGAGAGATGTTGGAGATTTATAAACTCTTATTATTATCCATATCATGGGTACCACTTTCTTTCTGGAAGATCTTGATATAGTTACTTATCAGCAGTGCATGGAATGCCTATGAGGCACCAACTATTCATTATGGCTGTTGTAGGTGTTTCAAAGAAGAGAATGAATTATTAAGATTATTTATTTATTATATATTTATTTATTATATATTTATAAATTTTAGAAAAATACATATTAACAATAATTATTTTTCCCACCTACTTTTAGGGATACATGTGGGTTTTTTCCTCATCAATGAAATAATATTCATTACAGTAACTAAGAGTGGAATTTCATTGTGAAATTACATTAATGTTAAACATTATATTAATGGTGGATATTACATTAATGATAAACAAAATTTTGTCTAAATATATTAAGTATGAGGCTTATTGAAGAATGAAAATATAAATTCCCACATTAAAAAGTATACTGACAATAAATTATGTTCCCATATTAACTTTTATTAAGATTTTTTTATTTGGTCATGAAAGATAATCTGAAAATTAAACACTTTACTTACCAGAACTTTTTTTTTTTTGGCATTTGCACAAAAATGAAGGTTGTTAAACTTGAAGAGCTAAAGGTTTTTCTTGGAGAGTGGATATGAAATATGACATCTTCTTTTTTGGTACAACACCAAAAATAATGATGTGGAATTAAATGAGTTCACTAGTTTTCAAATGAAAATAATTCAGGGAAAAGAATGCAGGAGAGGTCGTCACTTAAGGAAAATTTTTGCACTTACCTATCCCAAATTGTTGGGATATGATTGTGATGTTTTCCTAGTAACCTGTTTACATTTTTGAGTAATTGTTTCCATTATTTTGAAGTGAAATAAGAAAAAAATACTTTAACTTCTCTTACCAGAGTAAGTGAAATAAGCATTTTCTACATGCTTTCCTTAGCTACCATTTCTTGACCCTCTACTGTGGATCAGGCATTGGCCAAGTCCTTTAAATATGTTCTTCACAACAGTGAAGATATTATTATTCCTATTTTTATAGATGCAAAAAAATGATGCTTGCCCAAGGTCACCAAATGAGTAGGATCAGCCTGAATTTTCACTCAGATCTAAGTTTCCATTAAAATATGTTATATTCTCCAAATTAAGATTCTAAAATTCTAAAAATGTTAACATGAAAAATGTAATTTTAGGTACTAAACAGAAATCAAAGAATCCAATAAAACCAAGCAACTTCTTTCCTAAGGTGTTCAATTAGTAATAGTGGCATATCTTTTTATATCAACCTCAGATAATGGGTCACTACAGATAATGTCACTGATTTCTACTCCCCTCAGAGGGGATAATTACCTATTGACTTAATCATAATGATGACATTTTTTCTTGAATAGAAAGGAGAATGAAGACAATTATCAATGTGAAAATTCAACCATTTAAAATCTTTTCCCAGTGGATTATGGGGTATTCTTTGTTGATGCGATAAAGAGGCTGAGATAAACACATCATAAACCCCCCCTACACGGGGTACTAGGCAAATAGCTTATCTGACAGAGAAAGGATATGCAGTCCCTCAAACCAACAATGACAGGATGCTCTCAGGGACAGCAGGATCTCTCTGCTCTTGCCTTGCGTGGCACATGACAAACAGTAGTGAAAAATTAGCAATTATTGGCATTTGTCAAGTCTGGTTCTGTGGCAGGAAAATGGAAACAGCAGCAATCATGCTCAATTTAAGTCTTGGGTGATGTCAGACTTTTCACAGACTCACATGGACATCTGAAGAGACTTGAAAAGGTTTACAGATGTGCACTCAGCTATGACAGTGATGCTGCCAACGTGGCTCATGGATCAACTAACGATTAAGATATCAAAAGCTATCCCTGTAGCTTGCTGACAGCTGGTTCAATTGTTTGCACCTGTTTCCCCTGCATTACACATGTGTCTGGAATGGATTATTCTGCCTTGAGTTAGAAACATTTCACCTTTCCTCACTGGACCATCACTCCTGAAGACCAGGTGGCTCTCTACGAGGGTCCACAGGGGGAGGAAACCTGTGTGCTTTTGAAAATGGCTCTGGGATGTTGGGCCTGACAAGGTTATCAGTTAAGGTTAGTTCTTGTTAACAGTTAACAGTGATAATATGAACAATGTTTGCTTCTAACAGGAATAAGGGAGAGAGCTCTGTGATCTCACAGGGATATTCAACCTTCATCTCTTCTTCAGATAATAGTGTCACCATCCATCCAGCCATCTTGAATCCGGTGGTAGAACTAGATAGGAGTATAAGTAAATCAATGAGCCATTCCCTGGGTCCCCTGGTCTTCCTGTTGCCCAGGATACCTCTCTCACTCTCAGAGCCAAATTTACCGTGAAGCTGAGGAAACTCAAGCTTCAGATTCTTGCAGTTGCATGGGCTCTTTCCCAGGTTCTGAGAGTTGCCCTTGCAAGGGGTTCACATGGTTACATATTTTTGTAAAATGTGCAAAAGTAAGACATTTTAACCACAGTGGGTTAAGACTGCTGTTTCTTTCCACTTTGACTTCTCCTCTGACATACTTCCCATCATGTGATGTGGTGTTGGGGTGGTTGTGGGCACTTTTAGTGTCTGGTTAAGGGGAAGCTGAGTTGGGGACACATTTAGTTTGGGTTTAGTGGGATATTTTTATGCGGTTTGCAGTCACTTCCATGTATATTTAAGTTATTGCTGGCTTCCAGGAATACTCCTTACTGTCCATTATTTATGCCTAATTTGGAATTCATAATTCTATATTCTTAAGGAGGATCCCCTAAATTATAAAAGTTGCTGGTCCCCAAAAACCTGATATCTCCCACTTGTTCCGTATATCTAGTCACCAAATCCTGTCCATTCCATCTAGCAGTATGCAGGTCAATTGGTTCTCAAAAAATAAAAAGCCCAGATTTATAGTGTCTGCTAATTTCTGTGGCCCATCACAGCTACCAAGCTACCAATGGTTTAATAAGCAGCTCATATTATTTCTTTTCTTTTCTTTTTTTAAAGATTTATTTATTTTAGAAAGAGAGAGAGAGCATGCAAGTGAGCAGAGGCAGGGGCAGAGGCAGAGGGAAGGAGAATCCTCAAGCAGATTACCAGCTGAGCACAGAGCCTGATGTGGGACTCCATCCTAGGACCCTGAGATCATGACCTGAGCCAAATTCAAGAGCTGGACGTTTACCTACTGAGCCACCCAGGCGCCTCATGGTATTTCTGAATATGTAACAATTGACCATTGCAAGCTGGTACAACATGGCTCTAATATACCACTCATGCCCCCTCAGAAAAAATTTTATGAACTGGCCTCTCTTCTTCATTTCTAATTACCTTACTTAAGACTTTCATCTTTCCTCAACCCCATCATCCCAAGACCATTCTTAACAGCTTCTTATCCTGTTTTCAGTTACCTGGCTATTGTGAGCTCAGTCTACCTTCTAGAATACCACTAGATTTACTTCTTAAAATGCAAATTTGACCATGTGAGACTCTCACTTTAATCCTCCTCTGGCTTCCTCATTTTCCACAGGGGAAAAATTGAAATTCCCAAGCTTGTTTACAAGATCCTTCATGTTCTGGCTCTTACACATCATCTGGCCTCATCTCCCTCCATAGCATTGGAGCTTCCTGAGTGAACTCAACAATTCCCAAACATGCTGAAACCATCACTTTTCTGGGCTTTTGTTCATGCTGTGCCTCTGCTTGGATTCAGCTTCTTTCCTTTCTCTGCTGGCAAACTCCTATGCATGCACATATCTGTACACTGGTCTGTTTTTCAGACTGTGGAAAAGTTTCTCTGCACGATGGCTACCTCAAGGATGTCCTCTGCAGAGACTCATTAAATTTACAAAAGTTCACTTGAAGACCCAGGACAAAAGGAGGGACAAAGAACAGAATATCTCCATATTAGAAGTTACATTTGCCCAAATTCCATATGTATCTCACCGAACAATACCAAACAGCATTGTCCCACTAATTGAGACCACTTTTTCATTGCTGGCTCTAAAACATATCATTCACTATTGCAGGATCAAAGAAACTGAATTTGGATTTGGGATCTCAGGCCAGGAGTGTGAAAAGTTAACTGCAGGTTTTCTGCCCAAATCAGCTTCCAGAGATAGTCATTAAAATAGTGTCCTCTATCTTGTTGAACTGATAACCTGTATCATATTGTCACATTCCAAAACCACTCTGTATCTCTTCTACTTTCAGTTGCATTCCCTGTGAAGGTTACTCAACTTCATAAGGTTCTTGGGTCCTCCAACAGAATTCTTTCCATACTTTTTATAGAACTCATGAAGATGTACATAACCGTCTGTTTATATGCTTATCTCCTATGGCTAGACTATACACTCCTCAAGAATAGGAACCAGATCTTGTTAAACCTGATATTCTCAATGCCTAACAAAATGGACCCTCAATAACATGTAGAAATCCTCAATAAGTATGTGCTGAATAAAGAATGGAGGGATGGATATATGAATGAAATGATGAAGTAGGCAAGGCAGTGGTCAAGGTAGGAGAGATAAATTTTTCCATATTCATACAAGTGGCAGTTGGAATACACCCAGCATGATAGAATAGAATGACAACTCTGGAAATAATGGAAGCTCTTGGTTTTGTTGCTATTAATGTTTACAAGTATAACATCTTTATGAAATTAATCCTTATTATTGATATAATAAATTTTTAAAAAGATTTTATTTATTTATTTGAGAGAGAGCGAGAGTGCACAAGAGAGTGAGCATGAGTGGGGGTGAAGGGCAGAGGGAGAGGGACAAGCAGGCTCCCTGCTGAGCAGGGCGGCCAACTGGGGGCTCTATCCCAGGACCCTGAGATCATGACCTGAGCTGAAGGTAGATGTTTGATGGACTGAGCCACCCAAGCACCCCTTGATATGATAAATTTTAAGCATTAAAAAAAGAAATTTAGTTGGGGGGGGGGCCCTGGGTGGCTCAGTCAATTGAGTATCCAACTCTTGATTTCAGCTCATGTCATCTCAGGGTCATGAGGTTGGGCTCCATGCTCAGCATAGAGTCTGCTTGATGTTCTTTCTCTTCCTCTACCTCTGCTCCCCACCCCGCTCACGTGCTCTCTCTCTCTCTCTAAAATAAATAAATAAAATCTTTAAAAAATTTTTTTTAAAAGAGATATAGTTGGGATAATAGGAAAAACTACTAGAATTAAAGTCCAGCTCATGCCTGTAGTGAGTACATGATAAGCACTTAATGAATACTAAGTGTTGTGTAAGAAAAGGGGATACACAGGGCTAACTGGGGGAAGAGGTGGTAAGCTAAGAGAGGAGAGACCAAAAAGCAGTGTAGAAAAGAAATGCAGAGGAGGCTATTGTGATAATAAAGAAACTTGCTATTGGCTTTGTAGGAAGAAACTGGGGTGGGGCAGAGGAATATAGGAAAGCACAAATACCTTAGACAGAAAGATATCTACTAAACTAAATGAAAAAAGTGGGAGAGTAGATGGTTGTAGGCACCAATTTCAATAGACTTATTTGCAGAGGACTTTCTTATACATTATAAATACACATCATATAATTGATGTTTCTAAACTTTATGACAGTGTTTCCCAAAATCTGTTTTGTGGAACACTAATGTTTTCAAGATGGTAATGGTTATTTCATTAGAAAAATATTCCACATACCTTATAACCAACCTTTGCTCTCTTAGATATTAAAGGCTCTGGGAATTTGAAAACACATGTCAGCCCCCCTTTTTTGTTTTAATTTATCCCCTTTTTTAAACCCAACTTTTCCCAAATAGTTCTAACCATTAAACACTTCTTTCATAAAACATCTACTGAGACAGCAAAGGATGAGAATTTTCCTCAGAACATAGTTAATAAATATATGTGTTTCATCTAATTCACATCAAGGAGGCCCCAGAGTGTGACATGGACAGGGATACTTTATTTCCAACCAATCTTAATTTTTAGTAACCACAGAGACAAAATAGGCACAAGTGACTTACAATTTTGAAACTCAGTTTTCTTCTCTGTGGTATTTTATTCTCTGCCCTCAATTTTCTTCTCTGCCCCACCAATATGTGAAGATGATGGGAACAGCACCTCCGGAAATGCTTTGGAAAGGTTTAGAACAGCTGCTGGAAGACAACATGGCCAGATCACTGGACTAGGAGTCAGGAGACCTGGCATGCCTGGCTTTGACAGTTAATCTTCCATTAAGTGTGTGGGTTTACAAAAGTTATATGAACTGCCAGGATTTTACTTTCATATATATATATTGCATACATGCATGCAAAAGACTGGGTCTAAAAGCTAAAAGGTCCTGAGCTGAGATTGTTTGGCAGTAAGCTGAAAACAAGATGGGACACAGGGTAAGTGCCCAGTCTAGGTTGAGAAGTAGTAACAGCTGGGAGTGCTACAAGATAGACATGGGAGTTAACCAAGGGGAAAGGAAGGATGGACCCACTTTTGCTGGGTGAAGAACCTATCTGGGTGCTTGGCAACAAAACCAGGAGTGGAGGGCCATTGGCTCACACCTCCTTTCCTGGCCCTATCCACATACTTACCATCCCCATGTCAGCTTGTGCCTAGCTTGGCTGTCTGTGATATCTCTACCTTCTGCCTTAGGCCACAGGCCAATGGGTGCTGGATGTGGTGGTACATAGGAAACCCTCTCTACTCTTTTATAAGAATGGTCTGGAAATGGTATGCTATCCCCTACTTACCTCAGTTAGACTGCACCGAGTGGCAGGGCCCATTTGAACCTGGAGCTGTAGACTTCCCGAGCATTAATACATGTTTGTTGCCTGCTGGGTGCTATGCATAGGTGTAGAGCCCTCTGACTGCATCTGTTGTACCTAGTTTCCCTACTTCCCCATCTTCCCTGGACCCCTGGTATGTGGTTTTTTCTTCCATCTCCATAGAAGGACTTGACTCTAGATTTGGCCTTTTGTCCAGTTCCTATATTTTCCTTTTCTGCCGGGGCTTAAACCAAAATCTGATTTCCAGGTTTCTATTAGGACGTTTTGGCATTTCACTGTGTAGTCTTCCCATAGCCTTGGGGAAATTCCTAAGCACACCCCATGGGGTGAAGTCATCTGTTGCAAAATTTTTTAAAAAGGCTTAAAATGTGAGCTTTGTTGTTGTTGTTGTTAATGAACTGTATGCAAATGACAAAAATGCCTGATATAACAGTGACCAAAATCTTATCACCTTTTAGGAAAGCAATTTTGTGGCCTACCATTTACACTTTGTTGGATATCCAGAATCACTGCTGCCTCAAAGCCTGCTCTTCCTTTGTCTGTGTCTGAATATTATCCCCACACCATTAGCCCAGGTCATACCTCCCTGGACTTGGTCTTAAATTGCCAAAGTATGCTTCCTGCCAACCTGGTCAGACTCCAAAGTCAGTCCCAGCTTGATGGCCCAGACATGTGATTGCTAGCCTGGTGCAAAGAGGGAGTAGGAAGGGTTGTGGAATGACATCATGTGCACATTTAACTAAAACATGTCCAACTATATATAGGAGTTCAGAGAGATCGGGTGGAGATAATAGCATAGGTTCTACCCCCCCCATTTCACAAATTGATTATGCATCTGGGCGTGAGCAGGAAACAGCAGACAGAAATCAATTTCCCTTGATCAGTCTTAGTTCCCTTTTGTTTCTCCATGGTGTGAACATCTCACTGGGCTGGGTATGATTATAGTATTAAAGATGTATATTTTACTTACCACACAGTCCTTTAGTTCAACCCTATTATATCATTTGCTGCTCAACAAAAGAAATAGTCATCTGGGCCAAAGCTGTAAGAAAACTGGTTCTTTTGGATCTTCCAGAGCAGTACTGTCCGATAGAACTTTTGGTGATGAAGGAAAAGTTCTATAGTTTGTAGTGTCCAATATGGTAGCAAGTAGAAACATGTGGCTATGGAGTACTTGACATGTGGCTCGTGTGACAGAGAAATTTAAACTAATAAAAATTCATTTCAATGAAATAGCCTCATGCTACTGTATTGAATGGTTTTAGTTTTCTATTTCTGTATGGCAGATTACCACAAACTTAGCAGTTAACTTACCCTTTTATCACCTCACAGTTCTTTGGGTCAAAAGTCTGGGATACTTCGAGTTTCTGGTTAGAATCTCAAAAGACTGAAATGAAGGTGTTGGCAGGGCTGGGCTCTTACCTGGAGACTTGGGACAAATCTGCTTATAGGCCCATATAGTTTCTCATGGCTATAGGTCTAAGGCTCTTGTTTGCTGGCTGACTATTGGCCAGGGGTCACTCTCAGCAGCTAGTGGCCAATCTCTGGTCTTTCCACGTGGCGCCTTTCATCTGCAAGCCAGCAAATGGCTTATTGATTTCTTTCAGTGCATTGAATCGCTCTGATTTCTCCTTCTGCTACCAGCCTGAGAAAACACTCTGCTTTTAAAGGGCTCACTCGATTGGGTCAGGCCCACCCAGTTAATCTGCCCTGTATTTTATTTTAAGTCCAACTGACTAGGGAATTTGCATCTGCAAAATCCCTTCACAGTGGTACTTAGATTAGAGTTTGATTGAATAACCAGGATGGGAATCCCAGGAAGCCACCTTTAGAATTCTGCCTACCACAATCACCTTCTTCTTAAGATTTCCAATGGTAATTTTCACTGGGCTTAATTTTTGTATATCACATTAACTTTAGAACCCAACTCCCAAGTAAAATATGATCTCACAGTAGATAGAGTGACTTCATTGCTTGGGGTTTTAAATTCTTTTCTATTCTTGAGAATCACTTTAAAAATGTAGAAACCTAGAAGTTAGTGGCTGAAAGTTGTGTGGGGGAATGGAGCTGGAGAATGTGAGCCTGGATCTACTAAGACTTTAACTTTTTTTTTTTTTTAAAGATTTTACTTATTTATTTGACAGAGAGAGAGAGAGAACAAGCAGGGGGAGCAGCAGGCAGAGGGAGAGGCAGACTCTCCGCTGAGCAGGGAGCCCGATGCGGGGCTGGATCCCAGGACCCTGGGATCATGACCCGAGCCGAAGGCAGACACTTAACTGACTGAGCCACCCAGGAGTCCCTAAGACTTTAACTTTTAACACCAGTTAAGATGAGGTGATGTACCATTGAGATGGGCTGGCTGAACTGTGGGGAAGGAGGATGGTGAACCAACTGAGGAGGGCTTGGAGGAGGGGACAAATGGAAGGACTTAATGACTACTGAAGGCCAACTTCATGTCTCTCAAAATTATCTACCACTTTGGCATTTGAGCTATAGGTTTCCTCTCCATCACTTAGCAGAATTTGAGAGCTATTAAGGTCAACAAAACAGCATGATTTGTTAAAAAAGAAAAGATCCCTCAAATCCTTTCAAAGTGATATCAGTCTGCGTTAATGGAAGCATTATGTTCTAAACCAGCAAAAAAAAAAAAAAAAAAATTATTTCCAGTGACTTGGCACTAGTCTTGACTGAACATATTTCAACTGCTTTTAGTTTGGGATACCACATGTTGAAAAAGAGACAAATTAGAGAAAATTCAGAGAGCGGCAACCAACATGATAAAATGTCTAGTTAAAGGTCCATGGCTTGGCTCAGGGGATTGGTAATGGGATGTAAATCCTCCCTCGTCAGCACTTCAGTTTTAGCAATGTCTATCTAATGGCTGTCGTCGCTGCTTTTATTCAGAGACCAGCATGGGAGGAACTGATGGTCGGTATATGGTTCAGAACGTTGTAGTTTGTATTCCAAGTAGCATCACTGTTAGAGCCTTTTTCACCTTTCTGGTGAAGAAGTGAAGAGTTTAAACACAAAAGCTAAATCAGGTATTCACTTTGACCTGAGCCAGTTGGTTCTGAGTTTGGCTGGTTGTACGCTAATTATTCTGGGCAGAAGACTTTGCTGTGTTTGAATTAGGAGTGAGAGAAATTCTTTTTCTTGAGTTTAAATAAATATCCACAGTAGTTAAACTATTTCCAAGAAGTTCGCAATCTGCTTCAAGTTTAAGTATATTTAACTACAATGAGAAATAAAACAATAATCTAAACGACAGTTTAGTGCTCATGTTGATGAGATCTGTGTATTCTATACTTCTAGGAAGACCTCCAGTGGAAGCCAAATCATAATCTGAAGGTTGCTCTGTATCAGTACAGTGTTCTTTAGATGACTCTAAAATACCTGGATGTGTCTGTCCATCTATGGCTTTTGATCAATTCTGCATGACTGTCCAGATTGCTAGATGGGATGAAGTCTAGAATTCACAAGACTTCTGTTTTAGTCATGGATCTGATATTAACTCACTGAGTGATGCTTGGTAAATTGGTAAAATAAGAAACTGGTAATAGCCTCAAAGATCTTTTTATAATTAAAAATTCTTTGATTTTACATATATTCTCTATAGGCAGCTAGGTAGATAGTTAGATAATTAACTGTCATGTTCCATTTGCTAAAGACCTCAAGGCTCTTTACAACTATCAGTCAATTTAATAAACATTTGTTGGGGCACCTGGGTGGTTCAGTCGGTTAAGGGTCTGACTCTTGATTTCAGCTCAGGTCATGATCTCATCAGGGTTGTGAGATCAAGCCCAGTGTTGGGCTCTGTGCTGGGTGTGGAGCATGCTTAATATTTTCTCTCTCTCTCTTTCCCTCAGCTCCTCCCCTCCCCCTCTTTCTCTCTTTCTCCCTCTCTAAAAAAAAATTGGGGCAGCTGGGTGGCTCAGTTGGTTAAGTGTCTGCCTTCAGCTCAGGTCATGACCTCAGGGTCCTGGGATTGAGACTGGCTTTGGGCTCTCTGCTCAGCTGGGAGTCTGCTTCTCTCTCTCCCTCTGCCCCTCCCCCCTGCTTGTGCTCTCCCTCTCAAATAAATAAATAAAATCTGAAATAAATAAACAAATAAACATTTGTTGATGGCTTCCTATGTGCAAATATTGTATTAGGCATAGAATTAGACATGGTCTTTTCCCACAGGGAATTTAAATGATTAAAATATGAATTTATCTTACAAATTAATGTAAATATTAATGAATATGAATGATAGCATGAATATGATAGTATAATATGAATAAGGACTGATGATAATATAAGAGAATTAAATAAAACCAGCAAAAGAGGTGCAGACACCTGTGGATAGGATATGGGGTAGGGAAAATATATATTTAATGTTTAGAGATTAGAGAAGAACATAATATTTGAACTGAATTTTTAAGCATGGGTGTTTTCAGCGCAATGAACTGCTGGAATGGTGATGTGAAATTGTTTGCTTGGTAGGAGAGAAGGATACAGGAAGAGCTTCAGGGCCTCTCAATTGCATGGACCACTTCTGTAAAAGTCTACTAGGGTCACCATAACAAAATTCCTCAGACAGGTGGCTTAACGGAAATTTAGTTTCTCACAGTTTGGGAGGTTGGAAATCCAAGATCCAGGTGTCTGTGGGGCTGGTTTCTCCTGAGGCCCCTGTCCCTGGCTTGTAAATGGCCACCTTTCCTCTGTGTTCTCACATGGCCTTTTTTCTGTACATGTACATCCCTAGTTTCTCTGTCTATTCTTAGAAGGACACTAGTTGTATTGGATCAGGGCCCTACTCTTATGACCTCATTAAACCTTAATTATCCCTTAAAAGGCCCCATCTTCAACTATAGTCACACTGGGGATTAAGGCTTTAACATATGAATTGGGGCTATAGGACACAAAATAATTTATAACAATTCTAAGGATCTTAGAGGGGCCCTGGCCTTGAACTCACATGATGATATTTTTTTGTGTGTGAAAAGTGAGATTTTTTTTGTATTGTTTGTCTTTAAGAGTGCCCCCCAAATAGGATAGGCTTTAGGCCCCATGAAACGTGTGTCCACCTTCTGCCCAAGAGCAAGTTATTCATTAGGTCTGCTGTTCAGCAGGAGAGGTAGACCTGAGACAGGATGCTGTGTGGGGGAAGTGGGCATTTGACATGGAGGATGTAGGGGCTGATGTGAAAATCCCAGGTTCTGAAGCAGCTGTGAAAACTTTTAGACTGGGGGATCAATACATAGGAATTAAATATGCAGGTCTATAGCAATCATCTTAATCTTGCAATCCTATACCACTAGTGTCGACTGGAACCAACATTAACAGGAATCCAAAGGAACAAAACCTAATGGAACGTGAAGGGCATTCAGGGCATAGAGGAATGCGCTGTTACATTTGGAAGGAAATGTAGTCAGAGTCAGTGGAGATGAAGTGGGAGACCCATTCTGATTCTTTTTCTTTTTTTTCTGGCATGACATAAATATAAATTAGATTTAGGAAAAGATTTCTTGGTCTCAGAGTCAGGAGAAGACAGTTAATGTTAGTAAAGAGTGAAGACCTTTCAGGAAGGGGTCATGGATTCTATTCTTCTTCTTCCCTCTGCTGCTTCCCAAGGCCCTCTGCTGTTCCTCCTGTCTCCAGCTTCTTGTCACAATCACTGGGGGTGCTTGTGAAAAATGAAGGTTCCCAATTACCATGCCTACTCCCAGATGGAATGAATCAGAATCTTTGGGGGGTGAGGCCCCTAAATCTTCATTTTGAAGGTTTATATTTGATTTTTTTACTTGTCAGAGATTTTTACTGCCCTAGCAGAGTTCTGCTCTTGGCTGTTGCTACCATTAATATCTATGGATTACAACAACAAACTACTATTTTTGGAGCAGTTATTTTAAGCTATGCACTGTTCTAAGCAACATAGTCACTTGGTTTTCACAGTAAACCTTTATGGTCATACCATTATCCCCATCATGCAGATGAGAAACCAAGGCTCGGAAAAGTTAAACAGATTTTCCAAGGCCACGGAAAGCAGTGGTGTCCAAAAGAGTGAAGGGAAAAAAGGAGAAGGAAAATTTGGTAAGCATATTAATTTGCACATTTTCCTGTTATGTGAAAAACGACGTTAGCGTTATAGAGTCCCTTGATTGTGTGGATGGTGTAATAAACATGAACTCCTCAGACTCTTGCCTGCTGGGCCATTGCTGAGCTATACTGTTCAGCTGATACTCTGATGAAATGGAATGCCAGGAAATTCCAGGCACTTGTGGCAGAAGAAATAGATTTCATGCACTTTTCTTGCCAATACTAACATCCCTCTATGACACTTACGAAGCTGTGGAGACTTGTATGCTTGGCTAATGTTCACATTTTTGGTTTGATAAGAAATTTGGGCAACTTTAGAAATAAGGTGTGTGGCTTTGGAAAATAGGAACAAAAACTTACTGTGCGATAATCTTTCTTTCAGTAGGCTCTGAATTGGTAAGTAGGTTGTTGTTTTTTTTTTTTTGAAGCAAAATGAAACAACTCATAATCAAAATACTTATTGGGAACATGATAATATTCCATCACTTAATCCTCCACAGTTTCATTTAGAAGATAATTCCCATTCATTGGACCCAAAAACATAATAAAGCTTCTTGAGGCAACCCTTGCAATTGCCATGTGAATTTATAACACAAGCAATGTGTGTATTCCCTCAACAAATTTACTTTTCAAATACAGAAAGAAATAAAATATCCATGTTTATTATATTTAGACTGACTGGCTATCAGTTATAAGAGATGACAATGGAAAAGAGTCCAAGTTGATGTAACTCATTTTAACAAAAGTAGTTCTTCCGAAATTAAGAGGTTATTTCACAGATGTTTTGTTTCTGCAGATGATGAGAATGAATATTGACTTCTTTTAATATTTATTTGAATATAGGTTTCTGGTTTCTAAACAGTTTTAGAGTTTAAACATATTTTGAAATACACTGCAAAATCAAAATAAATACAATTCACCTGTTGTCTATTTTTGGCTTTTATTAAATAAGGAGCTAAAGACTCCTTCCATCCATACATTTTCTCCTCTCAGGTTTAAAAGTTATCAGCTAGCTATTTCATTTATATTCTTCCTTTTTCCTAGGTTTATACTTTATGTGCATTTGTACATTGGATATCCTAAATTAGAATATTATTAAATATGCTTATCTGGAATCAGTTTTATTTACTGTACTATAAACATTTTTCTAGGTCACTTCAAGCAGGATTTTTTTTAACATTTTAATGTCTGTATTGTTGCTATTGAACCATTCCCGTATTTAATTTTTTAATTTTTATTTTTCCCTCTGTTTAGTTTTTTTTTCTTCTTTTTGCTATTTAACAGTTTTTCAATGAATAACCTTGCCAGGTATGCACGTTTCAAATTTCAATAGATACAGCCAACCAAATTACTTTCCACAAAATTTGTATATTTTTCCCCATGATTTGTATTTGTATACTTTCCTCATGTTTGCTGGAGCTGGCTGTTAGCAGTCTTTTAAATCACTGACAATTTGCTGAGGGCAAATTGTATTTTTTTTTTTTACTTTGCAAAAAAGAACTGGTTGATTCTGAATGTTTCATATGCTTAAATTTTTTCTGGTATAATTCTAAAAGATAGATGTATTCTAGAGTTAAGAATAAGAAAAATAGATGCTTAGTTAGGACTAAATACCACTTAACATAACTACTATTCACATCTTTAGTCTCAGATTTGAAACACCTTTTATTTGCCAGGATGGGTAATTAATTCAAAATGTTTCCGACATTAGCCTCCATTTTTGCTACTTCTGTAAAGAAACTAGATGAGGAGTAAGTAATTCTGCTTGTTCGAAAGATTCAGGCAGTTTTTGTGTTTTTCCCATCTGTACTTTGTTATTGGGAACAATCTTCATGTTTATTGCCCCATGTTAGAAATTGTATTTTTCACTTTGAAATCTATACAAAACACCAAAGATTATGATCTTGGACAGTTTCTGACTAGTGTTAATTTATTGAAGTCTTTTCCCTGTGCGTTCTCATAAATTAGAACTTTTTTTTTTCCTTAAAATAAGTTATTGGATCTTGGTGGATAAGAAACTGAAATGAGATGCTCTGTCCTCAATCAAACCAGCAAATACCTCTGCAGGCTTAGTCATAAAACCCGGCATGGAAATAATACTTGTCTCACAATCAGGTCAGAAATGATAACTGAAACCATGGATGCCTTAAGATAAGCTACCTGTGTAAGCGGGGGAAATAGCTGGAAGTCCAATAGAAGGCTTTGTGTTGGAGGACAGTGATTGAAGTTCAAAAGGCTTAGCAGAGGTCAAGTTGGCCATGTCAGGTATTTCCCCAAGTTTACTTCATTCAATTAAGTTGAAACAATCTGCTCCTGTGAGAGTTAGTGGCTTCCCTTACACTGGGGGGGCCCAGGCAAAGGGATGCTTGGTTTCCTCTGCACCAGAAGCCATGTCTGGAATGATTTTTAGAAAGAGATTGAGTCAATTTTCAGGAACTCTCTGCGGGGAACTTGTGTGCAATACAATGCTCGTACATCTGCTGAATTTACAGGATACATTTGAAAGGGATGGACGAGGCAGTTATTTATCTGCATGTATGGGCCAACTCTCAGCAAGCAAATTCTTTTCAAACTTTTGTTGTTCCTAAATGGGATGACTCTTCCTGTGTCTGTCACATTAATTGAGCTGGTTTTCTTCCTTGAGTCTAAACTACTGTTGATTGCCTTGACCTCTGTCTAGCTGAGGAACTAAATGCCTCTGACTGAAAGCTTTTTTAGGAGTGCCTGTGTTCTTCGCTCAAGGCTGCTGGATGCTGGCAGATTTTTGGGTAGGAAAGTACCCAGAATTGCTTCTTTGAAAACTAAATTTCGCACTCTTAGGATTTTGTCTTTTTCCTTGGTATATTACTTTTCTTTCCCTTTTTGAACCGTATGGTCTTCTTTCTTAGTTTGAGTAGTTATTTTACAAACACAAGTGAACTTTGTGGAGGAATAGAAATGGGACATACCCTGACGGCAGCAAATGATCAGATTACAGAGATAAATTGATATATGAGAGGTTCCGGAATACTGGGTAATTACAGCACATACCTCCAGGAAATACACACACACACACACACACACACACACACACATTAACCTCCTGCATGCGTGTGTATGTGACTATATAGATTTTAATTATAAGAAAAACTTAGGAGATTTTTAAGTTGAATGGCACCAAATGTCATTATCAATTGGTTTCTTACCATTTAAAATATATTTGTAAAAGCTCATAATCCCAGTAAGTTTTCATTAGTCAGATACTGGGAGAAGCAAACGTGGACAAAATGATTTTATGCAGTAGTTCCTACACCTGGCTAATTGTTAAATTCACTTGAGCCCACCCAGGCCTCCACAATGAGAATCTCCAAAACGGAGATGCAGCGATCTGGTTTAACAAGGTCCTTGGCTGATTCTGATAATCAGCCAAGTTTGTGAAGCCAAAATTCAGTCTTAGATAATAAGTCATTTTGTTCGCATCAGTTTGATGTTGAAGGCATTGTGCAGTTTACTAAAGAGCCACTAATGCATGTTTTTGGTAATGCACAAAACTGTGATAATTGTAGGCTGCCTCATGGGAGTGTTCTAATAGAAACCCTGACTTAGACATTATGAGTTCCATTTTACAGGCAAGAAAACTGATATCATTAATATTAATAATTAATATCATAAAGTTAATAACTAGGAAAACCGAGATTCAGTCCCTAGCCTTCTGGTTACCTGCCCATTGACTTCCCGTAGCTTTAAGGTGAAAATCAGTAAAGGCCTTTTTCCCATGGAATCTCTAGTTTAGACCTAGCATTTTGTCTGTCATCCTAAAATAACTTTGAGGCCAGTGTTATTTCAGTTGAGAACGCATTTATGGGGTTGCTCTAGGCTGAACTTTGTGTTGAATGAGGGGGCTAGGCCTCAGAGGGGTGGGCTTTAAGCTCACAGAATCTTGCTGGGGGGGTGAGGTTTACTTGGGACAACAGGAGAAAGCAACAGGTTATAGTGACAAAGTGTACCATGCGACTGTCTGCTGCAAAGAGACAATCATTTTGGGCTACAATTTTTAAGGGACACTCCAGGAGAAGCAGGAGTCCATTTGGGTCTTGAAGAGAGGGATTTGGAAAATTCAGGAGAAGACATTTCAGTTGTGGGAACAGCATGAGCACAGGTGTGAGTGCGTGTCTATGTGTGTGTGTGTCTGTGTATTTAGTCAGTCAGTGCTCAAGAGAGGGATGGTCCAGCCAGGAGCAATGAGAGAGAGGGAACAGGGTGAAAAATATGGGACCATGTCCCATCCTTCCAAATGGACAGACTCCATCGGGCACTGAGATTGTTGAGTTAAAAGGTACCTTTTGGAATCATTTCCCTGCTTCTATGTGTTTTTCTCTCATGTATGTGCTCCCAGCCCCCAGGAAATACTTTAACCTAATGCTTCAAAAGCCTCTGCCATTGTAGAGAATCAAATTAAGTGTAGTGAAAATGACCATCCTACTGAGACACATGGGATTTGGGATGTCAAAAGACACAAAAGCCTCAGCATAATAGAGGGAATCAGCAGGTTCCTGGGATATGACTAATTTTTCTCTGGCTGTTTAGTAACAGGTGGTATTTATCTAAGCAGACTGCCCTGGGCAGCTGGTTGATGGGTTCTTCCAGCTGGACATCTTCTCCCCATTTAGTCCAACCACACCTGCTTCAGACAGCAAACAAGAGGCTTTCTCATCTCCAGTATCTACATGTGGGGGGTTGGGGGTATAGACGAACCGTTCAGCTTCCAGCTGTAGTGTTTCATGATGTCCAAGGATCCCATCTGGCCTCCTACCAGAAAAAAGAAGTTTTAGCTTTAGAGGTGGGGTTCCCCCCCCTTTTTCCCGGGGGAGTGGTTTTGTCTTGTTAGGTTGCTTTCTTTTAAAAAAGAGATTTTTATCATCAGCTGCTATCATGTGATCAGATTTATCTCCCATGAAAACTTCCTTTCCTTGAAGCATGCACTGACACGAGGGTGCCTGTCCCTTCAAGCTCTTATCGTATTGCATTGAGGAATAGTAGAATAGTCTCATGAAAGATTAATCACTTCCTGTAAGCATCTTGTACCTGCAGACAGGCTATTACTGAAATATGTCTGAAAGAAAACAAGGAAGGATGTTAAAATGTATCAGCCAGGTATTTTTTGGCAGTGTGACTACAAAACTTGTTTGGGTGCCAGGTTTTTTGCAGCCAAAAAGGACTTCTGTGCTGAGTTAATGGATCATAGTTTGTTTTGTACATGAGTAGCAATGTTTTCTTTGTAATGATAGCCAAGACTTTGACACTGCACAGGTATTTCTCGGGAGGCTGTACAAGTGTGTACATTCTTATTTTTTCCCTGTCTAAACTGAATGATAAATCAACCATTTGGACTAAATTTATTCCTGGCAGTTTAGAGAACCCTGTATCCCCAGTGCCAGGCCTGCCAGATCGTAGGTGTTCAATAAATATCTGATGACCGACAATCTCTGTTCTATAGTTGTCAAGGGGTTTACAACAAGAGTGAGAATTTAGAGGATGACATAGCCTCAGTCCTGAAAACTCCGCTAATTGATAGAGTATTGGGTCCCCTACCACCCTGATTCAAACCTTTCTATTTACCAGCTGTGTTCTAGGCTTTGTGCTAGAGGCTGGAGATAAAAAAAAAAAAAAAAAAAAAAAAAGACATGGTCCTTGCTTTTAAGAAACTGAAATTCCTGATAAGGGAAATAGTAACACAACAACATTTATTGAGCACTTGCTATATTGTCGACCCTTAAGCACTTTGTAGGTATTACTTCATTTGATCCAGAATTATTATTCATATTATTCTAGTTTTTCAGATGTGTCAACCAAGGCACAGAGAGTCACACACCTTTCTGTAATTTACCCAAATCTAGTAAGTGATGGAACTGGGATATGAATAAAGATCCAAAACCAAACATTGAATTTGTGGAGTGCTCTGATGGGGTAAGTGCAGGGCACAGAGGAGGCTCTCTCATCTTAGTATAATAGGTATTGGGGAAGGGTTTCAGGAGCAGGTGATGGCTGAGCCTTTTTCTCCTCACCTCTGCTTCTGGCCCTGGGATTTGGGATCTGGGATTTGGGCTTCTGTTCCTCTCCAGGTCTTGTCCCAGTTTTTTTCCATGTCCTTTGTCACCAATAGGGAGCATTGTGCTCTACTTTATGACATCTCTTCACTGATGTCTCAATAAGTTATTCAACTTCCAGCAGCTATAATGATATCCTTTATGACTGACAGCCTGCTGTCGTGGCAAAAATGTAGGCTCTGGAATCAGACACACTTATATTTGAATCTCATCTCTTCCATTTGTAAGCTGTGCAATATTGAGCAAGTTACTTAATTCAAAAGGATTCATTATACTCATCTCTTTAGTATGTTTAAAGAATTAATTGAGATAATATATGTAAAATATCCATCATTTAAAAGGTGCTCAAGAAACACTAATTTTACTTCTCTTGTAAGACCATGTCTTTTTTTTTTTTTTTTTTTTGCCTGTGTTTCTCCCCGCACCTAGCATGGTTCCCACAAATAATAGATAATTAATACATATTTACTAATTTGATTTTATGGGCAAGGAGAAATAATTTATATCAGTGTATATTATGAAATCATCATACACACATCTTCCTGGGATATTTTTCTCTTCCCTTTTCTTTCCCACCCACATCTGTCTTCCTGCTTAGTTTAAATCCTACTTGACTTTCAGGTCTTGGCTTAGCGGTCATCCTCTCCAAAAAGTGTTCCCTGCCTGAGTTAGGCTGCCCTTCTCTCTGCTTCTGTGGGACCTTGGGCTCTAGGAGCTCTAGGTGTCAGGCAAGCTTTGTTGCTATTTTTTGTATTGAAGTAAAATCCACACAACCTAAAATCATCCGTTTTGAATGGTACAATTCAGTGGCATTTAGTACATTCACAGGGTTGTACAACTCCCACCTGTCTAGTTCTGAAACACTTTCATCACCTTAGAATAAAACTCCATACCCATTAAGCAGTCAGTCCCTGTCCGCCCTCCCCCACTAGCCTTTGCCAACCACCAATCTGCTTTCCGTCTCTGTGGGTCTATGAGTCCTGGACATTTCCTATAAATGGAATCATACAGTATGTGATCTTTCATGTCAGGCTTCTCTTACTTGGAATAATGCTTTCAAGGTTATAGCATATACCAGGGCTTCACTCCTTTTTATGGGTGAGTAATATTCCATTGTAGGGATATAACACATTTTGTTTATTCATTCATCCATTGATGGACATTTGGGTTGTTTGACCGTTTGGTTACTGGAAACAGTGGTATTATGAACATTTGTGTAGAAGTATTTGTGTGTGTGTTTGCAGTTATTTTGGGTATATACTTAGGACTGGAATTGCTGAGTTTTTTGGTAATTCTAGGTTTTACTTTTTGAGCAACAATCAGCTATATTATTTTTTAATTTTAAATTTTGCCCAAGTCAAACCTAAAGACAAACCTGGGATCTGGAGTTCACTATACTTAGAAAAAGCCCAATTCCAGCAAGTCTTGAAAACTTTGGTTTGGGGAAGAAAGGCACCAAAGGTTGTACATATAAACCTCTTTTGTAAAGGTAATTTTGTTTGTGTGAAAGAAAAACCAAGTACAACAATCCATGAGACATTCTACTGGGGGAGAGAAGAGTAATTTTAACCTAGCTCCCCAGAGTCCTCCCAAATCCTCTGGGTTAACTTTCAGTAACTGGACTCCCTAGGATTTCACTGTTTATTTACACTCTTCAGGTTGCATTTGAAAGGGTAGCCACATAAACCTAGTAACTCTAGCACCATGAGCTGTCCCGAGTGTAGAGAACCCAGATTCTGACTTACTGAGCAGTTACTGTGTGGAAGGCACCATGCTGGGTGCTGACTCAGGTGCACTTTGGGGAGGATTTCGATGGATTTGGTCCTATATTAGTTCCTCTACTGTAAAGATGGATACTTTTAGTGAAATTATGATTTAAGCATAAAAAGATTATTAACTATTTCAGGGAATGTGTGATTGTGCCACATGAGTGCTACAGAGGAAGAAGCCCTTTCCGTGAGGATTGTCAGAGGAAGCTTCAACTGTAAAAGGGAGACTTGAGCTGTATTTAAAGATATGCAGGCTTTGTATCTAAAGAGGAGAGGATGATGGGCGCCAGGGTGGCTCAGTTGGTTAAGTGTCTGCCTTCAGTTCAGGTCATGATCCTGGGATCCTGGGCTGGAGCCTTGTATCAGGCTCCCTGCTCAGTGGGGAGTCTGCTTCTCCATCTCCCTCTGCAGCTCCCCCTGCTTGTGCTGCCTCTCTCTCTGTCAAATAAATAAATAAATTAATTAATAAATAAATTAATTAAATCTTTAAAAAACAAACAAACAACCAGATGTGGCAGTGGCTCTGATAATGGTCTGAAAACTTCTATATCCTTCTTATGTACGTCATAAGAGTAGTTATAAGTCTACCCTGATGAAAGTTAGCACTCTCCATCTCTGTGGACTTAGCGGTATGAATCTCCTTTTGATAAGTTGCTTAACTGCAAAAAGAGTAAACACTTCTGTTTCATGAGCTACTTCAGCTCATGATTATTAGATATTTACTTTGTTTTTCTTGGAAGGGTAACCTGGAGAAATAAAACCCTACAGGTTGTGGACTGGAAGTAACAATGTACTTGCTGAGAAAGAAATGATATTCTCTTCCAAAGCCTCTAACTGCCCCCTGAGATAAGGAACCATACACCTGCTGCTCTCAGATCATGACTTTTGTCACTGAAGAGGGTTTTTGTCTTTTCCATTTGGTAATGTGTTTATTGAACAGTTATATTTTCATTTATGATTCTGCCTAGTCTCTGTGTACAAGTAAGAAAGTGTTGTAAGCAAGCTCTCGCTATAACAGTGGGATCAGTCTAGTCCTAGGGTAATAGAGACATGAGATGCTTCCTTGTATCCTAGAAATACTTCAGCTTGCAGCTAGTTAAAAAGTGATCATAGTTGACAACTATATTTGACTTTTGTGGTTCCCCAGGAGCTTTTCTATGATCTCCTTGGATAATATGTAGATTCAGATTAGAGGTACCTTTATAACATCATGTTTTATGGGAGCCTTGACTTTAATCTTTTACTTATCCTCCTTGGTAACCAAAAAAGAGCTCGCAAGCAAAGGTGGGAGCAATTGTCCATGGAGTAGGGTGGGCTGGGAAAATCCTATTAGGGAGAAGTGACTGCTTGTTTATATTAATAATATCAAAGGCCTTCCCTACTGCAGTTTCATTGAGGAGTGCTTAAGCGTACCACATTTGGACACACATAGTCCTGAGGTTTAAACCAGGGCTCACCTTACCAACTGTGTAACCTGGGGTCACTTATTCAACCTTTCCGAACTTCAGTTTGCAACTCTGTAAAATGGGGATACAAATATTACCTCCTGGGTTTTTGTGAGGATTAAATGAAATAATGTATATGGTACACAGAGCACAATGCCCAGCACATAAGTCTTAGTAGCTGCTGTCAGTTCTACATGCTGTGGCCAGCTTGTAAGTCTTACCTACTTTTTACTGGTATATTTCCATTTTAAATGGGAAGTTTCATTTTGCTAATCTTTTCCATACTTTTAGTAAACATGTGCATTATTTCAAAGTCTGGAGAGATTTACATTTCAAAAATGGTTTATATAGAGCACACGAGAATTTATAAAAGAGCCTAGAAAATGTACGACAATTGTATTTATATTGACTGAATTAATACTTGGAGGAAAGAAAGCCTTTCTCTGGCACTGGGATAAAGTTTTCTTTTTCTCCCCCCCCCCTCAGTTTTATTGAGCTATAACTGACATAAAACACTATAAATTTAAGGTGTACAGCATAGGTAAAATTTTCAGTTATTACTTACTAATAGAGTGTAAAAACCTATTTAAGTAACACTTGGTTGTTTTTGAGTTGTTCCCTACTTGTCATTCACTTATTCATTTATTTATTAAAGTATTTCTTTAAGATCTAAAGGGTTCAGGGTTGTAATAAATACTCAGTTTTCCAAATTCATGATTTCACAGTTGTTAGTCAAACACAATTTAATAATTAAGCGACAAAACCTGGAAATTTTTTTATTATGTTATGTTAATCACCATACATTACATCATTAGTTTTTGATATAGTGTTCCATGGTTCATTGTTTGCGTATAACACCCAGTGCTCCATGCAGAACGTGCCCTCTTTAATACTCATCACCAGGTTAACCCATCCCCCCACCCCCCTCCCCTCTAGAACCCTCAGTTTGTTTCTCAGAGTCCATAGTCTCTTGTGGTTCGTCTCCCCCTCCGATTTACTTCCCTTCATTCTTCCCCTCCTGCTATCTTCTTTTTTTTTTTTCCTTAACATATATTGCATTATTTGTTTCAGAAGTACAGATCTGTGATTCAACAGTCTTGCACAATTCACAGCGCTCACCATAGCACATACCCTCCCCAATGTCTATCACCCAGCCACCCCCTCCCTCCCACCCCCCACCACTCCCACCCTCAGTTTGTTTCCTGAGATTAAGAATTCCTCATATCAGTGAGGTCATATGATACATGTCTTTCTCTGATTGACTTATTTTGCTCAGCATAATACCCTCCGGTTCCATCCACGTTGTTGCAAACAGCAAGATCTCATTCCTTTTGATGGCTGCATAATATTCCATTGTATATATATATACCACATCTTCTTTATCCATTCATCTGTCGATGGACATCTTGGCTCTTCCCATAGTTTGGCTATTGTGGACATTGCTGCTATAAACATCGGGATGCACGTACCCCTTCGGGTCCCTACATTTGTATCTTTGGACAAAACCTGGAAATTAATTAAGGCTTTTTAGCTGTCAGATGATCTTCCAAAATAAAATGTTGAAGAATTGGGAGAGATAAACTAGGAACATATGGATTTCATTTTTCTTGAAATACATTTTGATTCAAAAATTAAGGGAGAACTGGGACAATTTTTTTTGAAGCCATTTTTAAAAAAGGTAAATATTTGGCTAAATGCTAAGTAATACCAAACTAAAATATTTAAGTTTTAGGCACCATTGCCAGCTGCTAAGATATTTTTTTTAAGTGACTACGAAAGGTAATAGGTCTCTGTCTTTACCAAAATCTGGTTTCTTCCTATCTTTCCTGTATGCTAACAGACCTTGGGGAAAGAAATTCCAAGTAAATCTCCATTGTTCACATACTTGAGTGCGAGTTTGGAGATTTGGGCACCACATTTCTAGATGAAGACATGAAAATTTCCAGAGATCAGGAACAATGGCATTTTAAACTGAAATCTAATTTTAAAACTTGATAATTTGGTCACTATAGTGAATGCCATCTTCTGATTTTATCTTTTCTCATAATAGGAAAAATATTTTTAGTGAAGTTATATTCTGCTTAAATTTCTTATTAAGTAGAGCACATTAGTAATTTTAAGAATTCAGGCTTGTACATCTGAGTATTTCCTGAAAAGAATAAATAAAAATGTTTCATAATTGTCTTAACTTCCAATAATTCATAAAACTAACATGTTTCTATGAGTCTTTGTTTTGGGCAGAATGTTCAAGTCCATCTTCCATGCATACATCAGGCAGACTTGTACTTCCCAGAGACTGAGAGAATCATTTCCCCCCAAAGAATTGTATTGCATCTCAGAGACCTGCACCCAAACCAGATTTTCATCTGAGGAAGGAGCTGCTTCAGAGTGTTAAAAAGAGAATAAATCCATCTTTAGAAGCAAATGATATCCCAGCTCCCAGTGGAAAATATATATAATTGTCTAGCCTAAGAGAAAAACAACCGGGTTTTTCTAGAGAACAAAATGTTTTGCCAAACATGGGGGAACTCTGTGAGTAAAAACAAAAACAAAAACAAACCTAAACATAATCTTCTTTAGAATGTTAAGGATATGAAGTTATGAGAGGAAAACTACCCAGAAAGGAGAGTGGATGTGGGTGTGGGGTCTTATCTGAGGTTCCAGTTTGTACTCTAGGTGGGGAAAATTCACCATAGCTATGGATCATCTCTATGAAGACCATTCCTCATCTTCTCTCTGGTTTCTGTTCCCCATGAATCTCAGTTTACATCCTATAGCAGCTGGGATTGAGTGAATAATTTCCTTTCTCTCAGCAGCAGGTAAGCCTCTGCCTAGGAGCCCCCTCTCTGTGAAGGGGTGACCAGTTAGCTGCAACAAGCAAGGAAGGGTTTGAGGAGAGAAGACACAGTTGGAATGTTCACTTACCACGAGCTTTTCAAGAAAGGGATTAGGTTCTCCCTTTATATTCCATTACCTTGGCCTACAAGCACATACACAGAAATCTCTCTCTAAAATTGCCCCCTGGGTCCATGTTTTCAGGCCGTCTTATAGTTGAGCCTGTCTTGTAATGAAAGAGGTTCTCTGATACTGCAGGAAATACCAAATGCAGGGCCACCTATGATGGATAGTCTGTTATTAAATCCTGACCTGTAGGAAACACAACATTGGGACAATGCAGTAAGGAAAAAATACCTGTCAGCATGGCATTGGGTACAGATTGTTTTCCTAAGGAATACTTAATGATTAAACAGTGTTCTGGTGATGTTTTGGTATAATTCATACGTACTTTACCATTGCTAATTTGCATGGATTGGATCTCTCTAGCTACACTATATGTTCATTATGGGTATGAGCATGCATCTCTCTGTGTTTTGTTATGAGGATTTACTTATTTGATAAAGGTTTGTAGTAGGTAGTGCATGGGAAAATAATTAATGGCAAGACCTTGGGCATGAGTCAGTATGCTTAAAGCCTGAAAACATATGATGATCAGTGGGTACTGACTTTGTCTTTTAATGCTGAGTAAAGTCTCATAGAATTACACTAAATGAGAAATGAAACGTGACACTTCTGGCTTCAAAATTTAATTTTGAAAAAGGGGATCATGGCATCCCCCAAATGGCACATGTCTGCTGACTAAGCAGTGCAAGATGCTGTAACTAAATCCTAAAAGTGAAGGCTGAAAATAGAAATAATTGGAGAAAAGGAAAGAAAATTGTGTTAGTAAATTCAGTAACCACTAATCCCTGTTTTTTGATCAAAGGCGTCTAGACACGACCTAACTCCATCCTAGCTTTTATGACTGCAGCAAAGGAGTGTGCATTCTTATTATCTTAGTTACAGTATTGGGGGATGTCTGTGTAAACAAACATCTCCTGAACACTTGTCCATTTGTCAGAATTGCCTGTTCTCTGGGCTTATTTAGAAATCTGATTTGGTGCTAACTAGCATTCTTTTGGAAGGCTACACCCAGCGGCCCACGGAATTACTCCAACCAAAGAACTGACATAGTGTTTTGTACGATAGATGTGTTGCCTATATGGATTTCTTGGAGACAATTCTGACCTCAAATATTTTTGTCCTTTTCTCTCCCCATGTCATTTACACTTTTCATGTCCCAAATACGCAGCTTTTGGGGCAAAAAAAATATGATCCTCATAAATATGAGTGCCTCCGTCTTTCCCTGGAGATAATAATGCCAAACATTTATTTGAGAACTTATATTCCAGTTACCCTGCATCCATATTCCTTACAACAATCCTTCGGAGGAAAATATCACTACCCTTGTTTTCCAAAGAGGCAAACTGGGAACTCAGGAAGGTTAAGTAGCTCGTCCAAGGCCACACGGTTAGTAAACCAAGACGTCAGGATTAAACTGAGGCCTGATTATAACAGCCCCTATTCTTCTTATTACATGACTCTAGGAAGTGTCACTGGTTCAGGCCAACCTTGGGAGTATGTTGAGTGGAAGACCTCTGTGATATGATTTATTTGCCTGTGAATGTCCCTTGCTTCTAAGTTTCTCCTTTGTCCAGGTAGGCATGAGAATCTCCTTTGATGTGAAACCCTGCAGCACTGGGGGAGGGATGGAAATTCCCATTCACAGCTTATTTTGAATTAGTTAACTGCATTACCTAGCAGGACTTTGAGAACGGAATACAGGACGATAGGTTTTAATCTAGAGCGGTTCAGGAAGGGAACCTTTTAGCTCTGAGGGGCTTAATTGACGCGCAAGAGGCTTTGCAGAATCGAGTTACTACCACCAGGGGTCAGTGTGCAGGTGCTAGAAATCTAGGCGCGAGGCAGCTTTGGGAAAACAAACTTGCATCAAAATGGAAGTTGGAAATGAAAACTGTATTTTGGTTAGTAAGACTTGGCAAAGAGCCCCTGTGAAGTTAAACTCCAAACTGAAACTATAAATAAGAAGTTACTTATGATTGGGTCTGTCTGAAGCCCTGAAAGTATATCCTGACTAGGTGAAGGCAAAATGTACCTACTGTTGTGGCTGCTAATAAGTGATGCTCTTAAATGATAATGTGACCAGGTGATAGTACAGAGAGAGCTACTGACAGCAGTCTTTTCAAATTTATTAAAAATTCCCTTATTGATTGCACGTTAGGGTGATCACATGACAAGGATAGAGAAAGAACGAGGAAGGCCCAAAGGTGTATTTTGTAAATTATCCAGGTGTAAGTACAAGCATCTCATTTTTTAAAATGAGAAAGTACTCTGTAATGTGTTAGATAATTGTTAAAGGCCACTTCAATCTTTTATCACTTCATTCTTTTAGGCACAACAAAATATGCAATAAAATATCCAAGTGATATTGAATATTTAAGAAAATACATTCCCCAACAAAATGTCATATTCAGTTTCATTGCTTTCCAATATTTTATTTCTACCTCAGCCCCTTTGTGAACTATTTTGCAACAGTTGTTCATATTTTTTTTTTAAGTTTTAATTTATTTGTTCATTTAAGTAATCTCTGCACCCAATGGGAGGCTCAAACTCATGACCCCCAAGATCAAGAGTCACATGCTCTTCTGACTGGGCCAGCCAGGGTCCCCCTCATATTCTTTTCTTTAGACATAGCTATTTGGATATTTTTTTTATATGGTTTGAAAATCAGAGGGTTTAAAATTTTTGTATTAAAATAATTACTCCAGGAAACTGTAAGGTATTTAGTTCTCATCTTATTTTCCTAAATATAAATACATTCATCTAGTAGTTGGGAAAACATATTCAAAATGATAGTTTGCATCCTTCATGATTTAATAGGAGCATGTGTCTGCTAAAGAGCACAGTGAAAGTTAATTGCCGTCTACTTGGAAAGCTCGAAGCAGCAGAGTTTGCCCCTGGCAAGATGATTTTACAAAAGCAGGAACAAATAATGAGCCAGGCTGTCTCTCAGCCATTACTGTGTCAGATGAAAGCTTCTCTCTCTCTTTCTCCACACACACACACGATGAACTTAGAGGCACACATTCAAAATGACTCTTTATGATCTAAGCAGCAAAAATCATAACACAGCACAAAGTTTCATAAAAGGCTTCATCTGGGCCAGTGAATTTTGAGTGATATATTTCTAAAGTTTAAAAGCACAAATTATCTTCTGGCTAAAATACCTACCTGCATTCACTTTGACTTACTCATGTAGGTCTTTCAGCGCTGGGACTTAACATTCTGACCTAACATTTAATGTATTAATCCTAATTTTAATCCGATACCAAGACTCTCTGTTGTACTGAATCAACTCAGGTTAGTTCAGAATTATGTTGCTCCCACCCAGAATCAATAGGCCCACTGTTGGTTCTCTCCAAAGCTGACCACCCAGTTTGGTGAGAATCTGCAGTGAATTAGAAAATCTGTCATTGCTGAGGAGACTGGGCAGCTCAGATATGGCATGTCATTCTCTCCGGTCTATACAATACCCACCCTTTGTCTACCATCTCCTAAGCTAACCTGACATAACTGAGCCTGCCAGTCAATGAGATCTTTATTCTTCTGGAAGGAATGCCTTGCACACCAGTGTTATTAAGAAATTTCTGGACAATGTTTAGTGGCTGAAGAATAATCCAAGGTTCTATTAAAAAGCCATCTGGGTAATTAATAGCACATTTGTTCTCAGCCTCCTCCCAATTTGTCCATTAGTGGAATAAAAGCTCAGGACAAAGGGTAATGTGGTTCAGTTATATTTTACAAGAATTCTTCAGGAAGTTGAAAACACATGATAGTTTTCCAAAGATACATATGTTTATGGGCTCTTAGAGCTGCAAATGGGAAAATCCATGAGCTTTAAACTGAAGTTTTTTGCTGCCACTGGCTATTTAAATTAAGAAAAAGGATATGGAGTATTGACAATCTATCCTCAGAATTGATGAGCATGCTGCTAGCATGCCCTATAAACATGGCATAGGCTGGGATGTCTCCATCATATTAAAATTAAAAAAAAATTTTTCCCTTGAATATTAACAAATTTGAAAAAACAGAATTTTTGTCCTTTTGCCTGGTAGTTGAAGGCTTTTCTGGGATCTCTTTCTAGTGTATTTTCATGAGTAGTAGCCTCAAGCAGCATATGTTTGCACCATTGCCAAATAAACTGTTTTTCTTATTGATGCTTTCTCTCTTAGTCTATTTCCCCCCCTTCACTGCATGTACAGAGAAACTTTCAAGTTCTAGATATTTGAGGATAAAAGTTAAAAACACCTCTGCAAAGTTAAATGAGGTTGTTTTTCTCTCTTTTAGATTTATTTTAAGGCAGTGGCCAACTAAACAGCGCAGGAACCTAGAATTTATGGGAATTACATTGCCACAGAGCATATCTCTCTGTGTATGTGGATGCGGGTGTTGGGGAATGTGGTGGAGTTGAGATGGGGGCCATGTCAGGGTCACACCAGTGTATCTGTAAATACACTTCAGTAGGTTGGGAGGTGATCAGGCTCAGGTAGAGAGGGAGAGATCACTATGGCCTCTGATCCCCCCTCCCTCGCTCAGTTTACCCTGCTATCGCCCTTTTCTTCCTGGAACACGGAGTCTTTGTACTTGATAGGCTTTACCTTGAGTGCTCTTTCCCTGTCTTTTTGTATGACTGGGCTTTCCCCTTTCCAGTAAATGTTCTAAGAAAATGTGCTTTGCAGGGGACAGACCTGAGTGAAGACCTAGCTTCATTTATTCATTCATTCATTCATTCATTCACTCATTCCCTGGATACTTATTAAATGCCTGTTTAAGCCCCAGGCCCTGTTAAAGGCACAAGAGCTAAAAAATTTCTGACTCTCGTCCTCGCAAGCTTACTGTTTTGTCCAGGGAGAGAAGCAATCAAATACCAACACAGCTGCATAAGCCGTAACCGTGACAAGTGTAGATAGGAGAGGCGCCAGATACCCTGACAGCCTTTACTCAGGGATTTGAACTGGACAGGAAATCAGGGAAGCTTCCTGAGGAACTGACTCGTGGGCTGAGCGCTGAGGGATGATAAAGCATTATTTAGTGGAGAGGGGAAGGAAAGCGCGGTGCAGGCAGAAGACAGCGAAGACCTGGTTCTGGAAAGGGGTATGGTGAGTGTGGCTGGATTAGAGAGAGCAAGGGGAAAGTGAGCCAGATGTAGCAATGGGGAGGGGAGGGCTGGTTCCACAGCTTAGAGGACAAACACGAGCTCTATCTTTAGAACAACGGGAGGCCGTTGAAGGGTTGTGATACTTTGTGGAAAGTGGAAAAGCTTGTGGAAAAGCTCTTCCCTTCTCTTCCTTACCTTTCCTCCACCTTGGCCCCCCTTTCTTTTCTCTCTGCCCAGACTGAGGTCATTCAGGAAAGTAACTCTGTCATTTCTTTGCATCACGAGATTTCACTGTGGCTTTTGTGGCACCCTTACCGCCCCCTCCAGATGCCTTAAGCATCATGAGTTCAGAAGAGGGTCTGGAGGGCTCAGCAAACAGTACTCACCGCTACCCTCGGACAGCTTCAGGTATGGGCCGCTCTGACCCGGCAAACACATGAAGGAAAGTACCATTTTATTCCTAAACTAAGTTCTGTTTTAGAAACACAGACTCTGAGATAAGCCAAGGAATGAAACTGTTTGAATCTCCATTGGTGACTAAGTGTTTTTTTTTTTAATCTCACTGAGTTAGGAGGTCAGCTGCCTTGGCTGCCAAAGTGTGAGGGGAGCTCAGAGCCAGCAAACTGGGGCCCTCCCTGAGGCTGTTCTTGGCCGGCCCCAGCGCCATCCCAGCCTGGGAGGGCTGGGCCTCTCCCCAGCAGAACAAATATTTGTTAGCACTTTACACAAGAATACTCTTGAGCTCATTGTATTTACATTGCAAATGCTCTGTAAATAGCAAAGCAGTTATGTGTACCTGAAATGTGTTATTTGTTTGAGGACACTATATTCATAGAAGATGCGGGAAAATTAAGTTTGGAAGGGAGAGGAGTGCCATGAAAAAGCAAACAAACCCAAACCTTCAGCAGAACCTCTCTTGGCCAGGGCAGATACTTAACAGGGCCTCCCCAGAATGAATCCCAAGTGAACGCTCCCTCCAAGTCTCTCCCTTGGCAGGTTATGTAGACCTAGAATTATAAACCCAACTGTCAGTACAACCTGTCTGAGAAGAGGAGATGGCAGCCATACCCTGGCTCTGGAACAGGGGACTCTGGAGCATCATGGGGTTTTCTCTCCCTTTAGGACTTTCCAATGCCCAGCGCCTGTGGCCTACAACTCATGAGCACCTCAGGAAGAGAAGATGACACAATCCCTTGTCTGCTAAAGGCAACGTGTCTTCAACACTTCCAAGGACTAGATTTTCATGTCCACACAGGTCAACACATGTGGATAGATGTGGGTCATATATAAAGAACACTTTCCTATATGTTTTGGGATCATGCTTTTCTACTATAAGATGAAAACCCCAAAACACAGAAACACATTTTAAATAAAGAAGAGTTGGTTTGAGAGAAAAAAAAAATTGCTTCCACAAAACAAAGGCAGTGCTCTTCATATTGTGAGGGAAATTATTCCAGTCTTTTTTTTTTTAATGTGTGTTTTTTTTTTTAAGATTTTATTTATTTATTTGAGAGAGAGAATGAGAGAGAGAGAGAGAGCATGAGAGGGGAGAGGGTCAGAGGGAGAAGCAGACTCCCTGCCGAGCAGGGAGCCCCATGCGGGACTCGATCCCGGGGACTCCAGGATCATGACCTGAGCCGAAGGCAGTCGCTTGACCAACTGAGCCACCCAGGCGCCCCTATTCCAGTCTTTTTGTCTATGCAGTTTAAATTTTTTATTTATGTATATTCTACATAAGGATTATCCCTACATGGTGTGATGCTTCTGGAAGTATCTCTACCACTCTCCCCAAACTATTGCCTAGCTGAAGCATCTTACCATTTATAATTTTATATATATATATATAATTAAATGCTAATATTCTTACTTGTTTGAAAAGCTTTCTTGAGATATAATTAACAAGCATAATTTATGCATCGAAAGTATACAGTTCAGTGTTTTCCACTGGATTCCCAGGGTTATGTAATCATTGTCACAATTCAATTTTTTCTATCACAATTTAACTTTTGATCATTTTTGTCTCTCCCAAAACAAAAAGCCCATGCCCATTAGCAGTCACTCCTCATTTCCCTCAGCCCACTTCACCCCCAGCTGTAGGCAACCCCTAATCTACTATCAATCTCTGGAGACTTGCCAACGCTGGACATTTTATATAAATGGGATCATACCTTACATGGCCTTTTCTGCCTGTCTTTTGTTATTTAGTGTGTTTTCAAGTTTCGTTCATGTTGCAGCATGTATCAGCACTTCATTTCTTTTTATCGCTGAAGAATATTCCATTTTATGATGACACCACATTTTATTTTTCCATTCACCAGTGAATGGACCTTTGGGTTGTTTCTAGTTTGTGGCTGTTAGGAATAATTCAGCTTTAAACATTTCATGTTTGTGTGTGTGTGTGTGTGTGTGTGTGTGTGTGTACACAGATGTTTTTATTTCTCTTGGGTAGATACCTCAAAATAGAGTTTCTAAGTCCTATGGGAACTCTATGCCTAACATTTTGAAGAAATGCCAGACTGTTTTCCAAAGGGCTACACCATTTTATGTTCCCATAGCAGTGCGTGAGGGTTCTAGTTCCTTCCCATTCTCACCCAAACTTGCAGCTGTCTAACATTTCTTTATATGAAACATTATTTGTCCTTTACTATTTTGCAGTTCAAATCTTGTCTTTATCCCCTCCCCTTCCCTTCTCCTATCAAGTCCCTAACATGGTAGCATGAATTAGTTTATTAAATGGTTTTCTTGTGAAAGTAGGTTTTTCTTTAGAAAGAGTGGCACAACCCCTCTGTGCCAGGTTGGGCTGGAGAGAAAATGTGAGGAGCTAGAGGGAATAGGCACCAGAAGGATCCTGGGGCTCAGGGATTGTTCAGCTGTAGGCTTGGGTTGGAGACAGGGTCACGGGTTGGAAGCATACCTCTGGTTCCTTGAAGACACGGGTAGAGGTGTATCACTTGTCTGTAAGCTAAGTACACTCTCAGATTGTTGGAACTCAGAGCAATCCAGCCTGGTGAAGCCTTGTTCACAAGCTCTGGCTGGTCACTACCCACTACTCAAAGTGTGGGCTTGAGAACTCTTGTTACTGGTCCATGACAGCAATCGAGAACAAGTGTTTAGAAACATTTTTGTCAATATGACAACGCTGTGACATCCCAGGGTGATGAACTCATGATCGGTGAAATCATTAAATGCGGTTTAACTTGTTCACTTGTCAAATTCACAGAGCAAGTTGCATGTGGCAGGAGCTGCATTCTAGACCTATGTAGTGAGACCAGGACAGATCGGAAATTGAAAATAAGATTAGTCCTTGGCCACAGCTTGAGAACCACTGCAGCCAACTCATGCTTTTCAACATTTTCCTTTCTTCAACTACATTTGACTTTTATTTTTAAAGACTTTATTTATTTATTTGAGAGAGAGAGAGAGAGTGAGTATGAGTTGGGAGGAGTGGCAGAGGGAAAGGGAGAAGCAGACTCCCCGCTGATCAGGAAGCCCTATCTCAGGACCCCGGGATCACGACCTGAGCTGAAGGCAGACACTTAACTGACTGAGCCACGCAGGCGCCCCTACATTTGACTCTGATACAGGAATGGAGGAGGTTCAGGGTGTAGGAGAATAATGATGATAACAGATACTAACTGGACCCTCACTAAATGTTAGGCTCTGTGCTAAGCACTTTATTCACATCAACAATTTATTATTTATTTATTTATTTATTTATTTATTTTTTAACATTCTTAGTTTATTGATCCTCTCATGAAAAATCTGCACAACCACCACAGATAAAGCCACTGCAGCATCTTTACTCATTCTGTTGTCCAATCTCCAGCTCACTTTTTGCCAGCACCAACGTTGGCTTTTGCAGTCCCCCTGACTTTCTTCATTCTGTTCTTACGTTCCTTTTGCTGTTTTCTTGATGTCTTTTTCTTCTCATACAGGCCATGTCTTGCAAGTCTGTGTTTGGGTTCATTTTTCTTTGCATAATCCAAAGAATCATAAATCATGCCAAAGCTGGTTGTCTTGCCACCACCAAAATGGGTTCTGAATACAAACACAAATATGACATCTGTTGTGGTCTTGTACATTTTGGCTAGTTTTTCCCGAATTTCTGTCTTAGGTACCGTTGCCTTTCCAGGGTGAAGAACATCAATGACCATCTGTTTCCGCTGAAGTAGTCGGTTAGTCATGAACTTCCTGGTCCGGATAGTTACTGTGTCGTTCATGATGGCGGGGAGGCTTCAAGCAGCCGGGGAGGAAAAGAGCTATTATTTATTTTTTTTTTAAGATTTTATTTATTTATCTGAGAGAAGGGGAGGAGGGAGGGGAGGCTCTCCACAGAACAGGGAGCCTGATGCAGGACTTGATCCCAGGAAGCACACCTCTGGTTCCTTGAAGACATGGGTAGAGGTGTATCACTTGTCTGTAAGCTGGGGACAGGAGGCATAAGTACTAGCTCTGTGGGTAGTTTTACACCCTGATGGGTGAGCGGGGTGAGTCCTGCCTCAGCTTCAAGTTCTTCCAGTTTCTGAGGGTCTGCTCTTCTCACTGATTTGGATCCTGCCCCTCTCCCCACTCCAGGCCCTGCCTCTGCCAGGTCTCCTTTGCTGGCTGAGTTACTGGATCGCAGTATGTGGGGAAGTTCTCTGAGGCAATGGGGTGGGAATGTAAATAGGAAGAATCAAAGCAGGAAAAGAAGCTGAGAAAGAGTCCAGAGGAGTGAAGGAGAGCTTGACTGGCCCTTCTCTGGGGGAAGAGTTATAGCAACTGCTGTGGAAAGTGGAAATTTGGGGGCAAGAAATAGGAGTTTAGAGAACCGTGAGGTATTCACTTCCTCTGTTTATCCACAACCTTGGGAAAAATCCACAGAACTTTCTGTGCCTTTGGAGTGAGGTGGGTATTTTCCTTTTGCAAACTGCATCCTGAGTGAGAGCTGGGCAGGCTGCCTGGCCACATTTGGATTACATTTGGACAACTCAGAGCCCTTAACTCCATTCCCAGCTGGTGTAGCCTGGGTCATGTATTTATACCAAAGGGAAAGAAGACTTGTAGTTCTCTCCGGTCTTTTAGAAGAGCAGGGGTTAGGGATGGGGAGGATCAGTCTGCCCACCAAGTAGCCACGCAGGTGTGTAACCGTTCCTTCCTTCCTTGCTCCAACTGCATGTCAGCCAAAGGTTACCCTGTGGATATCTGTTTTTTAGGCAGCATTATCTTGGCTTGATGCAGATTTTCTCTGGTGGATTTGTGCTAAACTCCTTCATATTGTATTCCATCAAACACTTATTTTAAGGATTTGTGAAGTTTTATTATTTGGGGATCTGAGGTTGGTGACCCATTAGGAAGAACTGCTAACCTTGAGCAGACTTTTGTAGGCTTTAACCTCAATTTCATTTCATTTCAGGGAGAGTCATGAGACCCCTCCTGCAGTTCTATGCAAAGGTATATTGGTCATTTACATTCACATGCCACATGGATGCTTTCAGGGGGAAACCTTATACACAAAACCTTACACATTTGCAAGCCAGAAAGCCGTACTGTTCTTTACCAGCCTTTCAGATAAGTTGCTAGAACCAAGATGTACTATGTCGAATATTTGGGAGACTTTCCCGAGAGATTCTTTGAGATGCATAACTTGGAGGCTGGAGACGACATCAGTCTTCGGTAAGTCTGAGATTTTTCAATTTTAAAATGAAATATTTTGCTTCTGGGGACTCTCCATGGAATTGTAAAGTGCCCTTGTGTCATTGTGTAATTATTCAACAAGAGCTTTGCCTTGGGAGCATTGCAGTGGCTGGGAATTAAGAAACTTCTGTTTCAATTCCAACTGCACCAGTGACTTCTGTGTGACCTTAGGGAAATTAGTTAACCTCCTTGGGTTTTATGTGTTTCAAAATGAGAATCAGACTATTACCTCATAGTCTGGGCTCAAGACTCAATAAGGAGCTGAAGCCCAGTGAGCTTCCCAGGTGAAGACTGCTAACGCTAGCCTGGTGCTTCAGTACGAAGGCCCTCCCTCGGTCAGCCTGCAGTCCTTTGGAAGGCTTGTTAAATACTAACAATACATTATATTTGAGGAGTGTCTCCCGATTTTTAAAAGAATATTATGTATTTAGTCTTCTAATTTGATTTTCTCCATCCTGGGGAAGGCAGGATTTATGATCACCTGAATTCTGTAACTTCAGTTAGGCAGGAACTTAAAAGGGATGTTACAAGTTAATTTAAAGACTTAGTAACATACAGGGCAATGTATATTCTTCCACAATCTAGCCCCAAGGAAAGACAGTTTCTATGGCAATATTTACATTTGTAGTGTAAATTACTCCTTGGTAGTACACTGATCACAATCAGAGTGGCTGTGTTTAAATCTCTATCAGTGAGGAGCCCTAGGCAATTTACTTCGCTTCTCTTGGCTTTATTCTTCTCATTATAAACTAGGGATAAGGGGCGCCTGGGTGGCTCAGTCGGTTAAACCTCTGACTCTTGATTTTGGCTCAGGTCATGATCTCAGGATTCAGTGGAGCCCTGCATTGGGCTCTGCACCCAGCAGGGAGTCGGCTTGAGAGTCTCTCCCTCTCCCTTTGGCCCTCTCCCTGTCCCCGCTTGCATGCGCTCTCTCTTAAATAAATAAATAATAAATCTTTAAAAATAAAATAGGGATAATAAAGTACTCATTTCATAATATCAATCTTCATAATAAGGGTTACATGTAATAATATACATTGATACATATAAAGTGCTTAGTGTGTTGCCTATTATATAGTAAACTCCCAATTACTAAGTTGTGTTTATTTTTATTTTCTTAGGTACCATCAAGTTATACCAATATGCCATCAAGTTATTCTTCTTTTAAGAATACACTTTAAAATGTTTAATACACATTAGTCTTCTTATAAATCAGAACCGTACAAAGAAGAAAATATAAAAATGATTTGTGTTCTTCCCACTTAATTCCTGTTGACATTTTAAAGAACAAAATAACACACATAAGGTTAGAAACATCAACTTGTAGAGAAGTGTATACCTTGGAAAAATGAGGAACCTCTTTTTTCTTTTTGCAAGGTAATCCCTATTAACTGTTCGATTATTTTCAGGAAAATATGTATATTTCCACATATATGCATCGACCTTTTTCCTGTTCACATGTAAGATTTCATACAAAGTATACTGTTCTGTACTTGTTTTTCTCCGCTTCTATATCTGAAAGCTTTTCCACATACAGATCTACTTAAATCTCTTTAATGTTCTCTTAGTGTTCCATTAGGTAGATGCATCATTGTTCATTTGTCCTGTTATTTGTTGATGAACACCGGGTTATTTTTAGTTTTGGTTGGTTTGTTTGCAATTTAATTATGCTCTAGTGAAGATCTCTGTACTTATGTTTTGGGGGAATTTCTGCAGGTATACCAGTAAGCTAAATTCCTAGCTTAGGGTCACTGAGTCATGCATTTTAGTTTTGACAGTTATTTGATAGATCCTTCTCTACCAATTTATACCAACGTAACACTTCTACTAAAGGCTGTTTCCTATACTCTTGCATGTACTAGGTATTTTCCAACCATGAGCATTTTCAAGATTAAAAAATGGCATCTTGTGATTTATATTGTTGATCAGTGAAGAACATTATCTCTTTCTTACTGTGATTTTTCTTATGAGTGCAGTTGATCAGCTTTACCTATGTTTGTCTTTTTCACTGTAAACTCCACGTTTGTATACTTTGCCCATTTTTCTATTGGGTTATTTATGTTTTTTCTCATTTATTTATATGACCTCTTAAAAATAAATATGTCGTTTCAAGAGATATGTTAAATCATATGTAATTTTGTGTATATCTTGGGATAAAATAAATTTGCTTGGGAGCTATAGTAGACAAAATTTGTGATTGTTGATCCAGTATCTATTTCTCCTTCTGCAAATACTATCCAGATTTTTCCTTTTGGATAACAGTGCATTTTTGCTCCGTGCATTTGGGTTTCTGTAGGGGTAGGCACATGAGCTAGATCTCGCCCACCAGAGTCCTGTAGCCCTCTGGGCACAGTATAGAGACAGACCCACACCGGACCCATAGGGGCCTTTCCTATGACTCTGCTGCATTTGTGCTTTCATTCTGCTTTCATTCGGCTGCAGTAGCTGAGGACAGATAGAATGCTGTGGAAAATACGGTAAAGTTGAAGTAGGAGTAGGCAAATATCGAATCAATAATTGGCTTCTCGGGGCACCTGGGTGGCTCAGTCATTAAGCGTCTGCCTTCGGCTCAGGTCATGATCCCGGGGTCGTGGGATCAAGCCCTGCATCGGGCTCCCTGCTTAGCGGGGAGCCTGCTTCTCCCTCTCCCACTCCCTCTGCTTGCGTTCCCTCTCTTGCTATGTCTCTCTCTGTCAAAATAAATTAAAAACAAAAAATTGGCTTCTCTACTACCATGGGCCTTATGGATGAAGTTGGCTTGGTTTGGAAATTTGATATAAAAGGATGCCCTGAATATATGCAAGGGCAGGTGGGAGAAATGCTTTTAGGATGACTTGAAATTCAAAATACTCCCAGCAGGGCCATGAATACCAGGCAACAGTTTATTCAAGAAGGGGAAATCGAGGCTCCTTTGGAGTCATTGTGCTATGACCTCTACATTGTGAAATGGCCTAGTCTTCACAAGAGACTGGTTTAATAAATAGGAGCCAGGCTATAGCCTGTAGCCTGAGGGGCGAACTTCGTGTATGTGTGATTTAATGTGCTTGAGTCTCGTTTTGGTAAAATCGCACACATTGATAGCTACAGAAGCATATGAAATGAAGGATGTCTCTTGTTTTTGTTTCTCTCATTCTTTCTTTCCCTTCTTTTCTGTATTCATTGGGAATCAGGGATTTGTGCTTCCCCATAGGTCAGAGGGTGAGGTACTACTACATCTCACATATTTTAAGAGCCAGAGTTCAAGTTTAAAAATATGGAAAGCTAGGACTTAGGAGTACATTTTCATAATGCTGCTTACTTTTGGCATTGAGTACCAGTTTATGACCATATTCCTTTTGGCAAGCCAGAGTTTAACTTCCAATAAGAAGAGTTAAGTGGTGAAAATGCGTAAGATAAACTCATAAAGTTAAGCTTCTAAAATAAGAATTAGCTAAGTGAAAAAAGTATAAATTCAGCTCCGCTCATAGTGAGTAAAGCTAGTAATTTATGTCCACTTAAAAATGTTTTTATTTTTTTATAGTGTGATAGCAGGAATGACAGATCGGCAAAATTCAAACCATGTAACAAAACCAGCCATACTGATGACATAGATTACTAAAAGTATATTGAAATGATTTTCTGTCTTCAGGGTGAACTCATTAGAAAAGTCAGACCGGAACCACATAGGCTACATTTCAACCAACAAGCCACGGACTGAATTGAGACGGGGAGAGCTACAGGGCCTTCTCTCCCTTCGGCATCTTTGCGATTTGACTGGGAGATGTGAAGTTGGGAACCAAGAGGGCCACATATCCACTGGCTTTTGTAAGTTCATTTATTGTGATGAAAGCTATTTTCCAAGTTCTCCTTTCTCCCTTTCCATATTTTTTTAATAGTTGTATGTAATATGGCTATATTATAATCTAGCATTATTAGGAGTGAGAGATTTTAAATATGTGAATTTTCTTTTTTTCTTTTAAAGAATTTATTTATTTACTTGAGAAAGAGAGAGAGAGTGTGTGCAGGGGAGCACAAGCAGGGGGTGAGGCAGAGGGAGAGGGAGAAGCAGACTTCCCACTGAGCGGAGAGCCCGATGGAGGGCTTGATCCCAGGACCTGGGGATCATGACCTGAGCCGAAGGCAGACGCTTAACCCACAGAGCCACCCAGGTGCCCCTAAATATGTGAATTTTCTGGCAATTGTGGCATCCACACTTTTATGTCTTAATTATTTTTTAAAATCTTAAATTTATTTTAAATGAAATAAATTTTAAATTATTTTTTAAAAATAAACTTTAAAATAAATTTTAAATTTCTCTCATTTCCAAGAGAGGGTGAGAGTGGGGGGAGGGGCAGAGGGAGGGAGAATGTCCAGGCAGACTCCATGCTGAGCGTGTCACAGGGCTCCATCTCATGACCCTGAGATCAAGATCAAGATCAAGATCACCCTTGAGCTGAAATCAAGATCAAGATCAAGATCAATATCACTCTTGAGCTGAAATCAAGAGTCGGTGCCTTAACCAACTGAGCCATCCAGGTTCCCCTGTTTTAATTATTTTTAAGAGAACATTTTCTAAGGGGTATTTCTACATCCTTGGTATCATTATTAGGACTTACTGTTCTTTGTGCCAGTACAACTCTTTGCATGACATCTGTCATGTCAGGCTATCAGCTGTCACTTATTCGTCAGCCGTTGTTGCCGCATCCACCAACCACCATCAGCTCGTCTAGTTTAAGGCCTCAAATATGAAGTAGTGACTATCCTACTTGTGAGTCAGGCCGGGGCCATAGTTTTTCAGCAAAGTTTGGGCCACAACGTGTCAGTATCCTATGGAGAGGATTCTTATGCTGAGTGTCTGGTTGAAATTGACGACCCTCCAGGGCTTCGGTGGCTGGTTCTTCAAGATTTGGTAAGGAGAATTGTTTCCTCATTTCTGGACTGGTCTTCCTTCTTCCTTGTTGCTTGGCTACCTCTTGTCCATTCTTTGATTTTGACCGTTTCCTATGACTGCTCTTCAAGCTCTCCTTGTGCACTCATGACACTGACAACCTGAAGCATCACTTAATGTTTCACATTTTATTGTAATTTCTTATTTAATGGTTGTGTTTCTTGGCAGATGCTATCCAGGCTGGCATTATGCCCATTAAATTTTCCCCGGCACAAGCACATAGTTCTCTGCACATAGTAGGTGCTTTATAAATATATATATTTTCATGAATGAATTGAATACTTGGTTCTTCTTTTTTTTTTTTTAAAGATTTGATTCATTTATTTGTTAGAGAGAGAGAGTGAGAGAGAGTGCAAGCACGGGGAGCGGCAGGCAGAGAGAGAAGCAGACTGCTCGCTGAGCCAGGAGCCTGATGTGTGACTTGATCCCAAGACCCTGGGATCATGACCTGAGCAGAAGGCAGATGCTTAACCGACTGAGCCACCCAGGCGTCCCGAAAACTTGGTTCTTAAGTTGAAGTGAGCATAATCCCTGCCTTACCAGTCACACAGCTAGGGTGAAGGCCATCCAGGGCCTGAATAATAATCACATTGGGAACAAAATGGTAATACCCTTATCTCCAGAAAAATAGCTCTATTTTCTAAGTTGCTTGTTCTGCCCTGCTAGTTGTAGGATGTTAAAACTCGGTTATTCTGGGGGCACCCTTCTCTTTCCTTCTTGTGCCAAGAATCTGGAAGGCTTGTATGGTTGGTGCCTGGAGAAATGGGAGGGCCCTCTTTCTCTTAACCCTTTGAAGCCACTTGCTTTCCCCCTCCTCTCCTGGTCCTATGATCTTAACTAGTTCTTGTACGCAAAGACTGTAAAACACAAGCCAGGAAAGACGGTGAGCTCTCAGCAGTTTCTGATATCTGCGCCACAACAAAAATGCCCCAGAGGAGAAGGTGCCCAAAGGCCTAGCTGTTTGCTTAGAGTGTGGAATGAGAAAGAACAAAATATAAATTAATAACAAAAAAAAATCACCCTGTACTATGATGGACTGAATTGCGTCTCACCAAAATTCATATGCTGAAGCCTTAACCTTCCACATAATCACATGTGGAGATAGGGTGTTTAGGAAGTAATTAAAGCCATAAAGGTGGGGCCCTAATCCAATAGATTAATGTCCTTATAAAAAGAGGAAGAGAGATCAGAACTCTCTCTCTCTCTCCACCAACGGATACAGTGAGAAGGCACCTTCTTCTACAGGAAGTAGACTCTCATCAGGAACAGAATCTGTGAAACCTTGATCTTGGTTTTCCAGCCTCCAGAACTGTGAGCAAGTAAGTTTCTTTTCTCTAAGTCACTCAGTCTGTGGTACTTCATTATGCAGCCTGAGCTGACTAAGACATGTACTTGGTGTTGACTCCCTGTCCCCATCCTGCAGAATCACTGGGATGCATCTGTACATTATGCACTCGAGGCATCATGCCAACTTCATTAAGTGCTAAATTTAGAATCATAACAACTTTATTACAGGTGAAAATAATTTGTAGGTTGGATTTTTCTCATTTCTCAAGATTTCCCAAGTATCACAATGATTGCTGAGAAGGTATTATTAATAATAAATGAGTATTTATAGATAATTTTTCAAAAATCAGATAATTGTTTCAAAAACAAAATTATAAAAAGCCTTTCAATTTCTCAAAGAAAAATGATATTTAATCTGGGGATGTGAGAACATTTTAATATATTTAATATGGTGTAAGATGAAGTCTCTGAATTCTAAAATTCCTGAAAGTTGCCTATGCCTCCAGCTCCCTCACTTCCCTCCTAGTGTCCTAGTGATCTCTGCTTTGAGAGTGTAATACAGTTGTGATGTTAACTACTCGGGATTAGCTCAGTCTTCACAGGTTAAGGGCACTCTGCAGCAAGACTGCCCTCACTTCTGACACCAGCTACAAGTTGGGGATTTCCAGATCACCTGTACTTCTGACCAACTGGCTACAAATATGGGAGTTCCCACTACCCATCTCAGGTTTGATAATTTGCTAGAACGACTCCTAGAATTCAGGTAAGTGTGATAATTGTGATTTCTCTTGGCACATCAGTATGTGTCAACTAGCAGGAAGCTCGCCTGAGGTTCCGGTGTCCAGAATTTCCACTGGGGTTTCATTGTTTATACATGGTTGGTGTTTCTGGCATGGCCAGCCCCCACCCCCCCAACTCAGATATGGTCCTTGGGGCTCACCATAAATAACAAAGACACTCCTGTCACTTGGGAAATTCCAAGGATTTAAGGGTTACCTCCTAGGAACCAGGAAGCCAAAGGCCAGCCACATTCTTTATTACACTACAGAGAACTATGGATGTCACACTCATTGAAATGAGTGAGGGCTTTATTCCCACTTGTGTCACAATTATTTTCTTAGATTCCCCAAAGAGTAAGCTAACTTTTAAATTTTTATTAAAATCCTCTCTCTTAAGAAACTTGAGCTAATTTCTTTCAAGTTTGGTTGGAGAACTTTTCTATGCCAAACATCAATTTCCCTTCCTCCTTAGAGACAGCTGTTTCCTCTAGTTACCAAGCTTCTAAATTTTCTTCCCCATTTCTGTTGGGGATCTTGAAAAGTGGATTCTTGGTGGACCTTCTCTAGTTTGCTAGAGCTTCTGAGATTGTAGAGAAAGCATCCCACTTTCCTCCGATATAACAAATGAGACACATATTTCCAAGCACATCTTTTTGTTTTAATGAAGGTATAGCATTTGCATTATTAAAGCATGAATTGCCTCCATCTGTAAGCCAACTGGATAAAAAGCACAGGGGCCTAGAATACAATGAAAGAGATTATTTAGAAAATGTTTGCTCTAATTTGACTGAAAACCTGTTTTTTTGTTTTGTTTTGTTTTGTTTTTTTGTTTGTTTTTGGTGATACAGAAAATGGAAATGACTAAAAATCTTAATGATTCCAATTTTGCTTTAAAATCACCCAGTGTACTCTGCCATATAGGATATAGTGATATTTAATCTTATGTGTCAAATTAGCTAGGTTATGGTGCTCAGTTGTTTGGCCAAATACTAGATGTTACTGTAAATGTATTTTGTAGATGTGATTAACATTTACGCTTTTGACTTTAAGTAAAGGACATTATCCTGAATAATGTGAGTGGGTCTCATCTAATCAGTTGAAGGCTTTAGAAGCCAAAAAGGAGAAAGAATTCTGCATTTCTGCTCAAGACTGTAACAGAAATCCTGCCTGAAGTTTCCAGCCTGGTAGCCTGCCCTACAAGTGTAGGATTTGCTAGCACCCACAATCACAATAAGCCACTTCCTTAAAATTTACCATCACCTACATATCCTCTCTCTATCTACCCTCGAGAACCCTGACTGATACAAATGTAACATTTTGATTAGCTTTCATTAGCATTCAATTCTCATATAGAAAGGTTAAAAAGGAAACGGTAGTTGCTGAATAAGCAGAGCTGTCAATGGCATGTTTCAGTGTTGCTACCTCTTTCCCTTCAACCTCTTTCTGCAAATGTTATGGGATAAGAAAACATAGGTATCTGTCTTCAAGACATGTAGTCTGTTTTTAAGATATCACTGAATTTATTGTCACGTACTTGGCTAGAGATTAATTTGAATATGGTGGAGAGAATCTTGAGTTGAGAAAACTTACTTTCAAGTTCAACTACAGTAGAAGCTCTCTTGGACAATCTCTACTTACTTGAATCTCTGGATTAATGGAAGCTTGCCATTCCCTCTATGAATAAATAACGCTCGCTGTTGCTTCTGATACACTGAAAGCTAACTGTAGGTAGCATGCTTCTTCCTAGTGTGCCTGGGTATATCTACTTCCATATTTACCTGAAGCCAGTTTAGTTTATCTGAAATCTCTGCACGCCAGTCCTATTGTTATTGTTCTTATGTTATGTAATTAAATATTATGTAGACCAATGAAATGGAAGGGCTAAGACCAAGCTGAATGCTCTCAAAAGGCTCAATAAAGGTGTTTGGTAAAAGAAATTGCTGTTGAAGTAGGCATGAGACGATTATAAAACACGGAAAATGGGTGATAAAATTCTAAAAGGATTCTGCCCTTAGATTGCTGTGCAAAATTCCTTAAGTATCCACTTAAAGAAATTGCAGTGGAAAGTCATAGGCAAGGCATAAATGCATTATAGATGTGGTTATATAAGAAGAAAGATTTGGAACTCCAATCAGTGTGCTCATTCTCAGAGAAAACCTTGGTCCAACAATGACAAAAAAAAAGTGAATTTGCATAGATTTAGATATATTAAGAAAAAATATAATTGTAATAATTTTTTATGATTGTACATTTTAATTAGCTTTTTCTATTTACCAACCAGCTCTTGGTTCTGTTTTCTGTGAATAAGAGGACTTTTATTTTATTTGATTATTAACTAGGCGCCAACTGAAGGTATGATGTTGAACAGGTCGCATAATATTACTGGGACTACGTTTCCTTAGGTATAAAGTGAAGAGTGTTATTTAGATGCTCTTGAAGGTCCCTGTCAGTTTTAAATTCTAGGATTGATCTGAGAGGGAGCTGAAATTGCTTTCATAGTGTTCAGACTGGATAGCTTTCACAGGGATCTGATTAAGCGGGTAATACTTGAGTGGTGTCCCGACAATGGGCTTTAGATTGCATCTAATTTTCTATTATCACAAACAAGGCTGAAGCGGACAATCCTTGTACATTGTATTTGAACAATAATTCTAGCACTTCTGAGAACAACTCTATTTTCAAGGAGTGCTCATAACCTCAAAGAATGAGCTGTGTAAGGGAAATATGTGTCTCTTTTCCTTTCTCTCCACACCTCTCCCCCCATTTTTTCTTTCTAAATTGCTTTTCTGTAGAAAATCGAAAAATATAACACCAAGGAGGAATCTGGGGAGAGTGCCTTTTTTTTTAAAGGCAGTCATTTTATGCCTTTGCTGAGAACACTGTAGACAGCATGCACAAATACCATGTAAAAAAGGAAAAAAATAATGAAAATAATCTATAATTCTTCTTCCCAAATAGGCATTTTTTGAGAGAAAATGTATTTTTATTTATTTTTCTGATTTGCAGCTAAATACTCTTTTGTTAAGCTGATGCTGATTTTAAAGTCATATTAATAGGCAATCAAAAGATTAGAGAGGGAAAGTAGTTAATATGAGAGAAGTTCCTTATATCAAGTAGCAAACAAATTCATTACAGACCAAGTAATAATTCAGGTCACAATAGAATTCTTATGGGGACACCTGGGTGGCTGTCAGTTAAGCCTCCGACTCTTGATTTCAGCTCAGGTCATGATCTGAGGGTTGTGAGATCGAGCCCTGAATCGGGCTCTGTGCTCAGTGTGGAGTCTCCTTTTCCCTCTCTCCACAAGCCTCTCAAATAAATAAATAAATAAAATCTTTCAAAAAAAAACCCAACAGAATTTTTATGTTTTGCAAAGCTTATGGAAAAGTGAACTTATGTTAAGTAGTTAAGTAATTAATATGGAGAAAATAGTGATTTTGGAGCTAACAATTAAAATAAAGTGCTTGTTCTGCCATTTACTCTCATTGAAGCATGGACAACTCAATCTTTCTTTGTCTTAGTTTCTTCATCCATAAAATAGCAACAAAAACACCAACTTTGCAGAGCACTAAAAAATAAATTATAAATACTGTTTCCCCACTGTGTGTTTTGGTGTTGGAGATATGTTCTGGTGAAAACTTTTTCACTCTGTCTGGTGGAATGGTAAAGGTCTCATATATATAAGGGGAGAAAAAACACAATTTCTGTGTATTAGACATGCCTTGTTCCTTGACCTGTCCAGAGCAAGGAGCATTTTTGCATGTTGTAGAACCTAGCTGGCAGTGAACCGACTTCTCTCTCGCTCAAGAATTCAAACTGGGAGACATAAGTTTGCAGACAGCAGGCTTTTGAACAGAAAGTGGGCAGAGAGGGCAGCCGTCCTGCTGGGTCAAGTGGAAGCTAATTAATAAGTAGAGAAAAATACACTATAGATAAAGGAACTCTGCAAAAATACTGAGATTACTCCATTCTGGATATTGTTTTAAACACTTAACTTCATTTGCCCCTCTTATTAGTAATGAAATTGAAGAAACTGAGTGAGAGAAAGATCTAACTTCAGCCAGTCTCAGTTGGAGTTTACGTCTAAATCGTCAGCCTATAGCATAAAAATGAGGCATAGAGAGGAGCCTTAATTTTCATCCACCTCCTGCGAGACCCTGTTGGGCAATGAGCCCCAATCATGGATTTCTGCAATACTTACTATACTTTTTCAATAAACTTCCATTTTCTTGAGAAGATCTCTCTTCTTTAAGAAAATTATCCCTAATTAAGACAGCTAGGAAAATTCTAAAATCCACCATGTATGGTAAGAAACAAATAAATAAACAACAAGAAACAATAACATCCTTTCAAAGCAAGCATGTGAATTGCCCTTGGGTTGCTCAGTATTGAACAGTATCTTTACATCTTGGTCCTGGAGTCATTGCATGGACACATAGCCGATAGTATGTGATGAGGACAAGAAAGATGCTTTGGTGGAAGTAAACACTGGTTCCCTTCATGTCTGACTCTTGTTTTGGAATCAAGAAATGTGAGGCCTTCAGCTTTGTTTTTCTTTTTCAAGATTGTTCTGGCTATGTGAGATCTCTTGAAGTTCCATGTGAATTTTAGGGTTTTATTTTTATTTCTGAAAAAAATGTTATTGGAATTTTGATAGGGATTGCATTGAATCTGTAGATCACTTTGGGTAAGAATGTTTTAACAATATTAAGTCTTCTAATCCATGAGTGCAGGATGTCTTGCATTTAATTTGTATCTTCTTTGATTTATTTGAAGTAGCAAGAAATACTACAAATGTTTTGTAGTCTTACGTGTACAAATCTTTCACCCCATTGGTTAAGTTTATTCCTAAGTTCTATATTTTTTTTAAAGATTTTATTTATTTATTTGAGAGAAAGAGAGAGAGACAGCAAGAGAAGGAACACAAGTAGGGGGAGTGGGAGAGGGAGAAGCAGGCTTCCTGCCGAGCAGAGAGCCCGATGCGGGGCTCAATCCCAGGACCCTGGGATCATGACCTGAGCCGAAGGCAGTCACCCAAACAACTGAGCCATCCAGGCTCCCTTAAGTTCTATTTTTTTGATGCTACAGTAAATGTGGCTGTTTTCTTAATTTGCATTTTTGATCATTTTTAGTGTATAGAAACGCAACTGATTTTTCTGTGTTGATTTTTGTACTCTGAAACTTTGCTAAAATCATTTATTATTTCTTTTTTTACTCACATTTTTTTATTATGTTATGTTAATCACCATACATTACATCATTAGTTTTTGATGTAGTGTTCCATGATTCATTGTTTGTGCATAACACCCAGGGCTCCATGCAGAACGTGCCCTCTTTAATACCCATCACCAGGCTAACCCATCCTCCCAACCCCCTCCCCTCCAGAATCCTCAGTTTGTTTTTCAGAGTCCATAGTCTCTCATGGTTCATCTCCCCCTCTGATTTCCCCCCCTTCATTCTTCCTTTCCTGCTATCTTCTTCTTCTTTTTTTTTAAACATATAATGTATTATTTTCTTCAGGGGTACAGATCTGTGATTCAACAGTCTTGCACACTTCACTGCGCTCACCATAGCACATACCCTCCCCAATGTCTATTACCCAGCCACCCCATCCCTCCCACCCCCCACCACTCCAGCAGCCCTCAGTTTGTTTCCTGAGATTAAGAATTCCTCATATCAGTATGATACATGTCTTTCTCTGATTGACTTATTTCACTCAGCATAACACTCTCCAGTTCCACCCGCGTTGTTGCAAATGGCAAGATTTCATTCCTTTTGATGGCTGCATAATATTCCATTGTGTGTGTGTGTGTGTGTGTGTGTGTGTGTGTATGTGTGTGTGTGTGTGTACACACACCACATCTTCTTTATCCGTTCATCTGTCGATAGACATCTTGGCTCTTTCCACAGTTTGGCTATTGTGGACATTGCTGCTATAAACATCGGGGTGCACATACCCCTTCGGATCCCTACATTTGTATCTTTGGGGTAAATACCTAGTAGTGCAATTGCTGGGTCGTAGGGTAGCTCTATTTTCAACTTTTTGAGGAACCTCCATACTGTTTTCCAGAGTGGCTGCACCAGCTTGCATTCCCACCAACAGTGTAGGAGGGTTCCCCTTTCTCCACATCCCCACCAACATCTGTCATTTCCTGACTTGTTAATTTTAGCCATTCTGACTGGTGTGAGGTGGTATCTCATTGAGGTGTTGATTTGGATTTCCTGGATGCTGAGCGATGTTGAGCACTCTTTCATGTGTCTGTTGGCCATTTGGATGTCTTCTTTGGAAAAATGTCTGTTCATGTCTTCTGCCCATTTCTTGATTGGATCATTTGTTCTTTGGGTGTTGAGTTTGATAAGTTCTTTATAGATTTTGGATACTAGCCCTTTATCTAATACGTCATTTGCAAATATCTTCTCCCATTCTGTCTTGGTTGTCTTTTGGTTTTGTTGACTGTTTCTTTTGCTGTGCAAAACTTTTTATCTTGATGAAGTCCCAATAGTTCATTTTTGCTCTTGCTTCCCTTGCCTTTGACAATGTTTCTAGGAAGAAGTTGCTGCGGCTGAGGTTGAAGAGGATGCTGCCTGTGTTCTCCTTTAGGATTTTGATGGACTCCTATCTCACATTTAGGTCTTTCAACCATTTTGAGTCTATTTTTGTGTGTGGTGTAAGGAAATGGTCCAGTTTCACTCCAGTTGCATGTGGCTGTCCAATTTTACCAACACCATTTGTTGAAGAGACTGTCTTCTTTCCACTGGACTTTCTTTCCTGCTTTGTCAAAGATTAGTTGACCATAGAGTTGAGGGTCCATTTCTGGGCTCTCTATTCTGTTCCATTGATCTATGTGTCTGGTTTTGTGCCAGTACCATACTGTCTTGATGATGACAGCTTTGTAATAGAGCTTGAAGTCTGGAATTGTGATGCCACCAGCTTTGCTTTTCTTTTTCAACATTCCTCTGGTTATTTGGGGTCTTTTCTGGTTCCATACAAATTTTAGGATTATTTGTTCCAGCTCTGTGAAAAAAGTTGATGGTATTTTGATAGGGATTGCATTAAATGTGTAGATTGCTCTAGGTAGCATTGACATCTTCACAATGTTTGTTCTTCTAATCCATGAGCATGGAATGTTTTTCCATTTCTTTGTGTCTTCCTCAATTTCTTTCATGAGTATTTTATAGTTTTCTGAGTACAGATTCTTTGCCTCTTTGGTTAGATTTATTCCTAGGTATCTTATGGTTTTGGGTGCAATTGTAAATGGGATTGACTCCTTAATTTGTCTCTCTTCTGTCTTATTGTTGGTGTATAGGAATGCCACTGATTTCTGTGCATTGATTTTATAGCCTGCCACATTACTGAATTCCTGTATGAGTTCTAGCAGTTTTGGGGTGGAGTCTTTTGGGTTTTCTATATAAAGTATATCATCTGCAAAGAGTGAGAATTTGACTTCTTCTTTGCCAATTCGGATGCCTTTTATTTCTTTTTGTTTGATTGCTGTGGCTAGGACTTCTATGTTGAATAGCAGTGGTGAAAGTGGACATCCCTGCCATGTTCCTGACCTTAGGGGGAAAGCTCTCAGTTTTTCCCCATTGAGAATGATATTCGCTGTGGGTTTTTCATAGATGGTTTTTATGATATTGAGGTATGTACCCTCTATCCCTCTTCTCTGAAGAGTTTTGATCAAGAAAGGATGCTGTACTTTGTCAAATGCTTTTTCTGCATCTATTGAGAGGATCATATGATTCTTGTTCTTTTTTTTGTTAATGTATTATATCACATTGATTGATTTGTGGATGTTGAGCCAACCTTGCAGCCCAGGGATAAATCCCACTTTGTTGTGGTCAATAATCCTTTTAATATACTGTTGGATCCTATTGGCTTGTATTTTGGTGAGAATTTTTGCATCCATGTTCAATCAAGGATATTGGTCTGTAATTCTCCTTTTTGATGGGGTCTTTGTCTGGTTTTGGGATCAAGGTAATGGTGGCCTCATAAAACGAGTTTGGAAGTTTTCCTTCCATTTCTATTTTTTGGAACAGTTTCAGAAGAATAGGTATTCATTCTTTTTTAAATGCTTGGTAGAATTCCCCTGGGAAGCCATCTGGCCCTGGGCTTTTGTTTGTTGGGAGATTTTTGATTACTGCTTCAATTTCCTTCGTGGTTATAGGTCTGTTCAGGTTTTCTATTTTTTCCTGTTTCAGTTTTGGTAGTTGATACATCTCTAGCAATGCATCCATTTCTTCCAGGTTATCTAATTTGCTGGCATAGTGTTGCTCGTAATATGTTCTTATAATTGTTTGTATTTCTTTGGTGTTGGTTGTGATCTTTCCTCTTTCATTCATGATTTTGTTGATTTGGGTCATTACTCTTTTCTTTATGATAAGTCTGGCCAGGGGTTTATCAATCTTGTTAATTCTTTCAAAGAACCAGCTCCTAGTTTCGTTGATCTGTTCTACTGTTCTTTTTGTTTCTATTTCATTGATTTCTGCTCTGATCTTTATTAGTTCTCTTCTCCTGCTGGGTTGAGGCTTTATTTGCTGTTTTTTCTCCAGCTCCTTTAGGTGTAGGGTTAGGTTGTGTATTTGAGACCTTTCTTGTTTCTTGAGAAAGGCTTGTTTTGCTATATACTTTCCTCTTAGGACTGCCTTTGCTGTATCCCAAAGATTTTGAACAGTTGTGTTTTCATTTTCATTGGTTTCCATGAATTTTTTTAATTCTTCTTTAATTTCCTGGTTGACCCATTCATTCTTTAGTAGGATGCTCTTTAGCCTCCATGTATTTGAGTTCTTTCTGACTTTCCTCTTGTGATTCAGTTCTAGTTTCAAAGCACTGTGGTCTGAAAATATGCAGGGAATGATCCCAATCTTTTGGTACCAGTTGAGACCTGATTTGTGACCCGGGATGTGATCTATTCTGGAGAATATTCCATGGGCACTAGAGAAGAATGTGTATTCTGTTGCTTTGGGATGGAATGTTCTGAATATGTCTGTGAAGTCCATTTGGTCCAGTGTGTCATTGAAAGTCTTTATTTCCTTGTTGATCTTTTGCTTAGATGATCTGTCCATTTCAGTGAGGGGGGTGTTAAAGCCCCCACTATTATTGTATTGTTGTCGATGTGTTTCTTTGCTTTTGTTATTAATTGCCTTATATAATTGGCTGCTCCCATGTTAGTGGCATAGAGATTTACAATTGTTAGATCTTCTTGTTAGATAGACCCTTTAAGTAGGATATAGTGTCCTTCCTCATCTCTTATTACAATCTTTGGTTTAAAATCAAAATCTAATTTGTCTGATATAAGGATTGCCACCCCAGGTTTTTTTTGGTGTCCATTAGCACAATAAATGATTTTCCACCCCCTCACTTTCAATCTGGGGGTGTCTTTGGGTCTCAAATGAGTCTCTTGCAGATAGCATATCAATGGGTCTTGTTTTTTTATCCAATCTGATAGCCTGTGTCTTTTGATTGGGGCCTTTAGCCCATTTACATTCAGGGTAACTATTGAAAGATATGAATTTAGTGCCATTGTATTGCCTGTAAGGTGACTGTTACTGTATATTGTCTGTGTTCCGTTCTGGTCTATGTTGCTTTTGGGTTCTCCCTTTGCTTAGAGGACCCCTTTCAATATTTCTTGTAGGCTGGTTTTGTGTTTGCAAATTCCTTTAGTTTTTGTTTGTCCTGGAAGCTTTTTATCTCTCCTTCTGTTTTCAATGACAGCCTAGCTGGATATGTATTCTTGGCTGTATATTTTTCTTATTTAGTGCTCTGAATATATCATGCCAGTCCTTTCTGGCCTGCCAGATCTCTGTGGATAGGTCTGTTGCCAATCTAATATTTCTACCATTGTAGGTTACAGACCTTTTGTCCTAAGCTCCTTTCAGGATTTTCTCTTTGTCTCTGAGACTCGTAAGTTTTACTGTTTCTCCAAGCTTTTGGATTCTGATAACCCAACCTCTTCCCTTTGCTCTGACAGCCCTGGGATGGTAAATGCTTCCTACACTTATTACCTCTGTGTTTCTTCAGCATTCTTGTTTGACTTTTCAGTCCTTCAATAGCCTATATTAAAATCTCTCTGTCAAAATAACTACTGTGGGGCACCTGTGTGGCTCAGTCGGTTGAGTGTTTGCCATTGGCTCAGGTCATGATCCCAGGGTCCTTGGGGTTGAATCCCTCATTGGGCTCCCTGCTTAGCAGTTAGCCTACTTCTCCCTCTCCTAATCCCCCTGCTTGTGCTCTCTCTTGCGCTCTGTCAAATATATAAATAAAATCTTTAAAAAAAAAAACTAATGTGGCTTCCATTTTCCTGAATGACTCTGACTGAGATTGATAGAGCCAGTGCCTGCCCCCCTCCCCCAATAAAGGTCAGAAACCCTAGAGTCTAGGCTGTCCTTCTCTTCCCCCTCACAGCCAGTGTGTGTCCATGAACTAAGCACAGGCAATCAAACACTTTTTATTGGAGGTTTTGGATCTTGAGAAGGCTGAAAATAAATAATAGTTGGAGTATGTTCATCACAGCAGGGGAAAATTGACTTTATTCTTTTTGTTCTGAGGCAGTTCCTATTTCCTAGATGTCTGGAGTTCCCTTGAGGAATCCTGTTGCCAAAGTTGGTTCTCTAGCCATCATTCAAGCCTGTGATTTCTCTGATGTTTTTCCCCAAATGTCCCACATTAGCCAGAGTTATATTTAGATGCCTGCAGCCAAGTAATCCAGACCCTAAACATGTTAAAATGTACTTAAAATTCAGGTGCTTCACTGCCATCTTTATTTTGCTAATGATGAAAAACTCCAAGTTTCATAGGATTTATCCAGGATAGGATTTTTTTTTTTTTAACTCAAAACATAGGATCATAGAATTGTAAAGTTCCAAGTGATTTTCAAGGCCATTTTTTCCCTACCTCTCTCTTTTACTGGTCCAATGAAGGATGCACTCTACAATATCATTTCCAGTCATCTTTCAGCCTGTGCTTGAAAAATTCTACTGTTGAAGGGATCACTACCTTTCAAGCAGTGTACCCTGTGTTTGGACAGCTTTAATGCCTAGAAAATTTATCTTTTTATTAATCTGAATTTACTTTTCTGTAGTTCTTAATTATTTGTACCATTTCTGCCTTCAGGGACAATGAAGAATATGCCTAATTCTTCTTTCTTTTTAAAGATTTTTATTTATTTATTCGAGAGAAAAAGTGCATGAACATGAGGGGGGGTCGTAAAGGGAAGGGGGAAGCAGACTCCTCACTGAATGAGGAGCCCGACATGGGACCCTGAGATCATGACCTGAGTTGAAACCAAGAATTGGATGCTTAACCGACTGAGCCACCCAAGCATCCCTGTGCCTGATTCTTCTTTGACAAGACATCTTCAAATATTTTTGTATTCTCCACCATGGCACCCTTCCCTGCTCCTCAGCCCCTAATCACACACATATGTACACATAAGCCTTCTCTTTCCTGGATTATATAGTTTACTTCTGTCTTTCCCTTCTTGTATTGAATTATATTTCAGCAACTTTAGGCAAATAATTGTCTATAATTTTAATTATTGTTTTTAATTGATCTAAGTCCAAGTAATACTTTACCATTTCACATGTAGTACAGGTACCTTATAAAAGACTAGTCTCAATTTTTCCTTCCTATCCCTATGACAATGCTATCATTCATTTCACTTATCCATATGGTTTAATCACCCAACACATTGTTACCATTATCACTTTAAACAGTTGTATTTTAGAAAAATAAGAATAAGAAAATTAAAGATTTTATTTTAACCTCATTTATCTTTCCCCAGTGCCTTTCCTTTCTTTACATTGATCCAAGTTTCTGACCTTGAGAAATAGATCCAAGTTTTCTTTTCCTTAAGAAATTCTTTTAACATTTCTTATAGGTCAGTTCTGCCGCTGATGAGGTCCTTTAGGTTTTTCTTATCTGAGAAAGTCTTTATTTCTCCTTCACTGTTGGTGGATACTTTTGCTGGTTATAGAATTCTAGGTTGGTGACTTATTAAAAAAACACTTTAAATATTTCATTTCATTCTCTTTTTGCTTCCATGGTTTCTGCTGTAATTCTTATCCTTGTTCCTCTATAAATAAGGTATTTGTTGTTTCCTAACCTTTGGCTTCTTTTAAGATTTTATCTTTGTCTTTGGTTGGATGCAGTTTGAATAAGATATATCGAGGGTATGTTTTCAGCATTTAACTTGCTTGGTGTTATATGAGTTTTCTGTATCTGTTGTTTGGTGTCTGTCATTAATTTTGGAAAATTCTTAGCCATTATTGTTTTAAATGTTCTGTTATGTTCTCTCTCTCTTCTCCTTCTGGTATTCCAATTATTTTCCAATTATATATATATATATATAAAATACCTTTTGAAATTATTTCACAGTTCTTAGATGTTCTGTACTTTCCTTTTTCATTTTGTTTTTCTCTTTGTATTTTACTTTGGGAATTCTAGTGATGTAGCTTATTTTTATTTAGGTGAAATTCACAAACATAAAATTAACCATTTTAAAGTGCACAATTCAGGGGCATTTAGTACATTCACAGTATTGTGCAACCACCATCTACAGCTAGTTCCAAAATATTTTTGTTACCTCAAAAGAAAACTACTTGTTCAGTAAGCAGTTACTCCATACTTCCCTCTGCTATAAGCTGTTGGTAACTACTACTTTACATTCTGTTTGGACTTATCTATTCTCTGTATTTCATACAAGTGGAATCAAAATGTGTGACCTTTTGTGTCTGGCTTCTTTCACTTAGTGTACTTTTGAGATTCATTTCAGTTATAGCAAGTGTCAGTACTCCACTCCTTTTTGTGGCTACATAATATTTCATTGTAAGTATAGATCACATCTTATTTACCCATTTTTCTGCTGATAGACATTGGGGTTGTTTCCACCTTTTGGCTATTGTGAATAGTGCTTCCAGTGAGCTATTTTCACTATTTTCTTAAAGAATCTCCTTTATTCTTTCCTCCTCTGTATTTATTTTACCAATGAACCCATCAAAGTCATTCTTCATTTACAGTGTTTGTAATTTATAGCATTTGATTTTGTAATAGGAACTGAGGTAGATAGACCTGTGGGGTAAGGCTGTATGTTAGTCTAGTTAGGAGCTGGGCTATATTTAATTTTTGTTGTAGCTGTAGATGGCAGAGGCTTCACATTCTTCTAGTCCTCTTATTTTTAAGTCCTCATTAACTCTGGGCTTCCCTAGGTGCTCCTCCTCAGAGAAAAATCTGCATCTTGAATCTCTTTCAGCTGTAATCCACTGTTATTATATGGGAGCCCTGTTGGTGTGGTGGTAAGGTGTGAGGGAGGAAAAGCATTCTATAATCTTATGATTAAATGTTAGTCTTTAGTGAGTCTGTGACCTTCACAAGTGTTTCGTAGCCTTCCCCTACTCTCTTAGGTAAGATGAGAAGGCTGGAGGGGGCTGGGGTAGGAGAAAGTCTTTTTCCTTAGGTGGAATAAAGCTCTAATAAAGTCTTTCCCTGAGAGTAGCCCTTGGTCATGGAGAACCTTCTGTGAGTATTTCAGTGATTACACTTTCCCTCCCCCTTCCAGAGCCACAGGTTATCTTTATCAACTTCTAACTGAGAACCTGGTGGCATTCTGGAGGTAAACCCCACAAAACTTCATGGGGGACAAGACTGCTGCTCCTCAGGAGTTTCTCATTTTTATGTTAGTCTACCCTCTCCTCTCCTCAGTTTGTCAAAATTACTATGTAAGTTTTCCTACCAGTTTATAGTTCCAGCAGCTTTTGCTTCAGGTAAACAGATCTGGGCTGTGGTGTTCTGGATTTACCTGTCCCTCCAGATTTTAAGGTGGTCCTTTACCCTGTGACCTCAGTTCTTTGGTGGGTCAAAAAAAATTGTTGATTTTCAGTTTGCTTAGCTTTTTCTTGTAGTAAGGACAGGGGTGACAACTTCCAAGCTCCTTACGTATCACATCTGAAGCTGAATCATTATTTTTAAAAACATAAGAAATTCAAGAAAAATGTATTACCTCGATAATATACATTTCAGTTTCTCAGAATTCTTATAGAAAGTTCTTAATATCTTGCTAAGTCTTCAAATCACATTGCTTCAGACTGTCTTTTTCTTAGTTAACACTGAGAATAGCCATAAACCTAATTACCCTTTCACACTCGAAAGAGACTTTTAGGTCTCTCCCAGCTTTCTCTTCTCGAAGCTAAATAATGACAAGTGTTCTAAACTTCTTAATGGCACTACTTTGTGAATAGTTAATTTTTTTGATTTCTCTCTCTTTTTTTAAAGATTTTATTTATTTATTAGAGAGAGAGAGAGAGACAGCTAGAGAGGGAACACATGCAGGCAGAGTGGGAAAGGGAGAAGCAGGCTCCTGGCCGAGCAGGGAGCCCGATGCGGGGCTTGATCCCAGGACTCTGGGATCATGACCTGAGCCGAAGGCAGACGCCTAACGACTGAGCCACCCAGGCACCCCTCTCTTTTTTTTTTTAAGATTTTTTTCTATTTATTTGGGAGAGAGAGCACATGAGAGAGAGCAATAGAGAGCACAAGCAGGGGAAGGGGCAGAGTGAGAAGGAGCCTCCTCGCTGAGCAGGGAGCCCAGTGTGGGGCTTGATCCCAGGACCTTGAGACCATGACCTGAGCCGAAGGCAGATATTTAACCAACTGAGCCACCCAGGTGCGCCATGATTGCTCTGCTCTGAGGCTTTTGAATCTTCTGTGTTTTTGAACTCTGCTTGATTTCTTGGGCTCTTTGCAAAACTGGTCACTACAGGAGTAGTTCTGGACATTGTGGACATTCCCAGATTTTTTAAACCTGTCAGGGATTTATAGTGAAACCGGGGAGTGAGGAGAATTGCATACGAAGATAAGTAAAAGTAGAAGGTAGCTGGTACTGAGTATAAATGAATGACACAGATAAGAGTGCTCTATAGTTCTGAAGATGGAACGACTACGGAGGGCTGGTTCAGTGAGAAAGTGTTGGTTGAGGATATAAAATGTGACTTGGTTCTTGAAGGAATAGTAGGGCCTTGATAAGTGGAAATGGTCAGTGATGGAATTCTGGACAGAAGGACTAATACAGATTTAGGCATAGGAACAAGTGTGTTCGAAGAACAAATAGTTTGGCTGGCACAAAACTCTCATTAAGGACATATCCCTGGAGGGACACCAGTGGGCCTCTTTAAGAAGTGCAGGTTTCTTCCATGGGCAAAAAAAAAAAAAATCCTTTAAGATGTTTAACCAAGTGATGTATGTTCAAGGCTGGGTTTTGGAAAATGAAGATGAGGGTGGTATATTTGGCAGATTGCCCCAAAAGAAAAGTGAAAGCTAGAGTTCAGTTATATTTGGGGCTATAAATAATTGTCAATTAAAAAATAAATATAGATAAACCATCAGAGACTATGGACTCTGAGAAACAAACTGAAGGTTCTAGAGGGGAGGGGGGGGATGGGTTAGCCTGGTGATGGGTATTAAAGAGGGCACGTTCTGCATGGAGCACTGGGTGTTATATGCAGACAATGAATCATGGAACACTACATCAAAAACTAATGATGTAATTATGGTGATTAACATAACATAATAAAAAAATAAAAAATATAGGGGAAATCCACTGTTAACCACAGTGATGGTTGTAGTAAGAATGGTCAGGGGGTTTTGCATGAATATTTCTTAATATCTAGGAGTGGACATGGGCAGGGGTACAACAGAGTGGTGTGGGCTAGCATGAAAATGGGAACAATCTCCCTTTATAGTTGCTTCCTCTCTCTTAGTTATTTACGATATCTCCATCTACTTTTTTTTCCTCCATCTACTTTTGATCTTTATATTATGGAAGAGATTTCTCTTAGTTATGTTATGTGACTGTAAATTTTTACAAGAAGAAAGGACAGAAAAGCCTTTTGGTACCACCTTGAAAAACATAATCTCTGAAATAGGCAGTTTAAATATTACCTCAGTAAATATTTACAACCACCCTCTGAAGCAGAGATTACTCCTTTCTGTAGATGAGAAAATTGAACAAGAGTTAGGCATCTGGTAAGAGGTGGAGCAACAATCCAAACTCAAGTCTATTTGACTCTAAAGCTCATGTCCCTAAATTCTAGGCTGCACTGCTTTAGGGTCATAGGACTAGCTATATATATAGTTCTATCATTTCTGTTCAAACCTCTTCAGTGGCAGGGCACCTGGGTGGCTCAGTTGGTTAAGCGACTGACTCTTGAATTCAGCTCAGGTCATGAACTCAGGGTTGTGAGTTTAAGCCCTGCGTGAGGCTTCCCCTGGGTGGGGAGTCTGGTTGGGATTCTCTCTCTCCCTCTGCTCTCTTCCTGCTCATTCTCGCATGTGTGTGTATGTGTGGTGTGTGAGCAGATGCATGTGTGTTCTCCCTCTCTCTCAAAAACAAAAAACCCTCTTCATTGGCTTCCCATCTTTCTCAAAGGATAAACCAAGTCTTTGAAGTGGACTGTAAGGATCTACACGGTTGCCACTCCTTCGCTATGACTCTTTGATCTAGTATCCTACCATTCCACCTTAGCTCCTGCCACTTCTGCATTGGCCTCTTTGTGTTCCCTGTACCAACTAGACTTTCCTGCTGTGTGGAGCACTCTTTCCCATAAATATCTGTTTTGTAATGACCTCACCTTCTTCAAGTCTGTGCTCAAATCTTCACCTTCTTATTTGGGACTATCCTGATAATCCTATTTACACTGTAACCTGCCTCCCCACCCTCTCACTCCCAAACCCTGTTACTCTGCTCTATTTTTTCCCACAGCACTAATCACAATCTTATACACTGCATAATTTACTTTTTAAATTATATTTATTGTTTTTTTCCAAGTAGCATGGAGGCACAATTTTTGTCTCTCTTTGCTGTCCACTGAAGTATGTCAATGTAGAAAACACCATCTAGAAAGATAGTAGTCATGTAAAAAAATCATTGAATGAATTATTTTTCTTGCTTTTGTATATTCTATAGTTCATCCTAAAACTACTGGGAGTGTTATAAAAGTCATGTCATAGCTAGAATGTCTCTTTATGTACTCTCCTGGGAAGACATTAAAGAATATTCATACAAGTTGTAGCAATAGGCTGGATTCCTTCCTTGCAGATGTGAAATTAAGATATGAAGTATATGGGCTATCTGTTACTCAGGTATTCTTTGTTGCAAGTTCAAGAAAAATGATTAGGACCTGAAAGTTTGATACTTATTTTTTTAAAAAGATTTTATTTATTTGACAGAGAGAGAGACACACAGCAAGAGAGGGAACATAAGCAGGGGGAACGGGAGAGGGAGAAGCAGGCTTCCCACCAAGTAGGGAGCCTGATGTGGGGCTCGATTCCCAGGACCCTGGGATCCTGATCTGAGCCGAAGGCAGACGCTTAACAACTGAGCCACACAGGCGCCCCTGATACTTATTTTTTGATTAGTTGAGCAAATCTTAATTGCCTAAGAGTTTTTATCACTCAATATTGTGCACTGCTTCTATATACAATGATTTAAATGAGAAGACAAAATAGAGTTGTCCCCCCCCATCAGAAACAAATACAATACAATGTCAGAGCATTCCAGAGTTGGTACCTTTGGGATTGTTGCTCAAAATGGAATTTAGGAAATACATCAATTCATTTGATGAGCAATAATCCCACCTCTCCCACCACCATTAAATCCATGTTAAGAGCCTATGTTATTTGTAACTAAGTTATTTTTATTAAAAAAAAAGCTAGATTAAACAATAGCTACCAAATCCAAGATGCCACCTCCATTGAAGTAGCATTAAGAATGCACTCTAGACTTCAGACTTCAAAAGAGTTCTTTTGTTCATACTTAACAATAACAAATGTTTCTGTACCCAGCCTTTTAGCACTCTGTATATTTCTTAGTACATCATAGATCCTCAAATTTAATTGAACATGCACTCTCTAATTATCCATTTCTACATGAAGCATGTCTCAATTGAGAGACTCCTACACACCTGCAGGCATTTCATGTGCTCTTTGGTGCATGTGCTTCTTCTCGCAGTGATTAGCAGTAATGACTTCAACTGGCTTGAGGAGCACAGGGACTCTGCTTTTAAGTCCTCCAATTGTACTGATGGTTTGCCACCCTGCCCCCACCTCATAATGCTTTCTGTCTGAAATGGAAAATGAATACTTTCCTATGGAGCTTAAGATGTACATCAACACTTAGTCCCTGGGGTCAGAGTCAGATGCAAGCCCCTTGTTTTTCTTTAAAGGACTAGATACAATATGAATAACTGGGTCCCTTTTGAGTCCACTGGCTCTTAGATTTTCCTGTGAATAAGAATTGCCTGAAGAGTGTTAAGTATAGATTTCTGGACTCCACCTGCAGAGATTATGATTCCTTCAGGGTGGAGAGGAACTCAGGAATTTGTGTGTTTAACAAGCACTCAAGGGATTCACATGCAGATGTTTTGAGCAAAAGGACAGCTTACTTGTGGGTCAAGCATTGCTTGGGTGGCATTTGCAAAGGCCCATGACCATTCCTGTGTGCAATACCATGAATGTAGCTGTTGGTACAACTTTCCCCCACTGCTCTCTTTTTCTGTATTAGGAGGGCCTGATGGTTAGTGAGCACACATGACAATGGTGAATATTGATACAACAATATCATTCTGATAAAATAGACTACAATTCAATAGCATCAGAGTGAGAAACTTATTTTTTTTTAATTTTAAGGATTTCCCCCAAAGGTCACTTTTTCTTTTATTTCTTTAATCACAGATACCGCAGCCCAGGTTTGCAACTTGCTGTAGCTCATAAATAAATGAGCCAGCTCCTGGTCCTTTTTTTGTTTCTGCCGTGCCATGAGATCTGTATGTCACTCTTAATTTAAAATTTTCATTTTGACCAAAGTCACTGAGCTCTTCTGGCCTACTGCTGGCATTTTAGACAGGAGGATAAAAAAAGTAATATAATCATGAACCTAGAAAAAAGTAAAATACCAGTATTCCACCAAGTAGATTAGTAATTATACGAGCAGAAATAAAGGACAGACATGGCTTCAGGGAGTCCTTTTGATCTGTTTTTCATGGTGGAAAACAACTTAATGTGTTCATACATGATTCTCAGTGACTTCTTAAAAATGCCTTTGTCACTGAAAGACAGAGCAACCGCAAAGTAACAGGAATCAGACAATTTTGTTCCTGTAGTAGCTGTTTCATGTCATTTACAAATTCAGTCCATTGAAACTGTCAAAGTAATTTAGTGACAAAGTGGTCAGTTTCAAACTCCCGTGCTCCTTCTTTTTAGGAAGTGGCACCATAACCCCCTAAAAAACCATGTTTTTAAAAATAGCCGCTACATTCATCTCCTATTATATACTTTTCAAAATATACATGTCACAGCAGTAGCTTATATTGGTAGCTGCTAAGAAGCATTTCAGTTTTCCCTAGAACATGGCATCTTTTCTCCAATTAAAAATAATCATCTATTAAAGTGAACCAATTTCTCTCTCATTCTTTTTCACTAACTCTCTTCCAAGAAAAAAAAGTGATGTTAATTTTATTTTCATTTTATTTTTTAAAGACTTTATTTATTTGACAGAGAGAGACAGCTAGAGAGGGATCATAAGCTGGGGGAGAGGAAGAAGCAGGCCTCCAGGTTGAGCAAGGAGCCCGATGCGGGGCTCGATCGCAGGACCCTGGGCATGACCTGAGACAAAGGCAGACGCTTAATGACTGAGCCACCCAGGTGCCCCTGAATTTTATTTTTAGTGTTCACTGAATTTTGTGAACCAAAAAAAAAAAAAAGGCTGGATTAAATAAAATTCACCCTCCTGTATATTTTTCCCCTTTTTTATAGGCTAAGAAATCAAAAGTAGTGTTTCATTCATGGTTAAAAAGTAAATTGGAGTCAGAATCAGGGTTGTACTTTGTGTGTCCCTACATGCCTTAGTTTCTTGTTGGCCTGACAGAACTCTCTGCCTTCTTTGTGTCCCATTTCTGTGTTTATCAAGATCGGGTTTATCATACAGTCAGCGGTGCCCATGTCTGAGCCTGTCACAGGAAGATAAGCCCTTGGAAGCTAGAGGCAGTGCTGTTAAATGCAGAAATGAGACAGCTGCCTCTTGGAGGGTTAGGAAGAGTAGTGAGACATTGCAGAGAGAAGGGCCCTGGGCATAGATTTAGAAGATCTCAGCTGCAGTTCCACCTCTGCTATTTACTAGTGGGGTGATTGGGACCCTATTGAGTCTCAATTTTCACATCAACAAAATGGGAAAGCTATATACCCCATGCTCTTTTCACATGGATCCAGTGACACCATAAAAAAACCTAACAGTTTGTGGATTAACTACTACTGAAAAAATATATTGTGCCTGATGACATAGTGTTGTCAATGGCACAGGAAATGGGTCTGGGACCAGAAGGCCTGGCCCTGATACCAGCTTGACCACTTATTTTACTTCTGTGTACATTTCATTTAACTCCTTGCATCTCTAGAATAAGGATATTTATAGCTGGTATGCCTACTTGAATGAAATTACTCATTATATCAAAATAAAGTTAGTGTTTAACTGCACTAGGCATGAGGGACACAGGCCCAAACAGGACAACTTGGTCCTGCCTTGTTGGAACTTACAGCCTCGTGGAAGTTAGGATGTATGTAAAACTACTTTGTGAATTGTAAAGTGGCAAGCAAATGTGTGGTATTATGGTAATTGTTAATGTCACAAAAGAAGAAGGGCATTCTAGATAAACTTAAAGAAGTAACCACATATCTTGTTCTGTGGTTCCGAATGTTCCAAATAGAAGCAAACTCTCAGCAGTTTTTGAATTGGTTTTCAGAGACACATGAGATCAGTTTTTAAAAGGCTGCGTTGGTTTGGGGTTCCATGTTCAACTATCAAATGTAAAAATACTTAGCAGAGCATTTCAAATGTTTAAGAAAACATGGATATGATGACACCAAATCAGATTCTTTAATTGAATACTGGATATCATGAGGACCACAGAATTCCACTACTTTTTTTCAGGTCGTTGGGATACCACATATGGAATTCCCTGTCATTTCAGTAAGTTCTGTCATGTCCTCATAGGCTCTGTGTCAGTGGTCATACTGCTGTGCTGATGCCAGGGAGGTCATGGTTGACCATAGTTTACAGGTCATGAGGAATGGGCTGATTGGACTTGGTAAGAGTTTGTTTTAAATGAGTTTAATTTAATTCAATGTCTAGGATAAGGGTTAACGTTCTGATAAGTTTTTGGCATTTAAAAAATATTTTGCATTGTATTTATTTATTTTTGTTTTCAGTATGTTCTGTCCCTCTACCGACAGTGTACAAACTTAGCTCTCTAATTCTGTTTGTTGTATCTTCGAGTGAATTTATGTGAAATGGACTAAAATAAAAGGCAAAGCCTTGGCACTGAATAGGCAATTTCTGTTTTATATAGTCTCCCCTTCTACTTTTCTTCTTGATATGATTGTAACTGCAGTAAAAAAAGCACTCACCTTTACATGAGCAACTGGGTGGAGCTTCATCACCCCTGAAAGCGCAGGTAAGTGAGAAGACTCACACTCTGAGAGATGAATGATGATGCGCAGCTCCAGGTCCTGATCGCCTAGGCTGGGAGTCATGTAGGCATGGAAGTAGAAACTAGAGATCCCTGGCTGAGTGGTCTGATTGGACTACCACATCAGATGCCTTTTCCCATGGAAACGGCTTTACATTTGGTCCAATGAAGCTCCTCCTGCCTGGGCAGCAGGAGATGAATTCTCTGTTTAGGACTGTGTTAGGCTGTCCAAAGCAGAGGGTCTCATGGGCCAAGGGTTCCCCCTTTAGCACCAGTTCTGTCAGCTGTGAGGGGATGGCATTTGGCATCCATGGGCCGTGCTTAGCTACGTACTTCAAAGCAAACCTTTTCAGCAATTTCCAAGTTAGTGAGCACATCACACTTAAGTCCTGTCTGGTGCTTTGAAAAGCGTTGTTGTGTTTTGCATGTGATCTCTTCTACACAAGGCTGATTTTCGGGTCATTAAGGGAATCAATGCTCAGAAACTCCATAAAATGCTGGGTATTTTCATCCCGGCTTTAGAAGTCATTGGCCTGATCCTCTCCTGTATAACATAAATGTGTCCCAGCAGGAAGCTTCAAAGGCAAAGGCTCACAAAGAAAAAAGTAGGAAAAAACGATCTCCTGAAATAGTGAACAATTCTTCAACAGTTTCTCCTTTAACTGTAACCATGACACATGTCATTTAACCATTGGGGCAGAGCTAGAGAATGAGAGTGCAGTGTTTTCCTGGTTAAAATTGGTTTTGCTTCTTTTTTTCAATCCAAAGCTTATTTGTGGGTCACTTTTCTGCAAATTCTCTGATAAAGTAAAGGGGCTAAGACCTAACTAACCCCCGCCAATGTTTTGCTGAGGGGACTCCCCTGTAAAGCCTCCTTGTTATTTTTTCTATCAGGCCATAAGCAGGGAGCCTGATGTGGGGCTCGATCCCAGAACCCCAGGATCATGACCTGAGCTGAAGGCAGATGCTTAATGACTGAGCCAGCCAGGCGCCCCTATCTTTTTTTTTTTTTTAATAAAGGGGTAGAGTTAGGGAGACTCAGATACTAAGAGGGTTCTCTGGGAACTCTGCTTAAATAAATGATGGGTCATATTGTTGGTAGTAGTTTGGAGACAGGTGGATGTAGGATTCCAAAATCTTGGTTGAGGAGCCAGTCATAATGGCTCTGTTCATGGAGTATTATTGGGAAGTTCAATATCATCAGGGCCCTTGTTCAAATCAGGGAGGCTTTACCCTTAGAGTCCTCCCTTAATGGAGCTTCCTTCTCTCCTCTGCATCGTGTTGTGAAGTAACCAATTCTTTTCAAATGTCTGTGATTGTATATGCCATATATATTATATATATGTTAGGTCATATCAGTCCCAATCTGTGGGATTGGAGAGATGTGAATGGAAGTCATACTGTTCCAGTGGTCCAACCATGCTGCCTGCCTGGGTAAAATTATTTTTACCCTGGGTTTCCTTACTTGCTTCAAACAAATTTTAATGATTTATAGTGATTCAGCATTGAAGGGGAATATGATCTGTATTATGAGGAGCTTGAGGGGTTGTTGCAGTGTGAGTCCTCAATAATTCCTGTGTGGGGAATCTTTCTGTGGGTCATTCATAGATGCAGAATGAAAAAAAAATGAAAATAAAACCACCTAGATAAAGATAAGCAAAGTAAATGAAAAACTTACTTAAAATAATAACAAGGACTCTACTTAAAAGCTGGAATGAACATAAATAGTACGAGAAAGCTTTTGGAAAGCTAACCACATGTCAGGTTAAGAAAAACTAAAATAATGGTGTAGACAATGAAAGCAAGAGGTCAAAGGTGAGAAAGCTAAGCCAGAGAATTAGAAAAATGACAAAATAAAAATATACATAGTTAAAAAGGATAAAAGTAGACAAGCTAAGAGGAAATTTAGAATATTTTGCCAGGAAAATAGTCTGGAAATGTATACATAGGTGTCGTGTGTGATTATCTTTGGGTGAGTAGGAGTATGATTTTTTAAAATTATTCATTTTGCTTGTTTGGAATATGTGATTTCTCTGATATTATCTTATATATGTAATAAAAATTATAAGAAAAACTGCCCATGAGATACATGAAATTGAAATAAGCAGACAATAAAGAAGCAAAGAAGTAGGTAGATGAGTCTGTATGGCAAAAACGAAGACAAAGAATGCAGAGAAAATAAATATTCCACAAAACACTACAAACCAGAAATTAAAAGATTAAAAAATGTACTAACACATATAAATATTTACAAAATTTTAGAGACTAGGGGACTTTTAAAAATTAAAAGACCTAAGGAATGCTCTATTTAGGGGCTAAGCTGGCACACCCCCCTCAGCTCGAGGTCCCCGCATGTCCTCAGGGAGGAGATCCAAGGACAAAGAACAAATCTCTGTCCTCTCCAGCTCACTGCCCATTGAGGGTCCTGCCTCCTGTGTCCCTCTAAAAGTGTCCAGCAAATGGTGTGGCAGAATCAAATTCCTCTCGCTCCATACCCAAGTGATAAAGTGATCAGGAGGGAAGGCACACACACAGTTCTGAAACAGGCCTTGAACATGGCCGTTAGGAGATTGCTGTCTTTCTTCATTGTCTTGGCAGCTTTTGTTTCTGTGCTCAATTGCCGCCTCAGCACGTGGAGTCAGACCCTGAACTGTACGCAGTCCAAGAGAAGAAAGAAGAGGATGAATTTGTATTGGGCATCTATTCTGGGTGAGGAATCATCTATTCCGCAGGAAGCATATCACTGTGCTCTTTCTTTTGGTCTTGACCGTGTCTTATAAGGTAAATATTTTAATGCCATTTTGAGACTGTGGCATCAGAGGTATATAATCTGCTCAAGGCTACGCCCAGTGGTGGAAGTCTAACTCCGAAGATCCTTGGAACTTCTACCATGCCATGCTAACTGAGAAAATGCTCTTAAGCCGAACTGCTGCACGCTCCCTTCTAGAGTAGAGAGGAAGCCTGTGAGAACGGAGGCTTTTCCCTGAAACCAAGCCAGGGCATAGGGGGTCAGAACACATCTGCTTGGCAGTCCCAGTGAGCATGAGGGCTGGGCTGACAGGGCCCCCATGACCCAGCTCTTTGCCTGCCAGTGAGGAGGGGGGCCTCCCGTAGTGGGAGAGCAGCAGAGAGCCTAGAAGTCAGGTTGGCAGTGGTTCTCAAAGGGCGGTCTCCAGACCGGCAGCATTGGCATCACCTGTGAGCCTCTCAGAAAAGCAGAGTCTCACGTCCCAGCCTGACCTACTGAATCGGAATCTCTGGGGATGGGCAGAAGAGACTGGACAAGCTCTTCAGGTGATTTTCAAGCACAATAAAGTTTGCGAACCCTTACAAGTAGTGGGACCAAAGAGTTGGATGGGGGATTTGGGGGCAGAGTAAGCGATCTTCAACATCGGGGAGAGAGGAAGGTAGACGAGACTCTGAGCTCGTCAATGGAATGAGAGACGGGGTTCTGGTGGGCAGAATAAGAAACAGGTGCAGGGGTGATGGGGACAGGTGTGGGGGTGGGGAATGGCCTATGGTCAAGACCAAGTCTGACCTCATCTTAGTCACCAGGAGCAATCCCTGTCCGGACCCTGAGCCTCACTTCAGGCTTAGGTGATGGTAGGGCTGTTGCCACCCATCCCACGGGGTAGCTGGAAGGTTGCAAAGCAAATTAATATAAGTGTGTATGCCTGACATATAGTCAGTGCTCAAAAAATAGTACTTGAATTTGGATTTAAATGGGACGCTGAGTGGATGGAGAAAGAGTGAGGGGGGGCAGCAGTTCCTTTCACTCTCGTGGTGACCCTGACTCAGGCAACTCTTGTGGTTGAAACGTTCCCCTCTGGCTTCCAGACAGCCAGAAGTTACCTGGAAAGGTAAGTTCTTCAACTTGAACTTATTTGAACAGTGCCTGTCTTCTGTGGAAGCAAAAGCTAAGTATGTCCCTCAACAGACAAAAGGGATAGGTTTTCTCCAGGTTAGAAAATTTTTGCAGGGCGGTGGATAGAAAAGTAGCCCAAGCAGGCTGGGGACCAGTGTGGCATGATGAAGAGCATCAGGCCCTCGGAGGGAAAAGACCAGAGTGGAATCAGCCCTGGTTTGTAACCCAGCCGGGCAACCTCAGCAAGTGATTGAATCTTTCCGAATTGTAGGTTCTTCATTTCCAAAGGCAGATAATTCTCCACCTCTGGGGATTGTGAGGATTGGAGAAAACATCCCTGATGGTGCCAGGCACATGCCAGCCAGTAAGAAATGTTTTCTGGGGGCGCCTGGGTGGCTCGGTCCATTGGGCATCTGCCTTTGGCTCGGGTCGTGATCCCGGGGTCCTGGGATCGAGCCCCGCATGGGGCTCCCTGCTCAGTGGAGGGCCTGCTTCTCCCTCTCCCTCTGCCCCTCCCCCAGACCCCCCATGTGAGCTCTCTCTTTCTCTCTCGCTCTCCCTCTCTCTCTCTCTCTCTCGCTCTCCCTCTCTCTATCTCAGATGAATAAGTAAATCTTTAAAAAAGAGAAAAAAAAAGACATGTTTTCTGAATCTCAATTCTATACCTCGCCTTTGCCCTGAACAAAGCCCGGGAAGTTACCGGGCTGCACCTGAGCAATCCTACCTCTGCAGGGTTTGCTAACGTGGGCTCTTTTGAGAAAGCCATGTCTGTAATGACCCCTTATGTGTTTATGTGACACAATTCCTTTGCCCTGATACTCCATATTCCCCAGTCTTCACTGGGTCAGGAAGGATATTTACCAAGCTGATTGATCAGCTTCTCTGCACAACGTAAGATGTTTGGGGCACTCTTTCTCCCGTCCGTTCTGGAGTCAGGGCAGCCCTGCCCTTTTCTATTCTCTTGTATTTGGAGACCTTTGAGCTGGGAATGGGGTTTCTTTCTGGCCGATGTGAACAGAACTAAGACAAGAAGCAGCATCATTTCATGGGCACTGATTTTATTGTAATGCCGGGGCGGGGGAAGGGGGGACTGCAAATGGGGGACACTTTTAGTTTCTGTAATAGTCTCCTCTAGAGGCATCGTGAGAGAGAAAGAAAAATCAAACACTCAGTCTGCTCTCTTGCCCCAGGCTCCATAATTTGCCTTGTACTTTCTGCATTTTCATATTGGAGTTTGAAAAGCAGAGGACCCAAACAATCAGCAACAGATGTCTTGTGTAATCTGCACGGTACATGACTTCAGTTAGCATGCAAATTGTCATCCCAGGGCGGTTCCAGGGGACTGCTGAAAAGACAGCAGGCCTGCTTTGCAAAAATAGAGAGAGGGCATGATTAAAATGTCTGGATCCAATCATATGTTTAATTACAATCCCTTTTTTATCTCAACTACAATGACTGGTAGCTATTATGACACGATATTGAAAATGTGTATGACGCATGGTGGCGCTCGGAAGGCTGAGAGGTGGTCTGTGTTTGATCAAAATGATCAAAGCTCCTTGCCATGGAGAGCCCCTCTCCTTCTGCCTCGTCTGATCCACTTAGACGAGCAAAATATGATTTATAGGAGACAGTTTATGTGATTTTCATTCCCTGAGAACAGGGGCATAATTTTTGTGCCACCATTTCCCCTAGAAACGATAGGAGCTTGACAATTGCTTATAAATGCACAGCAACAGACCCTACTCCATGGTTGTCTACAGGGCCTCTGTCAGGCTTCAGCTTTAATTTACTCTGTGTTCAAACACTGTTGAATTGTATTATTGGTATAATCAGAAAAAGACCAAAAAACAAAAATCAATCTTAAAAGCTCGGAGAGGAGAAAGTCTTGATTATTTCAGTCTATTCATACATCCAGTTTGTCTTTTGTCACCCAAAGTTGGTTTAGATAAAACTAAAAGTGTTTTTTTTTCCACAAGATGATAAGAAGTTTTACTACTTCTTGCATTGAGATAAAGACTGAGTGTCATTATGTAAACTTGTGGAAGTGGCATCGGTAGAGAAAGCTGCCGTTGTGTCCCTTCTAAGAATGGATGTATATTGTTTTGCTTTTGTTGTTTTGTCCTTTAGCTGAAACTCTGGAAGGCAGAGAAAGAGCTAAGACTAACTTGGTCGGCATGCCTCATCATGGGTATTTTAAACATGTAACCAGCATTATGGGGAGAACTAAGTTTGTTAACACCTGGATGAAAAAATCTAATTTGGGCTCAATTTTATCAGATATAATTCTTGTACACATTTCACAGCTGGGTCGCAGTGTATTTTTCACATCTCAAAACCTTTTGGTGAGGACTTCATACAAAATTTGGGTTGTGGTTTCACATACATTTCTCTCTTTTGGAGGTGTCCTGCCTACCTTGTTCTTTTACCTTGGTTATTGTTGTATAAAGAAAACAAAAATATTCTTTACTAGCAATAAGAAATTGAATTAAGTATTTATTTATGGTGCTGCTGCCCGGCACTTAGCACTACGCTGGGGGGCTGCGTAGGGGCTCCAGCTGACGTGTTAAGGCTTGAATCCTGCCCTCAAGGACTTGATAGCTTAGTGCAAGTTCTACAGTGAGTCAGATCTAAGAAGCAAAGATAAAGGGATGGATGGAAAAACAGATAAAGAGAGAGATTGGAAGTTGGAGACAGAGAGAGGAAGAGGCTTAAGCAGAGAAAATGAAATAGCTAGAATCCTCTAATCCTTTATCAGCTATGTCCTACTAATACAGGTTCCCAAGGAAGGGAATGGGAGGGACATTCCATGGAAGAGCACACTGTTTTCTGTCATAAGGCCTTGGCTCCAAATGGTTTTGTTGAAATCCCAGCTATCATTGGCTGAGATACACCCTGGATGAATCACAAACACTGCTTTTGGATCTGTGACCTAAGGTTTACCCTAAAAACAGGCTGAATCACCTATTGAGCTCTTACCTTAGTGCAGCCCTTTAGATCCTATACCAACAACTAACTTTTACTGAGTTCTTGCGGTGTGCAATGCATTGTAGGAAGCCCTTAATGGGTGTTTCCTTATTTAGTCCTCACAAAACTCTTCTTTGAGGTAAATACCATTCCTCACCACCCCCACCCCCACCCCGCCCCGGCAATGGTTCAGGTGAAGAAAGTGAGACACAGAGAAACTAAGTGGCTTACCCATGGTTAGGGCTCAAGTAGTCAGCATTCAGAACCTGAGTGTTTAACTGCTATGCTGAATTATCTAAGTGTAGACTGATGATGAGAAGATAAACCTACAGAGATGGAAAAACTTCACAGGAGAAAAAGATGATGTTTACCCAATACAGTCTTACCATATTCCTGCCACTGAAGCTCCATGCCTTACTCCAGTGAACCAGGGTGCCTGGCTGGCTCAGTCAGTGAAACATGAGATTCTTGATCTTGGGATCATGAGTTCAAGCCCCACATTGGGTGTTGTGCTTGCTTAAAAAAAAATGACAACGAGCCAGTTTTATTCTAGTCTCTGCTTGCACCCAATCTCACTCTCTTCTTTGGGAGAAGGATAGAGGTGGGAGGGTGTGAGATGTCCTTTGTTGCAAAGTGTGTACTGTTAGGGCAGGATAAAAGGTTGAAGTTTGGCAATCTGGAGCAGATCTTAAGCTGGTCTTTGAAGAATGAGGAGAAACTGAATATGCAGTCAGGAAAAGGAGGACACACTCAATCTGTGGAGGCAGGCATCTAGAAGAGTGGAGGGAGCAGCATGAGTGAAACGGGGGTCAGGGCCAGCGTGGGGTCTCCACATAGCTACAGCAAGTGCATCGCAGCAGAGGTGGATGGCTTGTGTAGGTGAGGTTCAAGGACATTGTTGAGGATCCTATATCAGGTTCCTTTAACTTTCCAGGTTGCATGTCCCCTCTCCCCATCTTGTGAGCTGATAGTATTTTGGACAGCCCGGGTATCGTAACGGTGTGGCATGGGGCTCTCAGATAACCCCACAGTGGGACAGATACCAGGATTGCCATGGGGACAGAAGGGAGTCTTCAGAATTTCTACAAGTTGTTCCCAAGCTTGTCCTCATGTCCCAGGAAGCCTTCAGGATTGCTGCTGGGCAGAAGTAGATCATAAGCAAGCCCTACAAAAAGACAACCAGCAAAAATAGTTGGCAGGAGCTAGCAGAATGTGTGGATCACCACAGGCTGCATCAACGTGTTAAAAAATACCAGCCACTTTTATTTCCTAAGAACTGCCTTTGTGTTTCATCGCTTGCTCCTCCCGGTGCAATGACAGGAAAGGTCACTAAATGTCACTGCTATAGGAGGGTCAGAGCCCCTTGTATGTTCGGAAGGACTAGATCAATACTCTCCAGAGCCAATTACATGTATGCAGTGACTGTGATGTGCTCTCCAAACTCAGCGACCTCATGATTAAGAGAAAGACTTTAATTTCCTGGTGTTTCATACTTTATTAGTGTGCTGCCTGTGTGTGTGGTCAGTATGAGGTGATTACCCTGTCATGAGTCAGACTGAGTTTTGCATTGTTTTCTAGGGCTGAAGATCTGCTCTTCTCCTCCCCAGCCCACCCCCATGTGTCCATTCTCCTTCATGCCCATCGAGCTTTGCTGTGAATTTAGGCTCTGGGTGATTCTGTGACTCTGGAGTTTTCATGAGTCCATTAGCTGCACAACCCATGTGAATCTTCCAGGCATAATGATAAACAAATCTTTTCACCTCAAGTTTCATCTAGAACCTTTTCCAAAAGGAAGCCTAAATATCTTCTTGGGCGAAGTAACTCACAAAGCATTTGATTTAGTTCACATTTTTAAAATGTTAACATACTGTAATATCAAATTGCCACAAACTGGGTAACAGCAAAAATTTATTCTCTCACAGTTCTGGAGGCCAGAAGTCTGAAATCAAAATATTACCAGGGCCATTCTCCCTCCAAAAGCTCCAGGAAGAATCCTTCCTTGTCTCTTCCAGTTTCTGGTGGCTCCAGGCATTCCTGGCTTGTGGCTGCATGACTCTGATCTCTGCCTTGTCTTCACATAGGCTTCTCTCTCTCTCTCTCTCTCTTTCTCTGTATGTGTGTGTGTGTGTTTCTATCTCTCATAAGGACCCTTGTCATTGGATTTAAGGCCCACTTGGATAATCCAGGATGATCTCATCTCAAGGTCCTTAATTCTGTCTGCAAAGACCCTTTTTCCAAATAAGGTCACATTCACAGTTTTCAGGGGTTATGACATGAACTTATATTTTTTGGGGCCACCATTCAATCCATTACAATCATTCTCCCTGAATAGACTACCTTGAAGAAACATTATGCTAGCAACTGTGAGATATAGCAAATGTTTAAATACACTAGTAATTTTGAAGATGTAGAATGGTTTAAGATTATTAAACCATTTCCTAGCCTGGTCAGAGGCTAGGAAAAATGTTGGCATTTCCCTACATTAAAAAACCCTGGTTTGAGACCTGGTCCACTATTTACCAGTTGCAGGCTGGTCTGTCCTCTGGCCCAGCCTCGGCTCCTTCCTCTGTCATAGGAGCTGATCACTTTGGATGGTAAGGGGATAAAATGCCATGTGACTCACTGTGCAGACTGAGGAGTAGTTTGCAAACACAGGCAGAGGAGTTTGATGCTGTTAAACGGATGTGAGAACTTGCAAAGTAGTTCACTTTGGGGGGGCACACTACCAAGATACTTCTTTTTTTTTTTTTTAAAGATCTTATTTATTTGAGAGACAGAGAGCATGAGCAGGGGCAGGGGCAGAGGGAGAAGGAGAAGCAGACTGCCTGCCAAATAGGGAGCCTGACCTGGGGCTCGACCCCAGGACCCTGGATTATGACCTGAGCCAAAGGCAGACACTTAGCAGACTGAGCCACCCAGGTGCCCCCCAAGTTGCTTCTAAGTCCATGAAACCATCCAGGTTTGTATTATACCGCTTGAATTAAACACTTCTGGTATGAAGCAAATAACTTTTAATTAGGAGGATTTCTTCATAATATATATAGATGTGCTCTATCAAAGAACATCTAATGGTAAGAGGTTAGATAATGAGGACTTTCTTTTGCAGTCCTTGGCACATCCTTTTGACCTCAGAAAATCACTCTACATTGAGAAAACTGTAGTAACAAAAGAGGAATCAGCAGGTAATGAAGGCACAACAGACTTAAGGGAGGGCAGCTTTATTGGGTAAATACCTTTAACTGCAAGGTTTTCATCACAGCAAAATCATACACAAGAGAAATTTTAACTCACAGAGGTCATCTTTAAAGTGTAAGAGCAGATTCTCAAAGCCATTTGTTTTAATGGTGCCTCATCAGCTGTTAAAAAACCCTTTTGAGTCACTATTTTATCTTACAAATGTTAAGTATTCGTTGTAGACAGGAACTGTCTGTTAAAGTAATATTTGACATCTAGTGAATCAAACATACTTTACAATGAAAGGCTGACATCTGTTTACTATATAAAAAAGAGTGCTGTGTATTTTTACTAGAAGAATTTTCCTTTAATAAGGCAGCCAAAAGTCATCTACACATACCAAACCAATTTACAGCCAAAACCTGTTGAATACGGACACAGCATCATGGATGCTTAGTAATCTATTTCTACCCCACTCCCCCACAACCTACCCCAGTATTTCCCTGGTTTGGGATTGGATTTGTATAGGAAATAGTTTGTATTTTATATTTTTTTGAGGGAAAGGATATAATAATAATAAAAAGGCCTGGGTTAATTATTGACTTGGTGAGCTTCAGTCTTTTCAGTGCTCTCAGCTTTGACTCCATTACACTGGCAGTAGATCTTTTTTATTTAAAGAGAGCAAACTGCAACTGAGCTCTTTTTATATTTTTCAACGTATGTATTTTCAACGTATGCAAACAAAGTCTGTACGTTTGGCCAATTCCACCTGAGATCTGTCTAAGTCACTACAATTAGGAAGAGATCAGACCGAAGGTAGTCAACTTGGTAAAGAGTTTAAATCTGTGTGTAATCTCATTCAGGTGCTGCTTCCTGTGCTCTGGAAAATCCCTCATCACAAAACAGACCAACTGAGCCACACCTGGGTTTAAGCAGAACATCTGGACCTACTCTTTCCTACTCACTCATGTTCTTCAAATCTTCCCTAAACAAATGGCACTTTAGCACAAGTCTGACACCAGAGATTTGTAAGCCCTATGTGCACTGCCAAATCCAGTTTGATACAAAACATAGCTACCCTTCTTGAATCAAATACATTACAGATATGATACCCCAGTCATATATTTCAATTAGTCAAGCCTCAAGTAATTTATGGAGGTCATTTCCACCAGTAGTAATAAATTTCATAATGGCATTAACAATTAAACAGGGAATTTGAGGGAAGGTTGAAATCCAACATCTATTAAATGCTCTAGCATTCATATGCTCTTTGTTTTCTAGTCATACAACCATTGGCTGGGAAAGTCCTGAAAAATAAAGATGGGTGTGGATATAATTAATGGAATGCCAGCGGGTCTCAGTTTCCTTAAGGAAAAACAAAAAACAAAAAACAGTTAAGCTCCTAAATGTCTAACTTTTACTTAATGAAGCCTCTTAATTTTTAGATATACAATTTTGGGAGAGCTTTGTAATTAATTAATAACTATGTGTTATAGGTATGTACTGGGCTTAGCATTATGTTGGAATAACTGAACTTGCAAGTGATCCAACGAACTATCAGGAAACTATCGATGTAATTTGTGTGGCCTTACATACGGCCTTTTAGTAAGTGTTTTATGTGGAATTTTGACATGTCAGTTTAGGTGGATGCCAGGGAATAGGAATGGTCAGCATGAAGAATGAATGGTATGGAATAGGTATGCCTTTTATGGCTCCCATAAAATATGCAGGAACAATGGGGATTATGTGATGCAGATCATTAATATATGTGTACATTTTAGGTAAACACGTCTAAATATATCGTCTGGTGTTAACATTTTGAATTGCTAACCAGCTCACAATAGAAAATTTATTACACTTGCAAAGCTGTTCTGGATTTTGTTTGAATTCTTTGGATTCACCTGGTATCAGTCAAGCTCATCATCTCTGAGAGAACTTGGGAATTGAGAGCAAGGTGGGATGGAGTGAGTGATGGAGAAAGAGGAGAACAAAGAGCACTTCTCACTCATACCAACAGGGAATAAACCAGAATGCAGGCTCTGGAATGTTCAGAAAGCAATTTCAACTCTAAGGGGGTATTGCTACTTTAGCAGATAGCTCTGAAACACCAAGTGATACCTTATATCCTGAGAATTGAGAAACTCCCCAGTGTATCCCTTGGATTTCAGGATAAGTTGGGTCTGGTCCAGATGCTCCCAAGGAAGGGGTAGGGGAAGGCCTCCTGGATGAGCAGGTACATCTGCCTTGAGTTGGTAGTGATGTGACTTGACAATGAACTGAACTTGCGTGCCTCTTGGTAATGTGGCCTGGTCATTCAAATAATGGAATATTTTGATTTAGTTTTCCAAAAGTTCTCTGCAGCATGGTTTGTTTTGGGTTGGGTGGATGCAAGGTTATGGTACTGAATGTGTGAACTAAATACGCATTCAGTTTTGAGAAATCTCAAGTTGGTAGTGTTCATAAAAACTTACTTTGCTTTCCAAGTAATTGGAATTGTAATAGTTTTTTGTTCCCCCTCTGATCCTCATATTTTGTGATGGGAATGGAAAGTACCTGTATCAAAGTTTAAGTTTTCTTGTGTCAATTTCTTCTATCTAGAAATGAAGGACAATTAGGAACAGAAAGGATTACAGACAGCATGGGAAGTGGGGGAGAAGAGCAATGGTTTTTATAAAGAAAAAAAAAACAGCATGAGTACTCAAAAATGAAAGCTGAAGTGTTCTAGGATATTGGGATAAAGATGGCCTTTATAAAATTCCCAAGAAATGTAAAGGGTTGGAAAAAGAAGCTGATGCCCAAATGATGCCCATTTTGGGGGAGAAATGACTCTCCAAGAGGAAGATGTGATGTATTACGGACATTGGATACCTGTCCTAAAATTGTATGAGGGTCAAAGAATTTTTGGCAGGGAGGAACAAAATCCAAAATGGATACCTAATGGAGAATCTATCGAGCTTCCAGAGGTGTCAAGAAAGTAAGTGGAGTAACCCAGGTTATAAATAATGGGGACACTGCATTGTCTGAGTAGTAGGAAATGAGTTTTACGGAGGCAGAGATCATGGCAGGAAATATTTGATTTCCCAGCTCTGGCACAAGGCTTGGCACAGAGTAGATAATCAGTGTTTGAAAATGAGCAGAGCTGAAAAGGTGTAAAAATCAGCCAAAATGAGCAAGGATGAGAAAGTATTTGTTAGGCAATAAGATAACAGGAGACAAGAGGTGATTTTCTGAGTTAAAAAAAAAAACCTGCAAAAGATGACACAAATTAGCCACTTTATGAATGAAATTTAGGTAGGAGATGTCAACCCTAAAAAACTTTATTGGAAAAATATCTTTCTAGGTTTCAGATCATGTTTTCCAAACAAAACATACCCACATAAACCCGAGATAAAATTAAATGGCCCTGCCAAATAGTTCAGGAACAAAAAGAGAAAAAGTGGAGTGTCATTCGGATCTGTGATTGACAGCCACATTCCACTTAGTGCTGCTACCGCCAGAGTGGAAGGAGCCCAGCACACCTGCTGTCTCACTGCTCAGTAGTAGCTGGTTGATTTCGAGTTTGTTGTATACCTAAATTATTTTGATAAAGCTACCCAATGCTTTCTTTCTGCATCTACTTTCTAAAAATGAGAAAAAGATATATATGACCTGAGATATATATATGAGAATGAGAATATATATGTAAAAACGAGAATATATATGATTTTTTTCTACATGAGATCCAAGTGAGAAATGCCTTTTTTCTTTCTTTTTTAATTACTGTCTATACCTCCAGGTGCTGCCAATAAAGAATTTAATAGATGGCACAAACAAGGAAGAATCTGATTGGTTAAGAGACCTGAGGTCGGCAGAATTTTAGTGAAATACTTGGAAATAATTCACCATCGTCTTTGTTCAGGAGTCAAGGCAGAAAAAAGAGCCTGAATGGGAATACTAAGGAAATCTAGCATTTACTGAAAGGACTGATCTAGAGGTGTTAGGAAGACCAAAACATTCAGGATTTTGGTCTTTATTCATACTTCACAAGCCATACCCGAGGCTGCCTGCGATACTTTTCCTCCTTGGTGTGGCTGGCGGAGGGTCACACACCTGCAGGTCGGCTGAGGAGCTGCCTCTTGGTGCTGGATCCAATAAAGAGATCAACCTCTTCACTTTCCCTTAGAGTCTTTAGAAGAACACAAGTTGGTCTCAGAGTTTTTTTTTTTATGTTTTCATTAAATCTCTAAGGTTGAGGTTGATTAACTTTTAAATTAAGCCACACTCTGAAATGAAGTTTAAAATGTCTTAACCTTCGGATAGGAGTGGAATTCTCACTAGTCATTGTTAGAGCTCACTGACATTACAAATTTGTGGACGGATGTGATCCATTAAGGTGAAAGCAGAAAGGGGCTATAAAGTTGACTCAGAAGGCTAAGTGCTTTACCTTCAGGGAAGCATATATAAAAATCTGTCCTGAACCGTATATAGAGTGATAGTTAAAGCTTTGAGCACCTGGTTCTTAACTGGCCAGGCAAAGACATATAAAATACTGACATATCTTCTGCTTACTGTTATTTTGATCTTTAGGCAGGTTACTATTTTTATTATATATGCTTAGGAACTTAGCTTCAGCAATCAGTCAACCCAGAGGGCATTTATTGAATACCAACCATGTGCCAGCGTAAACCTAAGAAAACGTTTTAAGTCGGGACTAGGTTTCTCAGTACCTGCCCTGGTCTAATTCCTGGACTAATGGAAATAATGATTATGTTCAGTAGTTCTTAACACCCTTTCACTGTGATTTGACAAGTTGACATTTTTCAGAGAGTTCAAAATCTGCAAGGTGCTGCATGCCTGGCTTAGTTAGCTGAGCTGCTTAGACACGTGGTACTAATGAGGCCAAGGTTCAATTCCCATATGGCCCAGGTTGTTTTGAAGGCTAACACTGCCTAGCTTCTTGATTTCCCAACAATAGCCATGTTCAAAAGGAAGACCGCTCGAGAGAGGATGGGGCTCAGGGAAAATTTTTTATTGCTCCTGGAAAAATAATTTAAGGTTCATGAACTGTGATGAATTAATTCAGTAGTATCACCTCTGTCAACAAACATCATTTTAGTTAAGGTGGCCTCGACAAATGAGAGCGAGTGGAACCCAAGATTATTATCATAAAAATCAAATTTCTGTGTGTGTAATGAAATGTCTGGAAAACAATAGCTATTTTTTTGAGCATTCCCTACCTATCTGCTAGTGTTCTAAGCTTTTTGCTATGTATTAACTTATTTAATCTTCATAAGAGTCCTATGAAGTAGATACTTTCAGTAGCCCTATTTTATTCATAAGGAAATTGAGGCAAAAAGACCTTAATCAGTTTTCCCCAAGGTCACGCCGGCAGGCTGATTCCGGAGTTCCTGTATTAACCACTACACTCAATGCAGGCACTGTCTAGAGAGGAAACGCACTAGCTTGCCAGGCAGCTCTGAAATAGACAAGAGCTATCAAAGGACTAACTCCCATTTCACTGGTGGATGGTAGCTACAGAATTGTTTGATTATTTTGACTACTGCTGGACCAACAACTTCATCAATTAGCTAAAATTAGGAAATTTTCATCCTTTTGACACTGCTAACACCTTAAAACTAAGAAAACATGCACTTGAATGTTCCTTTGCAAATGTTCTTGAGTGTTTTTTAGAAAGTCTTCTGAATTAACAGCTGTCTTTAATATCCATTCAGTGAAGCACCATATGTTACTGCAGAAAATCGAACTAGACATTCAAAATCAAAGTGAAAGACTTGGACTTCCTCCGTTGTCTTCTTCTCATCAGCCTCACAACCAAATGCAAGCCTCCTTCATGGAAGAAAGCCTCCTGTTGGCCCTAGCTTTCCAGCAGACTGCTTACATCGGAATGGCCTTACTTTTAAGCTGGACTTCTGAAAATCATTCTCATTCCTTAATGTACTGTGGTGTGCCTTCTTGCTCTATTCTATTGCAATAAGACCTTTAAACATTAGCAGTCCTCTCTTGTAAGTTACCTCTATCTTCACTTGGTCCTTTTATGTCTCCTGCCTTCTTCACCATGTTTGATCCCGCTTGCCAAGCCTGCCTTCCTATCCATTATGCTATGTCGTTCCATGCCTTCCGAGTTTCTCCTACCTCTCCTGTTTGGTTGCTGACTCAGCCTGGCTCAAACACATGCACTGCCTTAAATTCTTATCCTTAGGCCTCTCCTCTTCTCACCCTCTGTTCTCACCCTGAGTGATCTCATTTCCATCCATGCCCTCAACAGTCCTTCTACATGGCTGATGCCAAAAATCTAATCTGTGTAGTCTTGACTTCTCTTCCAAGCACCAGACCTATTTTTCCATCTCCTTGCTAGTTATTTTTCTTCTGGTTGGCCTACCAATATTTCAGACTTCATTTGTCTAAACTATGTCCCTGTCTCCAAACTATTCTCAAATTTATGCCTTACCAAACTGGAAATCTGAGTTATATTTGGCTTTCCCTGTCCCGTATTCCTTGCTTCTAAGGGTTTGCCAAGTCTTGTTGATTCTGTTTCTAAATGCTTTTTGACATCAGTGTTTTCTAAGTCTACTTCTATGCTAATAATTGAGACTTGTCATCCAAAATTACTGAGCACCTACTAGGTGTCAGGCATTGGGTAAAGGATGCAAAGTAGATAAGGCTGCCCTCCAACACAAGAGAGGGGACAGAAGGAAACAAATCACTAGTGTGACAGGTGTTATAATGGAAGGAAAGATGTACAAGGTGGTCTGGGAATGCAGAAGTGGGAGAACAATGTGCTACTGGCACAGGGAATGGAATTGGCCAAACATGGTGGTGGTGTTTGGCTGTACACAGCAAACGACCTCTCTCCAAGCACCGAATAAACACAGTTACATAAGCAATGTTTCCTTAACCTGTTTTACCACACTAGCTGAGAGGGTTTTTCTTTTTCTCTTTATGATATTTATTGTTCTAAGTGGAATCTGCCTCTCCTTTCTGGTAGTGAAAGTTTGAGTGTTATGAAAGTCTGTCTGTTCTGTGGCATGTGACCTATGTGAAATTTAAGAGTTGCCCTGTGATTTTGTGTCACTGACAGTAAAATACAGGAAATTCTATTGAAAAAGAACCATTCAAAATTGTCACTCTTGCTCTTACTAGAACCAGAAATGAAAGAAATGTATAACAACATTGAAAATGTCTTTTTAATATTATTTTTCATTTAAAAATGTTTAGAAACTTAATTTACTTAGTGGTAGAAGTATAGTTTATTAGCTCAAAATTCCATATTTAATCTGAATATTCTTGTGTTTGGGGTTTTACATTATTTAAATTATTAATATTGTACATCAAAAGGTTAAATAATGGCAATTTTGTATAGCTCAACTTAAGAAGTCTATAACTTTTTTTTTTTTTTAGTTATTGGGATCAGTAGAATTGAGCATGTGTATTATGGTTCTTAAGGTAATCAAGGAGAGGTCATCTTTAGGGCTCTATTATAAACATTCTTTATTCTTATTTGATCCTCTGATTTTCTTATTCCAGTAGATATTCTTGAATATTTAGTACTTTACTCTCTATGACATGAATATATTCGGGGGGAAGATGGTCTCAAACCAAGCACCATTTAGAAGATCTTGCGTAGGTAGTTCTTGGATTTGGAGCACCCTGAAATAGCTATGGATGTTAGAGGTGTGAAGAACTAGATCACTCTATTTAAAGACAAAGTATCTAAGAATCAGGGATGTTAATATAACTAACCCTATGCAACTAAGGATTGATAGAACTGTGATTAGAGCTCTTTCTGTTTGCAGAGACTAATGATATATTCAAGAGCTGGGAGAGAGAGAGAGAGAGAAGAATTAGATTTAAGACAGTATTAAAGCATCAACCTTGTCTCCAGGCAACCATGACTTTCAAGATTTCCATTAATCCATAATCCTGTAGGGTACCTCCTTACATGATTCTCGCCACCAGATCTGTTGCTTTCCCACTGGTCTCCAGATCACCAGATGGACTATTTGGTGGCAGGAGGAACAGGTTCTTATCGTTCCAGGGGCTAGGATAAAATTTGCTCTTTGGTTCCAATGATAGGGAAATACAAAAACATTTCTTTAAAGAAAATCAGGTTTCTGATGTAAAGTATTCAGTTACCTTGACATATGTACTATTGCTCTTATTCCTAATGAGCCAGATAGAAGATTTAATGGAACAAACATTTCAGCTACTTTCTGGTTCACGTGAACTTTGGAAGTGTACTCAAGGAAATTAATTTTGAAGAAATTTGCAGATTACCAATTGCACTCAATGTGAGTTTTATTTACTTATTAATATAATGAAACTCTCAGTTTTCTGGCTTGTCAAAGTGTGTAGTAAAGTGGAGGGCATAATTTTTAATGTAATACCGTGTTCTAGAGTCTCTCCAGACATAAATATTTGAGTTGTCTTAATTAATAATAAAAAACTATTTTTGAAAGCATAAGATTGTCAATAGAACAAAGACATTCTAAAATTATTATTCTACTTTCAGGGTAGGTATATTTTAAAAGTTTTAGTTAAGGAAACCCAGCAATTGAAAACATGACCCTATTCTTCTGTAAAATATATAAAAGATTATGGAACTAAAATGTATTTTGCTGAAAAAAGTCACTAGTCATCTTGGTGCACTGACATACTCATAGTTCTCTTTGAACATTTAAGAGTCTGTTGTATCATGCTCTAGACAAGCTTTTAGATTTTAAAAAAGTTGGCTAAATGACCTCTTTTAAACTCTTCTCACTGTGTCCCGAGCCTGAGGACCAGAGTGCTCTTCTAAAGAGCTGGATTTTTTATGAGGTGTTAAATCAACATTGCCAAATGTGACTTTGTGGAGCTCTCTTCAACCCCATAGTAGTAGACTGATGCAGACGACTTGATCATTTGTGTATCTTTAATAGTCTACAATTAACCCTTCTTATAAGGAAATGTGTGGGATGTTTTGGTTATATATAAATCATCATGAATAGAATGCATTTATATTTATATAGGATGGAGGCCAGGAATCCCTCCATGTATCCATTTATATTTGTTCTGCAGACTTAAAAATGTTGGCAGGACAGGCTGCATGCACGTCATCTTGAGTAGTGATGCATTCTTGATAGACTGATGAAGAAAAATGGGTAAACCAGCTTGGATTTCCTAGACTTTTCTGGGGAAGGAGAGGATTTTGTTTCCAGAGTACAGCAATAATCTCTTACCTCCGTAGAGTGCTCTCCAGGTCACAGTGTGCATTATCTCATATCCGTTGTGTTTCACGATCCTCACAGCTACCCTGACTGCTGAGTAGGGTGGATAATACCCTCAATTCAAAGTTGAGGAAACCAGCACCCAAGAGAATTTGCTTGAAAATGTAGTGAAAGTGGTCCTCATGTTCAACGTCCGTTTTGGTACTTTCACCGTAGGAGCCTCACGGTGTGGTTCCAGGAAGTTTGAACAGATGAAGCTTTGGAAATCTTTAACCTGCAGCATTTGGCTGCTCAGGCTTTAGACTAAGCTGGTGGTTCATTTTTCCAAAATTGGGACTTCAACGATAGAATTATCAGTCTACTTGAAAATGCAGTTTAAGTATAGCATGGGAATGCACAGTAAAGGCAAAGTGGCAATTTAGGCATCGGACCCTTGTGTAAATAGGTGGAGATGAAGAGGAACGAGAACTCAAGCAAATATTTTAATGATTCCTAAGTAACTCTTTTCAAAGAGTTTGGATTCTAAATACATTGAAGCCTTGTTATAACATTGTTTTGGAAGCTTTGCTTCAGGATGACCTTTAGAGGTGAAATCTTGACCCTCTTTGGATGAAGTCCTAAGTTCCCTAATTTAATGAAAAATGGTATAATCATAGCCTGCTATTAAGGCTATGCCTACTTTCTTGATAAAATAGAAATTTCTTCTCTTTGATCATGTTAGCTAAATAAAGACGAATAAATTCTTTCCTTTCTCTTCTTGTTATTTGTATCTTGCCTTTCCAAACTAAATCATAAATTCTAAAAAATGGAGGCCAAATACTCTATATACTAGTTGTACAATAAATATTCATTGAATTAAATTACTTGTATAAAATTTGCTGGGTGCCTTTCAGATAAATACTTATTATATACTCCATGTCTCTAGGCAAATGATCTTTCATGTAATTTTTTCACCATTTTTATTGAGAAATAATTGACATATATCACTGTATCAGTTTAAAGCATAGAACATGGTTTGGTTTACATATATTGTGAAATTACCACAGTAGGTTTAGCTAACATCAATCTTCTCATATAAATACAATAAAAAGAAAAGAGGAAAAAGGAAAGAAATTTTTCCTTGTGATGATGACTTTTAGGATTTACTCTCTTAACAACTTCCCTATATATGGTATAGCAGTATTGGCTATGGTCATCATGTACATTACACCCCTAGGGCTTATTTATCTTATATCTGGAAGTTTGTGTTTTTTTGACCACCTTCCTCCAATTCCCTCTCCCCCCACCTTGTGGCTCTGGTAATCATAAATCTGATTTCTTTTTCTATGTTTGTTTGTTTTTTTTTTTTAAGATTTCACAAATAAGTGAGATCATACAGGGGGTACCTAGGTGGCTCAGCTGGTTAAGCATCCAGCTTCAGCTCAGGTCATGATCTCAGGGTCATGGGATGGAGCCCTAGTGCTGAGAGCTCTCTGATCAGCAGGGATTCTGCTTCCCCTCTCCGTCTGCCCCCACCTGCTCGTGCTCTTTCTCTCTCTGAAATAAATAAATAAATAAATAAATAAATAAATAAATAAATAAATCTTTAAAAAAATAAATGAGATCATGCAATATATGTCTTTCTTGGTTTTACTTATTTCACTTAGCATAATACCTTCAGAGTTTATCCATGTTATCATAAATGGTAGGATTTCCTTGTTTTTTTATGGCTGAATAATACTCCATTGTGTGTGTATATATATCATATATATATATGATATATAACAACTTCTTTATCCATTCATCCATCGATGGACACAGGTTGTTTCCATGTCTTGGCTATTATAAATAAGGCTGCTATGAACATGGTGGTGCAGATATCTTTTTGAGTTAATGTTTTCATTTCCTTTGGATATATTCCCAGAAGTGGAATTGCTGGAACATATGGTATTTCTATTTCCAATTTTTGAGGAAATTCCATACTGTTTTCCATGGTAGCTGCACCAACTTACAACCCCACCAACAGTGCATAAGGGTTCCCTTTCCTCTACATTCTTACTAGCATTTATCTCTTGTCTTTTTGATGATGTTGTGCAATTTTTAGTAATTTTTTTATAATGGCTCTAAGTCCCTTGTGCATATATAAAATATCTACCTACTTAAATAAGATAGATTTTGACCTCAAATTCCATGGCTATTAAGTATTATGTATATGAATATGCAGAATGTAATGAGTACATGGCCTTTACTAGTATGAAGATCACTGTAGTATCATTTAGTTTTTTTAATACTGTACTTGGTTCACATTCGAGCTCTGAAATGCCTTGGCTGTGAAACTCTGGGCAAATGACTGTAGTGTTCTAAGCCTCAGTGCCCTCATCGGTAAGATGATGAAGAGAGCTCAGATGAGTGTTGTAAGAACTGAATGAGGTGGTGCCCAGTACTTGGCGTAGAGAAAATTGTCCTGTATATTATTTAGATTATATTGAATTGAATATATTTAGTGATGGATAGACAAATGCTTGTTCCAAATAAGACAATTTTAAGATAAATGATATCTTTGAGTGGTGGTTGAATTGCTTTCACAATTTTTTCCAATCTGAATAAAAATGTTACAGATTTTATGTATTTGTTTGGAAAGAGAAATCACACAACCATTCACATTTCTAATTGATTTTTTTCCTCCCAACTCTGGCTATGAGGTCCTGTTTAAAGTTATTTTTTAAGTCATAAATACATAGTAAGTATTTGCTTCCTTTGACCTGTACAGTTCACTAATATTTGCCTCTTGCAGCTTGTTCTCACTGCTAGGTTGTCTTTTCCAAAGATGACAATGCCTCCCATCCCACATGTGTCCTGCCTTATCTGAAAACACTGCCAAAGTTACTACAACTCTAAGATGGTAAATTATGTTGTAGGGCGGCCGGGAATCCTTTCGCTATCAAATGTTTACCAGTCTTTAAGAGGCAAGTACTTCCTTATTACATAAAATCACTAGTTATATGGTTGAGTGGTTTCTTTTGAGTGGTTCCTGACAGCTGCAGCAAAGAGAAGGAAGAAGAAAAGCCAAACGGATTTGAGAGAACTCAAACTATTAATATACCATGGAGTAGTGATTCCTAACTTGGCTTTTATAAGTGTTTACTAAAAATGCAATTACCTAGGCCTCTTCCCTGGAGATTCTAAGTCAGCGGGTCTGGGGTGGGGATCCAAATCTGTCTTTTTAACAAGTGGGTCAGACAGTGCTTCTGATCTGTCCACTTTGGAAAACACTGCATATAGAAACCTATGAGAGTACAAGAAAAGCCTCAAGGAAACTCTCCTTTATTACCCCCCCCCATTTTAGAAATATCAGTAAACAAAGAGAAACAGCAAGAAAAAATAACCTATAATGTTATTTCTTAGGATTATTGTGGCTGTTAAGAACCAGTATGAATGAGGGAACCAGACTGTCTGGGTTCAAATCCAGACTCCCCCACGACAAGGGCAAACTTGGGCAAGTTATATAATTTCTTTGTGTGGTGATTCTTCATTTGTAAGAAAGCAATGATAATATTACCTTCTAGGGCTACTTTGAAGGTTGAGTCTGTACATGTAAAAGTCTTAGAATAGTTCCTGGAACTCATAGTAAGTACTCAGCAAACATTAGCCACCATTAAAAATAATTTCAGAACTAATAATAGTAGCACGCTCCTACATTGTAGTACATTGTATTTTCCAAAGATAACAATACTTCCCATCTCACCCGTTCTTCCACAGTGTGATCTTGCTACTCCTCACATCAAGAGGAGAGTCTAATTCCTCTTTCCTTGAATATGGGTTAGCCACCTGCTTTGGCTCATAGATTACAGTGGAACTTCCAAGGCATGGTCATAAGAAGTGAGGCCACTTGCTGGAATATTCATGCTTGGAGTCCTGGGATGACATGTGAGGGCTCTGATTATTCTGAGGCTGCCATGCTGGGGGTGGATGAGTGGGGGGAACCAAATCACTTGGAGAAGTTACATGGAGGCACTCCGGTTGACCATCCTACTCTTCGATTCATCCCAGACCCGGCATGGGAGTGAAGGAAGCTCTAGGTAATTCCAACCTTCTGTTGTGGAGTCATCTCTAGCTTTCAAGTCTTCCCAGCTGGGGTCCCAGACATTGTGGAGAAGAGATACAGCATTTCTTCATGCCCTGTCCAAACTTCTCAGCCACAGAATTTGTAAGCATAATAACATAGTTGCTATTTTAAGCTACAAAATTTTGGAGTAGTTTGTTATGCAGCAATAGTGGCTGGGACATACATCTTTCCAACTTCATAAATGTAATGACCATATGTCTTTTTCACTACTTAGTCTTCATCATCTAGCACATAGTAGCCCTCAACTATTTGTTGTTGAACGATATACCTCTCTCGCTGTCTCTCTGTCAAATAAATAAATAAAATCTTTAAAAAAAAAACAGTTCCTTGTTGTTGGGCAACTGGATAGTTTTCCACTATTCTCAGTGATTCTACTTTTCAGAATAAATACCTGGAAGTAGAATTGCTGAGTCATAGAATCTTGCAAATGGTTTCTTTATGGAGATATTAAAATATTCAACTGCTATTATTACCCACAAAGAATTGTCTAGAAAGAGCCTGCCAAAGTTAAACCATCAATATGCACCTTAAAGAACTAACAGGTCCTGGGGCTCCTGGGTGGCTCAGTCATTAAACATCTGCCTTCTGCTCAGGTCATGATCCCAGGGTCCTGGGATGGAGCCCCGCATCGGGCTCCTGCTCAGCAGGGAGCCTGCTTCTCTCTCTCTCTCCCACTCCTCCTGCTTGTGTTCCCTCTCTTGCTGTATCTCTCTCTGTCAAATAGATAAATAAAATCTTAAAAAAAAAAAGAACAGGTGCTAATGAAATGCACATGACTGACTTATAAACCAGAATAGTGGCTTTTGAACAGAATACCAATGTCTTAACTTTAAAACAGCTAGCCTTATGGTTTTCTACTTGATGTCTAGATGTCCAAAAAGTAGTTCAAAAGGGCCCATGCGCCGTGTCAAGTATTTCTGCAAATCGAACTTATCTTACATGTTCTAGAATTAAGGCCAGATGCTAACAAGCATAATGAGTTTCATTTCTTTTGGTCAAACCTGTAAGTGACCCTGTGTTGCTGAAGCATTCTGATATTGAAGTCCTAGAGATTTTGAGGCATAGTTGCTATAGCACATACTATTAGCAGAACCACAGATCACTTTCTGTTGGAACATACCCCATCCATTATCTGACCAACTTTGACAAGATACAGTATGGTAGCCAAAATTTAGGGCCCAGTAGCTTAAGTGTCTAACTCCTTACTTAAATAAATTGCTTATTAGCATCACAGCTACATTAGTAATTTATATGCTTTCATAATATTACTGTGAGCACTTGCTGTTTTTTGATCTTTTGGTAAAACCCAGATTTTAAAGCAGAGCACACATTACTTAATGTAACTTGTTTGGTCATCAAAAACCTTTCAAATCATGTAATCTATATGGACAAAACAATATAAAACCATAGTGACAGATAGTTGAAAAATACAGATATGTACATGGTGATTACCATTTGCAGTTGCTCCCAATGCTGAGGAACATGTTGTTTATAAGTCTGAACTTAGAACAAAGGGAAAATGATCACTTTTTTTCATATCTAAGGTAGTTGGAAAAATCTTGCTTTTTTCTATTCACTGAAGAGTAAACATAATAGATTAAAAAACACTGAGTTTTGAGGTCAGAGGGGTCAGACTCTAGGTAGGTGATCTGGGACAGTCCCTGGACTTCTATGTACCTCATCTGTAATATTGGGATAATATTATCTCATAGAGTTCTGTGAGGACTAAATGAGTTAACATATGAAAGATCCAGTCATAATGGATGACACACTGGTGTTCAATGAATGTTAGTGGAATCCAAATTTATCTTTCTACATATCTGTCACTGGCTTTCATAACTGGGGCATCCTCTTCCTTGGAAAGTACTGTAAACATAATAATTCTGAAATTTTTCTAGCTACCAGATAGTTCAACCTTATGGGGATCTGCAATTTTGTCAAACTATCAGGTGAGATTACATCCCTCTTTACATTTGTTGTGTTACTGATAACCCAGGAAACACCACATTCGAAAACTACCTCATAACATGAGATACTAGATAGATGATGAATTGTGTCTATTTTGTCTTTTTTTAGTGTCAGTTCCAGAAGGTGACTTTTTCTGATTCTATTCTTTTTTTTTTTTTTTTTTTAAGGGACTGTGGCAGGGAGGGACAAGGGGAGAGGGAGAGAGAATCTTAAGCAGGCTCCATGCCCACTGTAGAGCCCGACTGGGGGCTCGATCTCAGACCTTGAGATCATGGTATGAGCTGAAATCAGGAGTTGGTGACTGAGCTGGCTGAGCCACCCAGGCACCCTCTGATTCTGTTCTTAACCTCTGACATTATATCATATCTTTTGGAACTGGTAGATTGCTATGCATCAATAATACCCCTGAATGAAAATGTAGTTACAAAGATATTACTGGAAGTCAACTTAGAATTCATTAGTTTTGTTATAATTTTCATTTTACTGGTTAAGAAACTGATGTCCAAATAGGTCAAATGCCTACAGGATGAAGCAGAAGCAAACTTAGTAATCATGTAACAAGATGCTTTCATTTTATGTATTTGGAGGGCTAGAGATTCACTGTGGTAAAACAGAGGGACTAGCTCTTGGGAATCATGTTTCCTATTCCAGCATATTTCTCAACGTCTTTCCTGTGATTTTATAAGCCATAAATCTGATATCACATCAATGATAAAAGGTAGATACCTAAATGCTAATGGAGAAAATGCCTCTCACTAGGTTTGAATAAGGTCTCTATGAAAATATTGGGCAAGATTTAGTAAGCCCTCTTGCTATAAAATGAATTATGAAGTAAGACATTTTGTGTTAGAACATAAGGTGACTTTACAGTGACAAGTCTTCAGGTGATTGCAATAATCTTAGTGTCCTTTGTATACTTTTTCATTTTGTCTTGAGTCTTAAATCCCAACAAAGTCACTGGAATAACAACAAAATGAAGTCAGTTCCTGGATAGATGTGAAGCTCAATTTGACTCCTTATATGGACAAAGCATAGTGATGCTCACATCTGTCTTTGGACAACAGGAGCATAAAAATGTACATTAAAGTCAATAAAAATTAGATTTGTTTATTTTCACAAAAAAGATTTGATATTGTCTTGCTTACATAGACACTGAAAGCAAGTATGTATTTATATGTGAAGGGTTTATACATTTTCTCCTTTTTCTGGAAGTGAATTATTATGTTTTTTTTAAATTATTTGAGAGCGAGTGAGAGAGAGAGAGAGAGAGAGAAAGAATGAGCACATTCAGGGGGAGGGGCAGAGAGAGAGAGGGAGACAAGCAGACTCCCCGCTGAGCATGGAGCCTGCCTCAGGGCTTGAATCCAGGACCCTGAGCCTAAATCAAGAGTTCGATGTTTAACTGACTGAGCCACCCAGGTGCCCCTGGAAGTGAATTATTTTTAGAGAATTTTTTTCTGAGCTCCCTCAGCAAAATGCTATCAGATCAGAACAACTTACTAGTTACCTTTGTCAACTCTATAGCAAACAGGACGGAATATACTGTGACCTTAGTGCGGAGACCTCACCCTGGGTTAAAATCAACTGATTTCGTTAATCATTTTTTTCTATTTATTATTATTTTTGGTTATAGAACCTTATCATAAAGCAGAGGGAAACTTACATTGTTTTACTCCCGTAGTTCTCATGAATTATTTTCCTAGCATGCTTCCTATTTAAAAAAGTGAGTGAGGCAAGGACCCCCTTTCTGGATACTAATTTTAAACAACTTTAACAGTGCAGAGGGCCAAGGTGGAAGTGAGGATTTTATGAAGGCGATTAAACATAGTTATATATTTATTCTTTGAGGTAAAGGGACTAAAAAAGGAAAAAGAAAAGATAGATTATTTGCCAAAAAATGTTTGTCAGTAGATTGTTGCCAAAGAGCTGCCTATAATATCGAAAATACTGCTCAACTGCTTTGAATCTGTTCCAAGCTTCCTGATGTCGACCCCCCCCCCATCCCTGTCCAGGTGACCCATGGTGTGTGTTTGTTAACTGCCTGGGAGTAGGGAAGGAGATTGTGATGAGGAAAGGGGATAGAAATAAAAATGTTTTATTTGCAAAATAGCTTCCATTCAATATTTCCCACATTATGTAGATGAAAGCAAATAAATTGGAAGACCACAATAAATGATCTCAGGATATTGAAAAGGAAGGTTGTTTATAATAGAAAAGCCACTATAGCTTTTAAGTCATCTGGTAGGTTTCTCTTTAGGTGGCCGAGTGTTGGAAGCAACTTACTATCTAGTGACTATTATTGCTAGATCTCAAATAATGATATACAAACAAAGCCTAACAATTACGAGCTTCTCTGGTTGAAGCCCTAAAATATGTTTATGTGATGACAGCAACATGGGAAAAAGTTGGCTATGGGTATTTTTACTTTTTGGCAATATTGTGTCAAATATCCAGTTGGATTTTCTTCAGGCTGAGTATTTGACTACTAAGGGCTGGAAGGGAGGGAAAGTGAGAGTGAGGGTGAGAGAGAGAGGGAGGGAGAAATTGTTGGGAGGTACAGATTATTTCGTCCTGATCTCGAGCAACAGGTGGTGGTAGAGTCTCATTGGCTGTATTTGATTGAACCATAAGAAATTGCTGTTTTTCTTGACCACAATGCTTAGATATCAGCAGGTTTATATAGTGCATTGTATTAGGTAATAGTGAACGTGTATGCTCTCATTCTTTATTGGTTTAACAACTATTTATTGAATCCCACCTTATATAAGAGAGTGAAGGACCAAAGGCTCTTCCACAGCCCCTTGGCCTGGGACTAGCGCATTTATTTCTTGCCTTTTTGATGCAGTCCTGCTAGTCTTTAAGGTTGGGCTCCAAATCACTTTCTCTGGGAGTTAGTGTTCTGTTTCCTTATGTTTTTGCTCTGTAGGGTTCCTGATTTTTACATAAGGGTGATTAACTCATACATATAATTTTTGTCTTACTTTTCCATTTAACCTGAGAAAGATATTCCATGTCATAAAATTTTCATAACTACATTTCAAAGGCTATAAAATATTCCTTTAAGTGGATAGTTTATTAGCCATTCTCATATTTGGAGGATGTTTAGGTAGTTGGGTTACTGTCTTTGTGCATAAAGTTTTTTTCTGATATTTCAGGTTATTTCCCTTTGGATAAAGTCCCCAAAGTGGACTTACTTGGTCAAAGGGCATGAACATAGAAAAATCTCTTGATACGTGTCAACTAGAAATAGCTGTATTTTTAATACTGCTTGATATATGAAGTTTGACTCCTCATCAGTCACAGGATATGTTAAAAACAGTTTAAAATGACCTGCAGACATGGTGGTCCAGAACTGTATTCAATGACAATGTCATAGTCTGGATAAAGGAAAAGGTTTGGAGTTGCTGGTATCAAGAGAACCACTAGCTTTTCTCAAAGGGAATAACCTCTGAATAAGCTGATACCAAAAAGAAAGACCAAGTTCCCAATGCATACAAGATTGCTTAAAGTTCTGTTTGTAATTATTTTGCCTTGAGGAAAGAGGAAAAAGGAGACCAAGTGTCAGCGTATGTTTAGGTAATTTTCTAAAGAACAAGTTACAACTTTCACACCTTGGGAAAGAAGAAGTAAAAGACAGAATCTGGTTAGGTTTAGATAGTGTGTTTTGGCCTAAAGTATATGGTAAATCAGAGATAATTTAGTACCGATCAATAATATCTATCAAGCACATTTTTAAATTCCCATGCATTTACTATAATGTTTTTCCCTAAATAAGATAAAACAATGGAACTAATGCTAATTAGGCTCTAACTTCTTTGGGTCTGAGAGAAAATAAGCCAGTGAGAAAAAGTGCCTACATCAGATGTCATAGCATTAGATGAGAAGGGCAGTGGAGAACTTGGGGAGAGACAAGGGAGCCACAGAATCAAGGAGTGGCTGCTGTGTATGTTGGCCACTGCTTGTCCAGATGATGCTTTGAGACAGCTTACCCTAAAATCCGGAAATAGGGCCAGCAATAATCAAGGGTCATTAACATTATGTGGCTCACATCATTAACATCACATGGCTCACAGCCACATCCAACAAAGGGAAATGCCTGAGCGGTGAGAATACCCTGCCTTGGGGCCAGGGTAAAGCATCAGAAGACAGGTGGTTGTCGAGACCTCTCAGAGCCACTTCTGTAGAAAGAAGTATAGTGGTTTGGAGCATGGACTCCAGATCTAGATAGTTTAGATTAGAAACTGGGGGCCACCCCTTACTAACTGTGTGACCTTGGACGAGTCTATGCTTTAGTTTACTCATCTGTAAGATGGGGATAATAATAGTCCTTGCCTCTGGATGGCTGTGAAGATGAAGTGATTTAATACCCACCAAGTGCGTACAATGGTGCTTGGCATGTAGTAGGTACTGTTTACTTCTCCTTCCCTTTACTTTTTCGACCCTAAACATCCAAATAGGTTACAGGAAGCTTCTAGTTTGTTTTAAATGTGTACATTTAACAAATGCACATTTTACACATACAGTACAATGTCTGTATGGATATCTTCACTTGGGGATCAAGTCAGAGTCTAAACCCAAGGTCCTCTGTGATGTGAGATATGACAAATGGGCCTCTGGGTGCAAAGCCCTGGCATTTATGCCATTGCTTTCTTCCGAGAGTGCTCCACTCAACTGCACCATTTGTTGGACTAGGTAGCAACTTTGGTAAAGTGTCTCTACCTCCCCAAATTTTCCAGCTATTTCAGAGTAGCCATTTAGAGCAGAAAGTATATTGTTGAGGCTCTGTGCATTAGCACTCTTGAGATCTGGATGACTAAGTGGTATGGAGCATTGAGTTGAGAACTGGGGAGAAAAGCAGCCAAATTGGGTTCATTCATGGAAAATTCAGGGTTCTTTCGGTGCCCTGATGCTGTGTGGTTGAATGGAAGACCAGACACTGGCTATAGGAAATAATGCAGAACAAGAAGACAAAGGGTTTCTTTTGTTTCTATTCTGGTCAGAGGAAACTGAAGAATCCAAGACTTAATACCAGGTACCCCATACTTTGGAAGGCAATCTGGAGTAGCTGTGCTTGAAAATTTCCACTTCTGGGTTAAAAGTAGGAGATATGACAGGTCCTACTTTGGAATTAGACATTCGAAAGAATATTATAAAACTTCATACCTGTTTATAAGGTCTTCACAGAACTTTTGGTCAGATGTGCAAAAATCCTTGTGAATTGAGAAGAGAGGTGCCTGAAACAGGGCCCAAGAAATCCTGGGCATTTTTGATATTCCAGCGACCAGATATCAAGGAGGGGTGTGTTATTTCATCTCTGAAACATGAACACCTAGAGTTGTAACAAAGAATTGCTGTTGACTTTAGGTCACTTGTATGTAACTGTAGTAAACTTAAGCCCCTTTACTTCCCTTGACAATTCCATTTAACCGTTATGTAAGCTCTTTTCATAGCTTCCTCCCCTCTTGGATAATCATTTTGCCTTGTTTTTCAGGATCACTGTTTCACAATAAAGCATCTAATTATGAGATGCCAAAAGTATCATTGTCATGTTGTTTTTCTTTAATATATACTGATATATTAAAAAAACAAATTTATAAACAATGTTGGTTTTTACTGAAATTATTTTTTGACAGTAAAATAGATTCTAGTAGACCTGAAAGATGTAATTACTTTCAAGATGACTGGAGATTGAGTAAAAACTTAACTATCTGATTCCAGTGATCTTAGCTATGTGCGAAAAGAAAAATTGCAAAATGTGAGCTGAGAAGATTCAATTAAAATTCATGGCAAAACTTCACTGGGAGTGAGTCAAATTGGAAAATATTGTTGAAGCCGCAGCAGAAATGTGCATTATGCCTCTAGGGGTCATTCATTTGAAATCTTTCTCACACACACATGCCATATACATAGATTTTTATCTGTTCCAAGTATATTTGAGCTCATAGAAAGTGTGTGAAATCCCCTCAAAAGAGACTTTCTTCATTGTTCTCGAGGGTTATTTCTACTTTGGTCTCACATGTGCTCTCGACAGGTAGTTCTTTCAGCTGTTGAGATCACTCAGTTGGTGTGCTGCTTTGTGTCTGACGGGAGGGGTAACAAAACAACCTCAGAGATAAGGACTAGTTGGAGCAATCATGGAAGATGCTGGGAAAGATTAAAGACAACTGGAGAATTTGCTGGAAGAGCATGAAAAATAAATTGCCTGAGTGAAGTACTGATTAATGAAGCCAATCCTAGAAACCAGCTAAGATTGTTAAAGATTATTCTTAAGTACTTTTAGGAGTGCTTCTTTTTAAAGTTTGTGTATGCAGGGAAATTGTATTGTAATATTACTTCTCCTTTAAATTTAACTTAGAAATACATTTTTTATTAGACTTAAAAAAAATTGGAATACACTCACTGTTGCAAGATTCTGACTTCATTCCTTATGTCTTGCCAACAGCCTTCTGAACTGTGAAAGTTACATAGTAATCTGAAGAATACTTTAATGTATTGTCAAGAATTATCCTTGAAGTTAATAATTAACATACACTGACGTGTATTAATTAACTTTTCTTCATGGGCTATATTCTCACAAATCCAACCAGTATTTTTTATCAACTGATCAACAGAAAGCTTTGTTCATGAGAAGATGTAAGCAAAAATTCTGTGGGCTAGAAATATTTAACTTGAGCATATTTATAGAATATTGGAATTTCTGAGATGAAGGTCTTATATCAATATACACTTTAATTTAGGTGTGGGCAAAGAGAACAGAAGGTGGCTAAATTTAAGTGTATAAGTTGGTGTGTGTATTCTTTCTAGATGTGAGGAGAAGGAATAAATAGAGTTTTAGGAAAATAGATGCTCTTCCACTTCCAAACACTGTGTTTCATATGAAAGTAATTTTTCAAGAAACTGTAAGTTATAAATCTTTAGCTTATGGCTACAGCAAGGGCTTCAGCTAAAACCCCAACTATATACTCTCTGAGATTCCAGCATATCTAATAGGCTTGTCATTTGCTTATCTGGGGACTATTTGAAAAAAGTCCAAGAAGCCTCCTGAGAAGAAGTGAGTCATTCTAAGGAAAAGTCATCCTAAAGCAGTGAAAAGGTTGAGAAACAAAGACCTATATGAACGAGGGGGTAGTTTTTTGTGTGTATTGCTCATCTTTGTCTTCCACGTATCCTTATTTTTCTTGGGGATTGTGCCAGATCCCATGTATAAGATTCAAAGTGAAGCCAGTAAGAGATTTTTCACTCAAATGTCTGAGATACTAGTGAGTGTAACGTGGCACCATTTTGTGATTCAATAGCAAGAGTGTGTGAGGAAGTGAGGCCTTTGTATGCACCTGAGCATGTTGTGTGCAGTGCACAGCTCTGGCATGGGGGTCCATCATGTGTTGACTCAGAGGCAAGGGCCCTCAGAGGAAGTAGTCTCTCCACTTCAGTAGGGAGACCCCTGGCGTTGGAGGGGACATCTTGAGCTCTTGAGAATGCCACAACTTTGACAGGATGCAGCTTTGATGTAGTACGTGTCTTGGGGAGTGGAGAACTTGAGACATTGGAGTGGTTTTGGAGACTTAATTGCCTCACTTACAGTCTGAGGCTGTTACTTATGCCAGTAGTAGGAGAAGCAGTAGCGGGCAGGGTGCTGTGTGGGAGCGAGGAGGGGTTGGGTGTGCATCCCCTGAAGATAGCCAGCAGGGACTCCAGATTCGTAGGTGGAAAACTGAACTGAGGGAGAGAGTATGAAACTAAAGAAGAAAGTATTTTGTGACTTCTACCCCTACATGTACACTTTCAGCTCTTGTGGCTTTTGGAAAAGTGGATGTTTTGCATTATAATCATTTTATATTTCAGAAATAAAAACCAAGAACTTATTATTTGGTAATAAAGAATATAATGATCGCTATTTATTGAATGGCCAGTAAGTGTCAGGGAATATCAACATTTCCTTCCATGCTAGTACAGAGACTGCTAGTATAGTTTCTTCCTGAGGGCTGATAGGAGTCCAGATTTGAAAGGGTGGTGGTGCAGGGATGGCTGAGATTATCAAGGCTGCTATATGGATAGTATTTCAGGCAACTGTGTCCCTTCTGTGCATACATGTCCGCTCTGTGTGGCCACCTCATTTCTACTACAGTTACTTTTCAAATCAGGGACTTAACCCATTCTCAGAATGTATGTGTATTGTCTCTTCCCTCTAATCTGTAACTGCTTGGAATGATTCAGTAGGTGCCCTTTTACCCATCCGGTAGATGGCAAAGTTGAGGTTCATCGGAGTCAAACAAATTGCAACTGTGATTCAGTGGAGGAACAGTGACATGACTGAATCATCCATCTAGTTCTCTGATTTGGCAAATCTTCAAGCTGTGGTTGATTCTCTTGACTCATCCTCATATCTAGCTTTGTATAAATGTTATGAAGATGACTTTTCAGTCCTGAGAAAGAACATGGCCTCTAATTGAGGTCTGTTTCTTTATGAAGCAAGACGACATGGAATTTACCACAAACATGGAGAAATGTAAACCCGAGTTTGGTTTCTTGCTATGTCCATCTATTAGAATAATTACTTTGTTCTTGTTGTTGTTATATTTGTCTATATACAAACAAATGGAAAAATTTTATAAGAATTATACATGGGTATCATCTCTTATGCAAACACATCATTAACAGGAAAAATTATGGGAAAGAAGATTGGGTAAGAATACAAAGTGATTCATACTTGGCTTTGGAAAAGCTAGAGATCCTAGCACATAACCAAATACTGCTCTATCTTGCTATTTAGCTGTCACATGTGTGATTTTCATTGTCTAATTAAATTATAGACTCCCTGAAGGTAAACATTGTCACTTATTCTTTGTTTGTACTCTTCATAGTGCCTTAGTGCAGGGCAAACAGAGTGGACAACCATGAAATTGTTTTTGTATTGAAATAAATACTTAAAACGAATCTGATCCTTAATTCCTGATAAGGCATAGGTTCTAAAACCACCCCCTACATCCATTTATTTGACCTCAAAAGTGATCATATGCAGGAAATGACGTTATCCCCTTGTCCTGCAAGGTTTGGACCATATGTCAGCTTTTCCAGGAATCCTTTCCAGGCTCCTCACTTTGGGATGGATGCATTCTCTCTGTGTTCTGTAGATACTGAATTTGAGGCATTTATCTCATCATTTTAAAATTGATTTGATTTGCCCGTTTTCTCTATGGGCTTGAGAGCTTGAGGGCAAGAATCACAATTTTCTCTGCACCCACAGTGCTTTCCCCAAGTCCTACTACTTGCTACGTAATAGGTGCTCAGTAAACTTAAGTGTGAATGACTGGTCCTCACAGTCCTTTTATAAATGACAATTCATTTATATCTAGAAATATACTCATTTCCCAGTGGAAACATTTATTTTTAAATGGCCGAACCAGCTCTGCACTAATATGGAGTCACTAAAATCCATTAGCTCTGATTTAAATACAATGTGAGACAACTCTTAAAGAGGGAACCATAGGAATTAAACGCAAGTCCTCAGTATGACCATACTGCTGGGATATTATATATTCCTATCTCCATTGGCTTCTTCCATTCTAGATGGCACTAGGGGGCTCTCACATTCTGTGTGCATGGGAATGACTGAAAAAAATGAGAAGTCAACAGTTCTGTGATGTATAAATGTGACAATATTTATTTGAATCTCATCTAGAGCTGTTATGTAAAGGAACTGCTACTGTCTGACTTTTATTTTTATACCTAACTTAAGTGATAAGACTGCTTGAGGATGTATTTCTTCTCTTTCTCCCTCTTGTCCAGCATCCTCAGCATCTATGGTTTTCCATTCATTGTCATGACACATTGTTTAAGGTTGATCCTCCTTGAGTCCTTTTTCATTTCTGAGATAATAGAAATCTGTTAATAATATGTATTAATAATAGAATATTTTAAACAAAAATATTTAGATAATATTTCCTATACAGCATATTTACTGATTTATAAAAGTAACCTCAAATGGGTCTATTGTTTGATTCTGTTTTTCACAGTTAGGAGACATTTGATAACTACATTATCATGGCTGTATTCTCAAGTATCTGGGTGTTACCCTTGAATTGCCAGAATGGTTTCCTGGATCTGTATGTGGTTCTGACCTTTGGCCTGTAAAACACAATATGACTGTACGATTTTGGTTCTTAGTATAAGTCAAATATGTGCTTCCATATCCACATTCTATGTATCGAGAGATGTTTCTTCTTCATTTATAACAGCTAAGAATTATAATTGCTAGTATTTTCTTGAAGCTTAGCAATAGGATAAGTGCTAAAGAGTTGTGTTGGTGCAGCTTTTGCTGTAGCTAAGTTTATGAGTTATAACTCCTAATCCAAATGAAATACAATTTTATTGGAGGTAGATCTGCAAGTGGGAGAATGACTATTAATTCTGCAATTCCAAAATAACTAATGTACTTGGTTTGAAGCCAGGTACACTGTGAGTTCTGGATTTAAGTGCTCTCATGGGAAATACAGAGAGAGATTTTAACATATGGATTCTCAGAAGAAAATGCAACTATTCCGTACAAGAAATATTGAGTTATTCTTAGTACTTTTTAATGTGTGGTTGACTATATATTTTTGAGTGGTGCCATTTTTAACACTTGGCAATTCAAGCCAAAGATCTTCATTTCCTGGGGTAATTTTAATAACTTACCCATTCATACAGCAAGCATTTAGTAGGGATTGATGGTAATGCCCTGACTTGATTTGATGAGAAATGCAAGGAAGGTAGAAGCAGGATCTGTCTTCATTGGATTTACAATACTGTTGCAAAATAAAACTGATACATGCTTGTGTGTGTGTGTGTGTGTGTGTGTGTGTGTGTGTGTGTACAAAATGGTACTGAATGTTCATGTATTAAAAAATTCCCATCAATTCCCTACTATGTGTGATGTAGGCAGAGGTTTTGTAACACATGCCTTGGAGAAGCTCACAATCTGATGGTATATGTGTGGGGCAGGTTGGCAGGAAGGGTGATAATCGAGGGATGAGCCAAACATCTGAGTTGTCATGAGAACGCTGTGGACACAGCTACACAGTCTGCCTGTGAGAACTGAGAGGAGGCTTCAGAGAAGAATGGGAGTTTGAGGAGGTTCTTGAAAAAACTATAGCCAAGTTGGGTGTGTACACATACACGCTGAGAGAGGGCAAAGAAGAAAAGAGGTTCCTGTGGGGTCAGAAGGGCTCCTTTGAGAACTGAGCTACATCTTGCAAGAAGTTTATATATCACAATGAGAAATATTTATAATTTCTATTATTGGATATAAGCATGACCAAGAGAGAAAAATGGCAAGGAAGCCCAGGCAAGAAAATTCTCAGCGGCAGAGTTGTAAGAGGTGGAAATATGTACACAGAAGGAGAGTGGTCCACTTAAATGCAGGTCCTTTTACTAGAAAGAGATCAAATTAGATGGATTTAAGAATAAACAGCATCTGACTGAAGGGTTGGGTCCAATGAGAAGTGAAAGCTGTGTAAAAGATACAGAACATTACGTGTGTGCTAGTTATTCTAGGGTGAGGCAGCATAGTATATTGGTTAAATGCATAGACTGGGTTTGAATCATGACTGTTCCTCCCTGGATGTGTGACCTTGGGAAAATTATTAATCCTCTCTCTGCCTTAGTGTCCTCATCTATAAAAAATGGTTAGTGATGGTTCTTACCTCATAGGGTTGTTATGAGGATGAAGAGGGTTGATATTTTTAAGTGCTTAAAGAAAAGTCTGGCACATTAGTACATATATTAAATAAAAAGATATTCAGTAGGCAATAGAAACTATTATGGGTTTTTAAGCAGGGGATGATATAATAAAATAATGTATGAGGAAGTTCATCCTGGTAATGATATACAGGATAGACTAGAGTTAAGGAAATTTCTGGAGGCTGGAAGATGAGATGGGACAGATTTCATGGATATCTGGATAAAGACCGTGGGGGCTTGGAGCAGGGTAGAGAAAAACTACGATCCAAACAGAGGACATAGTTCAAAGAAAGAAAGAGCTGTTAGAACTTGGATGGCTGTGGGACATGCGGATGTGCGTTGTAGCCAAAGATGACTCCAGTGTTGAGGTTTTGAGAGACTGGGAAAACATTGTGCCATAGACAACAAATGGGGGAAGTTCTGCATGGATGGACCTCAAAGCTTAGTAAATGAAATCTACTGCACTTAGCTTAAATTTGCTCAAATAATAATAATCATTAGCTAGAATTTCATCTTCCTTTGTGCTTTTGTGCAATTCTTTTGCCATCTGTTCTAGGAAAAATTCAGGATGTCATTGCTTTTTGAATGGAAAACTAATTCTAAAAGGAGAGATTTCTTATAATCTGTATTTCCCAAGAATTTAACTAAATTAAAAATAAAACAAAGATAAGGAAGAATTTAACTTTGCAACCACTTGGAATTTTACAGAATAAAATTGGAAAAATTGTTATTGAAAAATTATTTTTAGTTGGGAATTAAAAAAAAAACCCAATGAAACAAAATAAAACAAAACAAAAACTAGGTCAAGAAATGACCCTGAGGCAAAGTCTTAAATCTTAAAGGTCAATAGGTCACTGTACTTTAAAAACTGTAATTATAGCTCTTAATTCTTCCACAGGCTTATCGTGTCATGTTAAGGTTATTCACTCCCATATACCATGGCCCATAATGTCACTCGAGGTATCCTTATGGCTTCTCCAGGTATTAAAGAAGCTTGATATGTTTTTGTTTCATTAATCTTTTCTCAGAGGCCAGTGATGAGTTCATCTGACTCTTTTCCATCAAGCTGAAAATTCTTTTCAATTAAAAACTCATCTCTACAGATGGTATTAGCATTAGAAGAGGCCTATTCTGTCTAAAATAACAAATATTGAGATATTTCAAGAATAGCTCTATAAATCATTGGAAATAGAGTTGACTAAAGAGTTTCAGTTGTGTGTGTGTGTGTGTGTGTGTGTGTGTGTGTGTGTGTGTGTGTTTAAAATGAGTAAAAGTTGCATGGCCCCTATGTTTTATTGTTGCTAGAATGGATGGGTTTCATCTCAGTGCCTGCGCAATTTTTTTGCACATTAATGTGAAATATTGTGAATGTTTTAACCAAACTATCAGCTATGAAATACTTTATCCAAAACATTATGATTACAAAGGCAATAATAGAAACAGTTTAAACCAGAAGAGAATGTTCTGTTAAAGAGGACTAGAAAGACCATTTATTGAATAGTATGGATTTCTTCCAAGGCCCTGTGTGCAGAAAGCATGCAATGCGTGAATAATTCATCTAGAAATTCTATCATGAAGTTGTATCAGTTTCCACAGTAAAACCTGGCCATGGAGGAGGAAAATACATCAACATCTGTGACAAGCTCTATGAAGAGACAGTGGCAAAGCCTTTCAGGCACCAGGAGCAAAGCAAAATATAATAAATTCACTTAAGTGTCAAATTTGTGTCGGCTGAATAATGACACCATATGTCTGGGTTGCTATGTCACCATAGGCTGCTCTGAAAAAACACATGGCTTTATAGAAACGGCTGTCAGCCTGGGGACGAAACCTTGCTGGCTACTGCCTTTCCGTCCAAGAAAATGTAGTCTGCCCAGTAAGCGCAGGGTCCGATGATCAGAAATGATTGAGTTTGTTTTGTTTTGTTTTGTTTTAGCCAATTTGTCTGCACCTAGAGTGAGTGTGCTTTTACACTTGGCATGTATAGTTAGAGAGGCTGTCTTAGGTGTGTTTCTTCACATCCTTCCAGTGAATTGGAGCACAGCTTTGAAACTCATCAGTTGGCCTCCTCTGCATGGGTCTCAGTGATACAGCTTATCTTCGTAGAGCTCTCTGAGCAACCATCCTCACAGGATTTTATAGACATTGTTCCACTAATTGCCTCGCAGCATCCCCAGGAGGAATCAAGGACTCAGATATTAGTTTACTCCTGGGCAAAGTGAGGCACAGAAAGGTTATGGTCACAGTAGCTCTTAGGAGGCATGATTCTGGAAACAACTCAACATGCCAGGCAGTCGATCAGACATGGCAGACACTCTTTATGGGAAAGAGGATTTGTCCTTCTCTTCTGGGCCCCTGTCTCCGTTCTTCTGTCATGCCCAGTGCTGGCTAGATGCCCACTTTGTGGCTGCTTCACCATTCCAAAGGTGCTGCTCAGCAACCATGTGAGTGGGGACTCCACAGTTTGCACAACGGGACGCTATTACCAGAGTTTTCATGCTTGGCCACAGACCCCAATGTCTGGCAAGTATGTCCTGAGTCACTGCTCTAACAAGCCTGGGGCTCTGCAGAGCACACAGTGCCACCACACACACAGACATCTGCAGCCCAATCTCAGTTGCACACGCGGCTTTGTCTGTGTCTTGATTTTGCACCACCATTAGTCCAATGGTACTTACAGGAGACTGTGGCAAAGATAAAGCACCTGGAATGGGTGATAGTTTTAATCCCAAGGGCGTAGGTAGGACCAATGTGTGAATGGATCTCTTACAAGGAAAATTGCCTAAGTATTCATTTTCCACGGAAGAGCCTCCCACCCCTCCCCGCCAAAGAATTTAAAACCATTAAATTAACTTTTAAACAATGACCATTTTAAGAGTGGTTCTCCCCAAACCACTCTCTGAATCACTTGGAGAGCCTGTGTGTGTGTGTGTGTGTGTGTGTGTGTGTGTTTGTACCTTCAGAGACACTAATTAGCTGGATCTGGAGCATAGCCTGGGATGAAAACACAAAAAGCAAGAAAACCCCTTCCCCAGGTGAAGATGTGAAGTCAATGATTCTTCTGAGGCTTGCACATGCCCTAGTTCCTCTGGCCTTGCCCCTCGAGAGTAGAAAACATCGAGTGCAACGTGAAACAGATAAAAAAGATTTGCGGTTTCCTGACCAGACAGAGGTGTTTTCCATTCAGCAGTATGATGTAAAGAAATGGAGAAGATAGTATGAATTCAGCGGTTTAGACCCAGTGGGAAAAGCAGAGTTTCAGGCGTGTAAAGGGGGCCTGGGAGCAGCCATGAGTAGGATGGTTCTGATCGGTTCCCGCCTTCCACCGCCGTCCCAGGTGTTGGCGGTGACAACACAGTTCTCTGTCGGCTGCTTTACCATCTCTTGAAATCAAAGCACAGAGCTTGTGCAGAGGCAAGATGGCCACGCACTGAGAAGGACAGCCTATTTCTCTACTTCCTAGAGCTGGGCTGCACCTGTGACTGGGTATGTCAGAAGCAATGTGGTCTCAGGTCTTAGTCTACACCTTTGAAAAGACTGGCTGCTTACACTTCTCCTCTCTTCCAACACTAACTCTGGGTTTCTCCCTCTTCAAACCCAACTGCCATTGAGAAGAAGCCTGAATCACATGGAGAGGGTGCATCCATGCATTTTGTTCAACAGTCTTAGCCAAGCTCCTGGCCAAGAATCAGTATCAATGGTCAGTCATGAGCATCGATCAAGCATCTTGGGAATTCCAGCCCCAGATAACTGCAGCCCAGTCAACACCGAGTAGAGCAGAAGTACCACACAGGTGAGCCCAGTCAACCCCCAGAATCACAAGAATTAACAAGGGAGTCGGTGTCTTATGCCGTTAAGTATTGGGGCAGATTGTTATGCGGCCATAGATAACTAAATGAAGGGTCAGTGTATTCTCCAGTCCACAGCTATCTGAAGGTAAGAAATTTGATCAAAATTACAATTTCAACATAGTATTTCTGGCTGTACTTTTCACTTACCATGTGGTAACTCCATCCCCTTCGTATTCTTCCCATATAATTTCTCTAAGGGATATCTAGAACATACAGTCAGTCAACCAGCCCATTTGGCCACAGTGTGGCATTGGGTATATTTTTTTATTCTTACTCTGATGACCTGTCTGCTCTCAGGTGACATCTCTTTTCTCTGATGACACAGAGTAGCAGCCTGGCCCCAGTGTCCCTAAAAGCAGCATTGCTATCGATGGCCACAATGACTGAAGATGACCATGGACCTGTTGATGCCCAAAGGTGAAGGCCCTGGGATGCATATGGAGGTGCCATCTCCGTCAGTAGTGTGGCCACTGGTGCCACTGTGGCTGATACTTTAGGTTCATAAGGTCCCATGGGGATTTCAGGAAGCAGTTATTGTAATTGGTGAGGTAAGTGCTCATATCCTTATACTTAATAATTGTTTGTTCAGTTAAAATAAAGAGTTGAGTCATTCTGTTTAGATTTTTTATTACTTTTTGGTGGGGAGGATTCAAATAATCTAAATGAAGAACGCTGTATCAGTGTTGCTAAAGTTGAAACATTTAGGCTTCAGAGAGACTGACTAGACAAATTGCTATAATAGGATGAGGATGCTTCTCAGTCAGGTTTTCCTCAGCAGGAATGCATGCTTTATTTGGGTGAGCTCAAGTATTTGAGTTGCTTTTTATTTTCAATAATATGAGTAGGAGAAGAGAGATTTTCCCTTTGGACTCCACTGATAACCATAACAACATCCCAGCCTTACAAATAGGAAATATGTAAGACACAATGAGTGGAAACCCTGAGGAGAATAGATTTGAGTCTCTAATGTAGTAATTAGTTAAATGTTTGATATCACACTTACCACACCAATATTTTGGGATTATTTCTGGGAGATGGTTTTATGTACTTTCTTTTTGTCTGTTCTAAAGGGACTGTGTCTCCCTCCAGGACTGAGGTTGAAACAGATGAAAGATATATGAAGTATGTGATCATTAATTGAAAACATGAGGATAAATACAAATTTAATGAGATAGGAAAATGGAGGAACAGGGAGGAATGAATACACACTGAGCAAGAGGATATCAAGGTGGAATTGTGTCTGAGTTTATGTTGTGGGACAGCTTGATTCTCTTGCATGTGGCTTTGGAAAATTGGAGGAAAGGAGAAAGTCCATGTTTCCTGGGCATCTAGGCATCGAGAGATTAATGGGGAAGTAAAGGGGAACTTTTATGCCTGAAACAGAACCCTCTTTTGATGTTCTCTTTTGAGATACTAAAAGAAACCAGATCAGCAAAGGATTCTACTGACTGATTCGGGTACTTCCTATAGTAATGTGATGATTGGACAATGATTAATCCCCTGTGCCAATGATGCATTTTCAGTGTCATGAAACATCTTAGGAAAGTTAAAAAGAAAGAACTGACTTCCACACTTTTTTTTAAACCAAAAATAAAGTTATGGGGTCCATGTTCAAAAAGTTAAACGCTAAGGTTGGAGAATAATTGCTAAATAGTTCTGAAAGTAAATTGAGTTCCTCTGAGTTATGTTAAACTTGGTAATTTTCATAGTAGGGTATAAATAGGTCCTTGCTTAGTTGGCTGTTGTTCCTCATAATGAACATCTGGTTAAATTCTTATATACAAATATGGAAGAATTATATTTTTTGGAGATACTGTTCTAGGAGTCCATCTGATACTTGGAACTCTCTTTAACCTGCCAAAGATGCTCTGATAAGTCTCGAATTTTGAGACTCACTTTGTCAGACACGTTGGCAAGAGGCCCATGCTTGAGGAGTAGACCTTTTAGATGTAGGACACCTTAGCCAATTTGGAAGATTTTGAATTTTTGTTGGAACAATGAAGTCGAGTTCTAAACCCTTTCCCCACATGTTATAAATATTAACAATGAAGGTAATGTGGGTGGTGGAGATTTTTTTTTGAAATGTGGATTTCAGTATTGGCTGAGATAATAAAGTCATTCACTGAGAAACAGAAGAGGAGGTTGTTCTAATTTTACATTTGCCTTATTTCTCATGAAGGAAAAAGGAATAAGAAACAGCTTCTGCATAGTAATCAAGTTTATAGAGTCAATACCAATGGATATAATGGGTTAGGCCAAATTACACAAGTATTCATAGTTTGAAATTTTAAGAAGGCACATTGCTTACTATTTAAGGGGGCAGGTTTTATGGTCAGATTCCCTGGGCTTAAGCAATACCCGGCCACTTCCAAGCTTTGTGAACCTGAGACATACAGAAGTGAAGCAACTTGTCCAATTTTCTCTCCCTAATGCCTACTAGGTTAATAATAATACTTAACTCATGAAATAGTTGTGAAGATTTATTTTAGTTCTTGGTTTCATACCTTGGGCAAAATAGCAAGTGCTCAATAAATATTAGTGGTTGCTATCATTATTACTGAGTGGAAAGAAGTACCCATGAACAAATTTATGCACTCAGGGAGAAAAATAAAAATAATTCCTCCTTTGTTCACATTTTCTAGTCTCTTTTAGATACTAAAAAGGAGGATGAGGGGATTGGGAGAATTTCCGTCATTATACATGTAATTTTAATGAATTATTCCCGAAATGAGACTCTTAACTTATAATCCTTAATATGTTGGCTAAGGTGTAACTCCTTTTATACCATTCCTTGAAGAGATACTGGGCTAGAACACCTCTTTTACTTTGTTGGACATGGAAGGTTCCCTTTCCTTTTATTACTGAACAAAAATTATTGTTATGGGAAAGACGTTCCATGAGCACCGAAAGCATTTGTGGCTACAGAGTATCTTGCCTCTGCCACTTGGCTGGGATCATGGAAGCATGGCATACAGCAGTCAGGCACAGCAGAATGCAGTCCCAAATTTGGCAGCAAATTCAGAAAATGTCACTTCTCAAGGCAAAAAAACAAGAAGAGAAAACATCATGGATGAACCTGTTGTCTGCTAATCCGCAAAAGTGAGTCCTCTGACTGGAATCTAATTGTGTGCTGCCAGTGAAGTTATTGTGTTTCCAAATTGCCATACAGGAGATGCAGGATGTCTCACAAACTCAAAGTCCTTGGACCTTCTTCCTGAGTCCTGGCAAAGTCATCAGGATGTTTTATTATTGTTGTTGCCGGGTGATGCTACTGTAATCTGAATATCACTCTATCATCTAGGGATGATGATGATTTACCTGACTTAAAAAAGAAAAGATTGGGAGGCTAATTTATCAGAGTACCAACAGTGACCAAAAGACTGTCCCTTCTGTCGTTTTTGAGAAGTATTCCTGGAAATGAAGTTGGGTGGCACAGGTCATTGCACCTTGATTGGTACCCATTAGCATCGCATTAATACTGCACTCATGAAACTGAGTGATCACAGATCAAGAATGATCTGATCACACTCAAGAACCACTATGAGCCTTTGGGAGTTACATTTATCACTGTGAATGAATACACTGGTGTTTTGAATCAGTCTCATAGGTATTTGGTTAATGTCAATTTTTAGAAGTCCATCACTCTGAGTCAATAGGAAAACACACACACACACACACACACACACACACACACACACCACATAACGTTGCACAGCTGGACCTAGCATGGGCTACACTGGACCTTTTCAAGATGCAGCAGGGTCAGGCTGGGACCTGCATCCCTCTTCGACCTTTCTCCCCTTGCCACTAGAGACTAGATCAGGGAAATTAAGCCTTCCTTTCTTGCACCCTCTATTTATAGAGACATAATTTACCCTACTCCCACTGGGCTAGGCAATGTTCTGATTCTTCATATATTTGCCAAGAGTGGGAAAAAAGTAATTCTAGGGACTGAGGAATTAGTATAACAACTGAGATCCTGTGAGGCTTGCTAAGCTCGGCTCTAATTATGATGTCATTGGCACAATGTCATTGGAGAAGCCACTTGATTTGTGCTGTATTTTCTTGGCTCTAATCCAATTCCATTAAAAGCTGAAGATGAATTTTGATTTCTCACATCTCAAATTCTTGGCAGAGATCCAGAGACGTACACCATCAACACATAGTCGCTATGTTTGTTTAAAGTCTGTCTTATTCAGTGGGGTGATGCAAGGCCGGCTGCTAAGGAAATAGGTCTGATAACTGTAGAAAGTGAAAGCATAAAACAAAAATATGGCTAAAATTTCAACTCCTCCCCATCTCCATGCCATTTGTTACTTAACATTCCGAATCTTAACGTGGTTATAAAAATTCTTATACCAGAAGAAATAAACCAACTGCCAAAGTTGTTGGGGCCCAGGTAATAAAGAGTCCTAATTAGACATATCCTGTTTGTTCTCAAAATCTAAAGAAAATATCAACGATTATTGACTTTCCTGTTTGGCTTAATTCATTGAGAAATATTGTCAGAGGAAGTCCATATACCTTTTGAGAACCAATTTTAAATGCGTAATATTTTTCCTTGCCTTAAAAAAAAAAAGCACCAACCAAAACACAACCTTAGAGTGTCAACCTTTGCTGACAGAAGCTGCCCTTTGCTTTATGCGGGGGTAAAATAGCAGCAAACGCTGTGAGCCAGCCCAGAAAATGCCCTCAGGCACCAAACCTGCAGTCTCAGAAACCACTAACAAGGTGATTTTTTTTCTTCACTGACACTCCCTTCCCCTTGGCCAGAAATGTAAAGAAGATGAGCTACCTCATAAACTCCTGGCTACCTTTGCTCCCCATGAAGTCACAAGTTCTTTGTTTATCTTTTCTTTTTGAACCCTGGGAAAAGTATATCAAAGGGATCCGCTCTGCCAAAAGTTTGTGCACTTAGGAACTGGCGCTGTGACAAATGCCTGCAGAGAAGAGAAAAGATTTCTGTGTTTCTTAGTGTTATTTTCTCCCTTGAGATGTTTCCAGAGACTTGAAAGGAGGGCTGAGCTGAAGAACCGATTAAACTTGCTCCTATGAAAAGTGAAAGTCAATGGGAACAACCAGCTCTCTCTGCTTCCACTCCTGGCACAGCAACCCAGGTGACTGGGATCACTTACCACAGAAATGAGAGCTGGACAAGACCCATCCCGCCCTCTACCCTTTCACCTCTCAAGGACAGAATTGTTTCCTGTGGTCTCTCTCATTGAGTCTGGTTGAATTTTAAAGCATGCTTCAGGGAGAGAGTGCCCCAGATTTCCTGTGGGAGTTCTCTCCACAGAGGAAAACTTGTCTAATACGTTGAGGATTTCTTTGAGTTAGGCTCCTCCCATTATTTTGAGACAGTCCTTGCCTCCTCTGTGCTTTGTGGTCTTATGAAATGATTCAGTTCTCCACTTTCTCCACATCTGAGGAGGAGAATTGTATCATCATCAAAATACTGTTTGGAAAGACTAGAAGGCTGGGGCCATGGAGGGTGTTTACACCACCCACCCCACGTAGCTTCGGCATTTCTTCAGAAAGCTCCACTTTTTCCAAAATCTAGAGAAAGCATTTGTGAAACTTGAAGTTGGCTTGTTCTGTTGTGGAGATGCTGTGGCCCAGAACCTAGAGAATAATCTGGGCTCTGTAGCCTGTGCTGGGCCCTGAGCCTAACGGGACTGTCTGACATGAATCCTTGACCAAATTGAGAAGGTCAATAACATTTTCGAGAGCACTCACCTCCACTTCGGAGGCCATTCTCCTACTTCCACGGTCCCCCAGGTGTTGTTGACATCACTCTGTGGCCCCTCTGTCCAGTGTTCTTACCTTTACTCATTCTTTCTCAAATTGTCACCTTGGGAAGCATTTGCCAAACCACCAGAAGTGCTGAGCTATTGGCTGGATAACCCTCCTCTCTGACCACCTCAGGGCATTTACATTTAATGGTGAATACTGCCTTTCAACTAAGGGAGAGTACTTTTCCAACTCCAAGATTCCAGATGCCTGGAATAGAAATGGCCGTTGCGGATATTTTTTTTCTCTATGGAGGAATTGAGAAGACGGCTTATCAGAAGAAACCTTCAAATGTCATGCTGTCTTAATAAAATGATAGACAACATCTGAGAGCCAAGTGATATATTTATTTAACTGAATCTTCACTTCTGCTCCTTAGGTGGGTAATGTTATGGTTCGTATTTTTATGGGAAGCAAACTAAGTCTTGTGGAGTGTCTAAATCACTTGCCCCAGATAACACGGTCAGAGTTGGAATTGGGTTTGAACTTACATGGTCACACTCCAAAATCCGTGTTCCCAAATCACCATGTAATTTTTAGTAGTGGTAATGGTAGTGATGCTAATTATAGCAGTGAATATTGATGGAGGGCTTACGTACCAGGCATTGTGGCAAGCCCTTCATGTGTGTTACTCTATTTCTTCCTCAGAATTATCTCATGTGGTAGGTAGTTTTAATATATCTCCTTCATATATACAAGGAAAATGGAGCACAGAGAGGCAAAGTTTCCATTCATTTGAGGTTATCTCATTTAAGGGTGTATTCTAGGTCACATAGCTAGCCAGTGGCAGAGTTGTGGATTCAGACCCAAGCCAACTGACTCTAGAGTCTGTGCTCTTCCTTGCCTTCCTTGATGACTCTGTCTTTATCTCCACTGAGACAGAGGTAACCCTGCCCGTCCTAGTGGCCATTATGACACGTAGGCCTTCAGACAGTGCTTTAGAAACTGGTCCACTCATAATTTACCACAGAACTCCTTTACCTGATGAAGACACAGTTAGCACACACAGGAGGCAGCAAGAGGACAGAGTGGAGTTCTAGTCTTACCCATCAATTCTCAGTACCACCCAACCTGTCATCCCTGTGTTCTCATATGTAATTACATATATTCCAAGTGGAGCCAAATCTCTCTGTAGTTTCTTGTCCTCCACTATATGTAAAAGAGTGATCTGAAAGTCAATCAAATGCTGTCTTTCAAAAGGCCCTCTGAAGAGACACAACATTGGACACAATAAACCTAAAGAAGGTTTAGATGTTTTAAGTAGAGAGAGGCAGAGAGCAAGGCAAAGAGAGAGCCAAGGATAGAGAGAGAGAGAGAGATTGGTGGCAGAGGGGGGGATTCTACTTTGAAAGTCAACTGGAATATAGATGCCAGGTGTCTATATCCCAAGGGACCGAGAAGCCACCCAGGAGAACCATTGACCTGAGGGAAGAAGGAACCAGGCAAGATGCTCGTCAGTAACAAATTTTGGTCACTAGTTGGGAAGATGAGATGACCTGAGTATGGCCTGGTATATTTAGAAGGCTGTGAGTAAAAATTTAAAGAACACTCCGCATAGTCTGCAACACTGTAGCATAAACAACACTGCTTAATTAGTCACACATAGAGACAAAGAGGGCATTCTTCCTCATTTCTCCACTTCCTGGGCATTTAGCATTCCTGAGTTCATTGTGTTCCCCTGACCAAAGTAGTCAGTTCATGGATGACCGCACAATCCAGCTAGAGCCAGTACTTGGTCTTTTTGTGAAAGCAACCGATAGGAAGGAGAGCTTATTACCTCAGGGATTTAGATCTGGGAAGAGATCGCCTTTTGCTGCTGGCAGCCATCTTTCCATCACAGGGCATCTGCAAATGAAGCTATCATGAAGGATGGCAGATCTGAGACAGACATCATTTGAGCCTTTGGATTAATATCCCTTCCTGCTTACACCAGTCTGATTTGGATTTTCTGACCTTTGCCACCCAAAGTTTTCACATTGGGGTTGATAGTGATGGATTGGGTCATTTTTTTAGGCTAGATTTGTCAGGGGAAACCTCTTTAAGCATCTGGAAGTCTATGGATCAAGGTGCTAATAGTGTACCATTTCCCAGGGAGGGAGTTCAAGGTGAATATGTTTTTAAAGAAACAATTATTTCTTTGTTAATAGGAAAATATTATATATTACAATTTCAACTTTTCCTAAAATTGTGAGACAGTCAACTGATCACACTGCTTCTTTGTCTCCAGCCACTCGGTAGTTGAGGTGTAGCATTTGCTCCTCTAAACTCCCAGGGATAATTTGTGAGAGAACTCACAGATGTGCTTTTGCACTTACGCACACCTCATTTGTCTTCCTCCTATGAGGTGAGGTTTTGCATCTCTTCTAACCCGACGTGTTTCCAAATTCTCTAATCTTGTGGGGTCAATTGCAGAATTACTTGTCAAATAAAATAATGAATTTATTGTGGTATGTGCAAAGTGGGAGGTGATGGGGACTAATAGCTTCCAGAGGCAAGATGGTGTCCTCCAGAGACAGGAGTGAGGAGAATCTGAGTGTGTGACCAGATTTGTTTTCCTGGCATATTTACCTCCTGCTCTCAAACACACTCACACCATTCACGGGGGAGGTAAATTGGGAAGCTTTTATTTGAATGAAAGCCCCTCAGGTAGACCGGAGGCTCCACTTACATCCAAGGTCTTCTTTGTCTGCAATCTGGCTGCTGTACTTTTGGGGAGGAGCAAGTATTGCGTTTTGAGAAGGAGAGAAGGCGGGGGGTGGGGGGACAAGGGGCCCTTAAAATGACTGAATTTACTAGCTACTCTGAATTGGCTTCCTGTATTTCATCTCGGGGAAAAAAAAATTTGGAGCAAGTGACAAAAAGCTACTTCTGGCTTTTTGAATACCCTCAGGGGGGAAGGCTTCTAACCTTTCAGAAACTCTTTCAGATTGAAGCTTAAAGAGAATGTGTATGTGCTCTTGTATGCTTTCCGCACAAATTCTGCTTTTAATGTTAGTTGCATGTGGATTAAGGTCTCCCGAAGGTGTATCTTTGTATTTATTGTGGGTCAGAAAATGGATAATTGTGGCTATTGAAATCAAACTGTCCACTGTATAACATTGTGCCTGGTGTTAACAATATTGTATTGTGTACTGAAGCATTTACTAAGAAGGTTGGTCTTCGGTTGGGCTCTTATCAGAAAAAAATAACAATAATAAATAAGAGGATGGGAGGAAAGTTTGGGAGATGGTGGATAGGTTTATGGAATAGATGATGGTCATGGTTTCATGGATGTATCCTTATCTCTCAAATCATCAAGTTGTATTCATTAATTATGTATAGTTTTTTGTATGTCAAAAAAAATCAAACAGGCCTATTCTACTCAAAATGAAATTCTTATTTTTTTAATTCTAAAAATAGTTATGATTGCTTCAAATCTGCTGATCAATGTGTACTCCCAGCAACGGAAATTGGAAAAATGTGGTGTGTTTCTCTGAACAGATATATATGCATCTTTTCTCTTGCGTTCCTCTTATGTGGGCCACTCATGCAATACTGAGTAGTCACATTCTATTAAATAATGAATATTAATATTTTGGTTCTAAGATTTTGGTAACTTCGTGTCTTTTTATTACTGTAAATTTTTAGACATATCTAAAAACATAAAATCATTAGAGATAAAAGTACAGAGAATAGTGTCATGAACTACCATAACAGAAATGAGATTTAATACCTTATTTGCTCCATTTTTTGATTTGAAAGTTCATTACAGACCTATAACCTACCACATTCCAACCCTCAATGTTTACTTCCATTTGAATCTCTAAAATAATTCTTCCATAATAACACTAGTGTCATTACACCTATAAAAATGAACAATTCTTACTAACAAACATAAGTGATAAAAGTTTTTTTAACTTTATGTAAGGGTAAAATATTTTACATGTTAAGTTTTTATGTTTATACCCAGAATCATCTAGAAATGCATATCACGGTCAACAGACAATAGTTTTGCTTTTGATATTTGGTAAGACCTCGATACTATATTATGGCCTAAACATTTCTTGTGTTTCATCTTAGAAGTTTCATTGAAAAGCTCATTGAATGAATCTGAATCAGGTTTTTTCCTCTCACATTCTTTAACATCATGTTTTCTTGTTCAAAATACATGTGCTTTTGGCACCATAAATAATCATTTATTCCTTTATGATTTTTTTTTTTTTTTTTTGGTAGGAATTGATGGCTTACTGTGGGAACAGCTGAGTCCTCTCTCAAGCCATAGTCTCGGTGCACATGAGAACAGGTGACATACTAAACTGTTTCCATTCTGTGAGGTTTAAGTCACTAATGTGTTAGATGGTCAAGTATAAGAATTACAATGTTAGACTTTCATAGGTCTCTCTAAGGACCTTGTTAGAAGCCATTTGTTTTCACAGTGTCTGTAGATGCTTTATAAGGACAACTAACAGGTGACCAATACAGAAGGTCATCTTGGACCCTGGGAAAGAGCTCTAGAATCCACATAGAAGATGTGCTGAGTTCTGGACTGCATCTTACTGTATGAACTTGGGCCGACCAATTGACTTCTCTGAGCCTCAGTTTCTCAATTTGTTAAATGGAGCAAATCACAAAGTTATGGGGACTACATAAAACATAAAAATTATTCTGCAAGTATAATACTCTTCATTGACATAAGGTGATAGGGGGTGTGCTATGGGCTGACTTATGTCCTCTCAAAATTCATATGTTGAAGCCCTAACCCCCAATGTGACTGTATTTGGAGACACGGTTTTTAGGAAGTAATTAAGGGCAAAACAAGGTCATAAAGTGGGGTCATGATCTGATAGGTTTGGTGGCCTTATCTCTCTTTTCTGTCAGAAACACTGAGGGAAGGCAAGTGAAGCCACAGCGAGATGGCAGTCACCTGCAAGCCAGGAAGAGCACTCTCATCAAAACCCAACCCTGCTGATGTCCTGATCTCAGACCTCCAGCTTCCAGAACTGGGAGAAAACCGATTTCTGGTGTTTAAGACACAAAGTCTAAGGTATTTTGTTACAGTAGCCTGAGCTGACTATACAGGGTGTGAGGGAAGAATGCATCCTATGGATGGTAGGCTCCTCTCTCTTTCAACTAAAAGAAGATCAGGAGAATGGTTTTACTTTTTAGAAGGAGGAAAGTAGATTAGACATCATGTAGCATGTAGAGGAAGAACACGGGTCAAGAATGATGAGCTTCTTTTTTTTTTTTTTTTTTTAAATTTTTTTATTGTTATGTTAATCACCATATATTACATCATTAGTTTTTGGTGCAGTGTTCCATGATTCATTGTTTGTTCATAACACCCAGTGCTCCATGCAGAACGTGCCCTCCTCAATACCCATCACCAGGCTAACCCATCCCCCTACCCCCCTCCCCTCTAGAACCCTCAGTTTGTTTTTCAGAGTCCATCATCTCTCATGGTTCGTCTCCCCCTCTGACATACTCCCCTTTTCTTCCTCTCCTGTTATCTTCTTCTTTTTCTTTTTTCTTAAAATATGTTGCGTTATTTGTTTCAGAAGTACAGAACTGTGATTCAACAGTCTTGCACAATTCACAGCGCTCACCGTAGCACATACCCTCCCCAATGTCTATCACCCCAGCCACCCCATCCCTCCCACCCCCAACCACTCCAGTAACACTCAGTTTCTTTCCTGAGATTAAGAATTCCTCATATCAGTGAGGTCATGTGATACATGTCTTTCTCTGATTGACTTATTTCACTCAGCATAACACCCTCCAGTTCCATCCACGTCGTTGCAAATGGCAAGATCTCATTCCTTTTGATGGCTGCATAATATTCCATTGTGTATATATACCACATCTTCTTTATCCATTCATCTGTCGATGGGCATCTTGGCTCTTTCCACAGTTTGGCTATGGTGGACATTGCCGCTATAAACATTGGGGTACACGTACCCCTTCGGGTCCCTACATTTGTGTCTTTGTGGTAAATACCCAGTAGTGCAATTGCTGGATCGAACGGTAGCTCTAATTTCAACTGTTTGAGGAACCTCCATACTGTTTTCCAGAGGGGTTGCACCAGCTTGCATTCCCACCAACAGTGTAGGAGGGTTCCCCTTTCTCCACATCCCCGCCAACATCTGTCGTTCCCTGACTTGTTAATTTTAGCCAAGAATGATGAGCTTCTAATTGAGCTTCTAATCTTGCCTCAGTCAAGACATGTGAGGGCATGCAATTAAAGATGAAAGCCTTTAGGATCTCAGTTTCCTAATTTCTAAAATAAAGAGATTTTAACAAAATGTCTTTCAACGTCTTTCTTTTTTCTCTTAGAAAAAGTTTGTTTGAGCTCCATGATCTTTTTTGCCTTCCCCTGATGAAATAATGAAACCCTTGAGAGCTATCTGGAAAGACTGTGGAGATGTGTACCTTCTAAATTATGCCAAAGCTCCCCTGCTTTGTATCATACATGCTACATACCTGGAAGTAAACCTGCTAATTTCTCTTTTGCATTCTCTCCAGCCACCAGGGTTTTCGATACCTGGTCTTTATTGTGAATAATAGATATAGTTTATAGATAGACATGATGGATTTCCAAATTCAAAAGACAGAAGTTGTCATGAGACTAATGATCCAAGTAAAAGTATATACAAACAAAGAATCATGGAACACTGTATCAAAAACTAATGATGTACTGTATGGTGACTAACATAACATAATAAAATAAAATTAAAAAAAAGTATGCTAAACCTTATTTAGCACTTTGTTTTGCTTATTTTGAGCCAAGCCTTGTCACAGTGATTGTGAACACACACACACACTGTCGTGGGTTGAGTGGTGGCCTCTCAAAAGATCTCTCCACCTGAAACCTGTGAACGTGACCTTATTTAGGAAAATGGCCTTTGCAGATGTAATTAATTAAGGATCTTGAGACGCTAGTACCCTAGATAACTCAGGTGGGCCCTACCTCCAGTGACAAGTGTCTTATAAGATACAAAAGAGGAGAAGACACAAAAGGACAGAAGGCCATGTGACTGAACAGAAGGACAGAGGCAGAGACTGGAATGATGTGGTCATAAGCCAAATAACACCTGGAGCCACCAGAAGCCAAGGGAGCATTTTCCCCTGGAACCACCAGAGGGAGCATGGTCTTGCCGACACCTTGATTTCATACTTCTGGTCTCCAGAGCTGTGAGAGAATAAATTTCTCTTGTTTTAAGCGACTTAGTTTGTGGTAATTTGTGGTGGCGGCCCTAGGAAACTCATATACGTTCTCTTTAACTTTCATTATATACCATTTCCCAATGGATACATTAACTAGATCTGAACAATTTTTTTTAAAGATTTTATTGTTTGAGAGAGAGAGAGCATGAGCAGAGCAGAGGGTGAAGGAGAGGGAGAAGCAGACTCCCCACTGAGCAGGGAGCACAATGCGGGGCTCGATCCCAGGACCCTGAGGTGGTGACCTGAGCTGAAGGCAGACACTTAACTGACTGAGCCACCCAGGCGCCCCTGGATTTAAACAATTTTGCATCTTACAGAATCAAGTGTATTTCTAGAGTTAAATACCTAAGCTATTGGATGATTCTGGGATTGAAGGGTGAAGAGTTACCAGCACTGTGCTTTTGGTTGATTATTGAGAGGAGCCTCCTAGGTAATCAGAGTTAACTCGGTTTTGAAAGTTGGAAGGGGGACATAAAAGTTGAGTGAGGGAACGGCTTTTAGTGGGAACAGAATTTTTCAGGCTCTGCACTATTGGTATTTTGGGACTGGTAAATCCTTATCACGTACATGTTGTGGGGGCTGTCCTGTGCTTTGTAGGATGTTCAGCAGCATCTCTGGCTTCATTCACTGGATGCCAGTGGTACCCCCCCCCCAGCAATTGTGACAACCAAAAATGTCTCTACACATTGCCAAGTGTCCGCTGAGGGAAAAAAATCACCCCTGTGGGACAACTACTAGCTTAGGAGATGACAAAAGTATAGGCTCTGTGATAAGAATGAAAAAAGTGCCTGTGGAAAATACTTAAAAGAATATCAAAATCCATAGGATTTTCTAAGGCAAGCCATTTTCCTAGCAATAATAAATGACTCTCTTTAACCCAAAATAAAAGCAGATCTATGTGAGAAAAGACCTGTCATATCTAAGATTATTACCTCCCCTGATCATTTTTAATGTCTAAGAGGCTCATCGTGTGACAGAAGAGAATTTTCTCATGGTGCAAAATGATATATATGTACAAATATGTGTATGTATACACATATTCGTTCCTATGTTTATACATACCTGTGTATACAGATATAGGTCTATACCTATATGCACATGTGTATGCATGCATGTGTATATTAAATGCTTATTAACAGAGGGCTACAAGAGTTTAATATACTGCATTGTCTTGCTTGGGAATTCTGAAGTTTCAGAGCATAATTAATCATTTCTAATGATGATGAAGTAGATTAAAAGCCTTTGAGAAAGCTCTGTTGGAAAGGGCTACAAGTTACCCTGGTGTAAGTGGACTAAATTGGAACAATAGTGTTGCAAATTTTTCTCGCAAATCTAAGATTCACCCAGCTAATATGAAAACAGAATTCTGTTATTTTGTTCCCTACAAAGTGCTTATTACCTATTTGGAACTTTGTGACCTTGACCAGGCACTTCTGTGAGTCACACAGCGGAGAGTCCTCTATTTACTTCCACACAGTCAACCTGATGTGCTTTAGAAGTCATGTATAATTACAGTGAATGGAGCTTTCTAAAGATAGACTTGTGGTAAGCTTGGCTTCTTCTACTTCTAGAAAAATGTTCACATGCAGGAAAAAAGTTTCCTTTGATAATATCTAAGGTCTTCTTTAGATTAGAGAAATATTTGTCTTTACCTTTAAAATATACATTTCAAAGGATGCAGACAGACTGAAAGTTGCTAAGGACCATTTCCCGGCTTGGGACATGGACTGAACTGGCTGATCTAACGGTTCACTGAGATCCCATTAGAATGACACCACTTCCCAGAGACAACAGGAATCATGAGGTAAGATCTGGAAACAAATCAAGGATTTTTGTGGAGAAACGCCTGTGGTCCCACCAAGCAAGAAAAATTGTAGGGAGTATCTTTTGAAGCTTATTTTTAAAATTGAGGGTCATAAATCACAAGTGTTTCCAAGATAGTCTACAGATGTAACGAATACTCTAGATTTTAATTAACAAAAAGGTGATGAGCATAGAGTTGTAGAAGAAGGACATCAGGTCAGCAAGAACATAAAAGGTTTCCTTGCACAGGGTTATTTCCCTTTTGAGAGAAAAATATATTTTCTCAGTTAGAGAATTCTTTTTCTGCAATAGCACCGTTCCCATTTTTGGTATTATTAACAACTTGCTTGGGTGGGGGCAGGGCAGCCACCTGAGACCGTAGTCCCACTTGGAGCCACCTCTCACATACATGTAGTTTGAGAAATACCTCTGTTGCCTGAAACAATTCTTTCGAGGCCAGTTCTGGCTACAGAATGCAGTAACTTGCTTTTGAGGGAATCGGCACCTGCTCTTGGCCTTCGGCCTGAGGCAACATGGCACAGCCCCTTGGGTTCCAGTGTGGCCACCAAAGTGCGGATGTCAGTGGCGTGGGCCTGGTTTTTCCACAGTTAAGCGGGACCAAGATCTCATTCCTTACGTATACTTTTGCTTGTACAAGTGCTGGGTTTTGCCCACATGAGCAGTTCCCAAACCCAAAAATGTAAGTGTCATTTGTGGTTCCTATGATGGAACCTGATGGAAAACTTGACCGTAAGTTTGAAAAAGTCATGTGAAGAAAAAAAAAAAAAGAAGGCCTCTGGCACAGAAATCGGGAAATAATTCAAAAAATATATTGTGCAACCAACACTTGCTTCCCTAACTTTCACAGCAGCCTGGCACTGTCCCTTCAGGGGTGTGTGACTGACAACACCAACCACCACCACCACTCTCTGACCTGAATCCCCATCGAGCAATCACTGCCCTCTCAGGCCCTCCTTGCCAGGGTCTGGGGGAATCCATCCCCCTCTCTGCCCACCTTGGATACTCTCCTGAGGCAGCCTGAGGTCTATCTCTGCCTTGGCAGCTCATGTCACTGGCCCCTTCCTCACCTGAGCTCCAGAGGCTACTTCGCAAAGATTGGGGCAGGACCCCTCTCTCACCACGGCAATATAAGTTCTTACATCTTCTGAAGCAGGATGGTCTTGCTCCTTCCCAATGGAAGCACCGTGAAGCCTATCAAAACTCTCCTGCTGCCCCCAAGTTATATAGTACCGAGAGTAGCAGTAAAATTTTTTCTGATATAATTACTGTTTCTCCTATCTTATATAAGATAGGATACTTATATAAGTATATATAGGATACTTACTATGATATTTATGATGAGATACTGTTCTTAATATTATTGAAGTTGTACATGGACTCATCTTTAGAAAATTAGCTGTTTTTATCAAAGTAACAAAGCCTAAAGCAAAAGTTTCTGTTTACTCCAACCAGGAGGCTTTTCTGGAAAATCTGGAGCATGTGTCTTTCAAGGTGGTTGGTGTTCAGTTTCTGTTTTCAACTTTTTGAAAGCCACTCTTTAGGGCAAGTTGTGACTGATTTCTTGGGCAGTGGGTCACTGGACCCTAAGAGTGCCTCCCACCACCTCCTCTTTCATTTAATCATAAGTCTGGAATTTAAACCCAGGTCTCTCACTCCAGAGTCTGTGCTACATTTGCTTCCCAAATCGCCTTCTATCGAACTTGCGTATGTCACTGCTCTCCACTTTGGGAATAAAATCGAGCTGTTTTTCACTTCCATTTCCTTCTTGTCTTCCACATTTTGAAATAGAAAGCTCATCCATAAGAGATTCCGGGGGGGGGGGGCGGGTAGGGGGTGTAGGATGAAGCTGGTGGAGCTTGGCCTCTGTAGACCAACTCACTGCTTTAAAAATCACCTTCCACTCTACCTCCCACTCTAAATATCCACTTAATCTCTAGGTGTTGGAGGGAGGATTATGTTACCCTGTTGTTGTGGGGGCTAGCATAGTTTATACACATAGTTTTGTTGTCAAGACTGATAAAGGGCTTTACAGAGTCGGTGGGGTGGGAAGAGGAGGAGCAGGGCAGGAAGTGTACCTCTCTTCCACCCCAGTACATCTCTCCCTCTACGTTTCGGTCTTCCTTGAGCCGGAAGGTCTTCTCACACCTGTTGTCAGTGACACAGTAACCACCATAGAGCAGATTCAGCCAGAGGCAACCAGTTTATTATTTACATTTTGAGTCCACAAATGCTATGAGACAGTGAATTGGAGCTGCCTCCATCATCTTCCTTATTTCTAGAGATAAATGATTTTCAAAATGGAAACTTCGGGAATAAAAAAAACATTTAATTATAATCACTTTATAATCATTTAATTTATAATCACTTCTTTTTTCCTTTTCTCATATTTCATATAAGGTCTGCATGGAAATTCATGCTTTAAATATTCCTTTAAAATGTTCCTTGAAGCTTTAGAATACTCCTGAAGTCCCAACAAGAATTCTTGTCCATTTGTCTTTTTTCCTCTCTATTCCCATTATGGAACATGGTTCTGTGGGGTTGGGAGCTCTAACAGTAAACTCTTTAGTTTTGTCTATCTACAGCTATTTTTAAATAAAATTTTATCTTTCTCTGGATGTGATAATAAGAAAGGTAGAAATATTGGAAAGATTTGGATTCTTAATTAGTTGATTCTTCTGAAATATTGGATGAATTTTTGAGCAGTAATCATAAAAGTTAGTAGAAATTTCTGAGTAGGGCATGGCCCAGCGTGCCACCTCACCTCTACCGGGTCTCACTGGGGAATGCCCTCCCCAGTGTTCTTAAAATTTGTATTTTCGTTCCTTCCATTGGATAAGCAGTTAGTGCTAGGAGTAAAGGGATCAGACAGTTGGGACTTACTTCTAGGAACTTTACAGTGATCCTGCCAGGACATTTTTACATTTTAAACCTTTGAGCTTGACAAACCAAAGGAATGGATTTCTAACAGTAGAATGGGACAGAAAATGCCTAACATGCACCTTAGTCCCTGAGCGAGTGGGAAATGACATTGCTGTGAGTAATAGGGACCCGCACCCTTCACCCTGTCCCCCTCAAAAATCCCGATGGCTTAAATAAATCGGGGGTCATTTTTATCTCCTGCAAAGGAAAATGGAATCAGGTAGTTCAGGGCTAGCATGGCAATGTCATGACAAACCAAGAATTTGGGCTGCTCCTTGGCCATTTTCCGGCTATGTAGCCTGTCCTCACGCTCCTAAGGTGGTATCTGAGTCCAAGCCAACCTGTGCACTTCTCGGGGGGAAGAAGGGAAAAGGCAAAAGGAACATGCCCGCATTGCCTCAATAACCCTTAAAGAGTTTTTGAAGCCTGTTCGGTCCCTTTTGTTCTTACATCATTTCCTGAACTATAGCCTGTGAGCACCCCTAACTAAAGGAAGCTAGAAAGTGCAGTAGGTTCTTTAGTTCTTGGAGAGTGAGCACATTGCAACCCTGAAAAAAAAATGGGGTTCTACTGGAAGGGAAGAAGGAGAGAACGAGTTGGCTGTTGGAGCGATATTAGCAGCTCGGCCCTGTCCTTATTGATCATAACAAGTATACGCATATCCCAATTAGCGAAACATCTTATAGAATAGAATCAACTCCTCAGCTTCGGTAAGGGCTTTTCCATTTGCCCTTTCTCCTGTCTATCTGCACTACAGAACACGTTTCTATGGGTTTGGGAGGTCTCACAGTAAACTTCAGTTTTGTCAATCCCCAGCTATTTCTGGAACATTTCTCATCACTGGGGCCATTTTATATTTGAACTCATTCTCACTGGTAAAAGAGCTCATCTAACTCTCTTGGGCATTAAACACCTCCTTAAAATTACTCGTATGGTTTACTCTTTAGCTTGCAATATGGTTTACACCATCCTCCCCAAGAGGCAATCAAATTGATCATAGCCACCTGTTCCCCCCACCCCCAGCCGACCTTTAGGAAGAAACACACAGCCTCAGTCTCTCGACCTCTGCTGCACCCAGTTGAAAGTCACAAAGTGCTAAGCCATCCTGGTAGAAGCAGCAACAACTAAGTTTGCCCTTTTAACTGAAATATTTGCCTGTGGATTTCTTAAGTTAGCATATTTTGACACTAACCTGGTTTGGGGCTTGGACTGTCTTCATTTCAAATTTGTGGTCTTAGCTCCTTAGAAATTCTCTGAACTAGTTTTCCATGATGAGCGATGCTACCTGTTTATTGTAAACCCTGGGCTGTTGTCTTTACTATCCCACTGCCTGCAAAAAAATACTGTAAAGTGTTTTTCCTGCCACATCAGCTATAAGGTAAATCATTCCTTTATTCTTACCGTTGCTAAATTATCTGCCCTTGGCAAGAGATCACAGGGAAACTACAAACAGGGGTATAACCACATGGTCTGCGGTCCCACAGGTTTGGCCAGAAATACTTTCTCTTCCAGATGCTTTCCCCTTTCATGTAGTTCCCTTCTCTGGGAGGTTTCACTCTCCTATCATTTGCATTGTGAATTTCTCCCTTCTCTCCCCCTGACTAGTGTGTTCCCCTTCACCCACATCATGTCACTGGAATTATCTTATATAATGAAAAGAATAATGCGAAGAGAAGTTATGAGCAAAGTGTGAAAATGATTTTATCGAAGAAAAGCGTTTAATGTTTTGGATGTATTTTAACCATGTAAACCTTTTTTTTTTTTTTAAATACAGCTCTTGTATCCACAAATTTGTTATAGATCCCATAATTACATCTTTTATACCAAATGCATTTAAAGTTTATTAAATTGTTCCAGCTTTGATGGAGAACTGAGCTCTGAAACGTGATTGTTTTGAGGGAGGCAAAGATTAGCAAAATGATTTCCTTTTCTCTACGCATGGAAAAGATTATGCCACATTTAGTAAGTACCTACTGGAATTCTTAACTGCAGTTAAATCATGTTAGTGTTTTCCTTGGGGTAGAAGCAGAGTGGTTAAGCCTGCCGAATGATTCCATGTAGGTGAAAACTTGGCGTGGAGCCTTGTAACCTCAGGCTGTGAATCTGAGCTTAGCCACACATTTCCACACATTCCCCAGCATCCCGTATAATGCATACAAGCGACAAAGTTTTAAAGAGGTAGTGGAATTATTCTTATTTACCCAAGAACTGAACAGAGCTAGTAGGAAGAAATCTCCAAGTCCTCTGTGGGATAAAAATAATTCTTCCACTGTTGTGAGACAGTGATGGAAGTTTTGTAAGCCAAGAGGAAAGCAGCTGAAAAGAGTTCGAAAAAGCATCATGAGTGTTCTTCCACTCTTTCAAGTCATTAAAATTGTCTTCAAATATTGAAAGTGATTTTTTTTCTTTGTCCCAATGGCTCCTGTTTGTTCTTGATTTTTAAAAGTGTGATATTGAAGCAAGGGAAGTTTATTTAGAAACTCTACAGTATTGATGTTTCTGGAAGTGTTAACCCTTTCGGATCTTCTTTTTCCTGGTGGTGTAGTTTAAAAGGGAACCGGTTTTGAGGAAACTTCTTGACGTTTGATTCTGCATTTATCAGCCATGACCCTGCACCAGTTGCATTCCCTCTTTGAGTCTTAGTTTTCTGAAAAAATTGGGGAAAATCATATCCAAGTGGCAGGCTGGTTGAAGAGGTTAGGCTAAAGCCCCAGCAAAATGCTTGGCACAGTAGGGACTTATTAAGTGTTAATTGCCTCCTCCATGCTAGTGATATTATATTACATTGTTAGTAATTATTATATTACACTACATGTATTACATTATTAGTATTATATTACATGATTAGTACACTAAATTTATAAAGAACTAAAAGCAAGTAAGTCAGATGAGCGCAACAGAGTTTCTTAGTGGAGAGTATTTTAGCAGTACCCATACTACTGGCCTATATTGGCAGGTGTGGTATGTCTGCAGAGTTAATGCTAAGTAGTGAAATTACTGAGTCAAAAGGAAAGTGAATTTTTTTTTTTATTTATTTACTAGAGAGAGAGAACATGAGAGGGGGGAGGGTCAGAGGGAGAAGCAGACTCCCCGCTGAGCAGGGAGCCCCATGTGGGACTCAATTCCGGGACTCCAGGATCATGACCTGAGCCGAAGGCAGTCGCTTAACCAACTGAGCCACCCAGGCGCCCGGAAAGTGAATTTTTTATTTGGTAATTACTAGCAAATTCTTCTCTGAAAAGGCTACTCCAATTTTGATTTTCCCTAAAAGACTATGCAAGCACCCAATTCTCCATGCCTTAATTAGAGCTGGATGTTTAAAAAAGTTTACCCAGTTGGCTCAGTCGGTTAAGCCTTTGGCTCAGGTCATGATCCTGGAGTCGCAGGATTGAGCCCTGCATTGGGCTCCCTGCTCAGCAGAGAGTCTACTTCTCCCTCTGTCCCTCACCCTGCTTGTGTTCTCACTCTCTCTTTCTCTCTCTCAAATAAATAAATAAAATCCTAAAAAAATCCTTAAAAAAGGTTTTTATGTGTTGGCTACTATAAGAGGTAAGATCATCTATCAATAATTAAATTACTAATAATTAATTATGGCAAATAGTACAAGATTAAAACCCAAAAGTGCTGGGGGACTACCAGAAGCTGAATTCATGATGTGCTCTATGTATTTTTTTTTTAAGATTCTATTTATTTATTTGACAGAGAGAGACACAGCGAGAGAGGGAACACAAGCAGGGGGAGTGGGAGAGGGAGAAGCAGGCTTCCCTGCAGAGCAGGGAGCCCAAAGCGGGGTTCGATCCCAGGACCCTGGGATCATGACCTGAGCTGAAGGCAGATGCTTAACGACTGAGCCACCCAGGCGCGCCAATGTGCTCTATGTATTTTAATAATATGACCTACCTGTTTTCTTCTATAGACCTGTGCTTCTTTTTACTGTATAATTGCTGGGTGAAGATACCCTCCTTTTTTCTTTCACCCCCACTCCCCAACTTCTTTTTTTTTTTTTTCAGGCTTCTGCAGTCATGTTTCTTAGGCCAAAGAAACAGAAACAAGGGATGAGCAGACCCTCCGTAACACAGCCCCTTATTGCTAGAGAAACTTCTCTAGGCTAGTCCCATACAAAATCATTAGAGACCATGATACTTAAATTGAGTGTGTTTAAAAATCAGAGCATTGTGAAAAATAAAGATTCTCCTCAAAGAGTCTGATTCTGGAGATCTGAATGTTTTTAACAACACCATAGGTGATGGGGCAGCTCCCCAAACACACTGTTATAGGAAAGAGCTAGTTTTTCCCAACCAGACAGTCTCTGTGGAGATGTCCTTTATACACATGAGTGAAGTTTAGGCCCAGACAGCCAACTGAACTTCCCCAGTTACTATGTGCTCTTGGCTTTGGGGCTGTGATGAATCTTCAGAGGTGCAGCTAACAAGCCAATACCTGGTGGTAAGTAAAGAATCTATTTTATTGAGCTGGTGCTCATTCCTTAGCCTGAAAGCAACTCCTCGGAAGCTCCTTGGCATGGCAACATCACACAAGGACCGTAACTGTGGTATGGAATGTGGCTTGGGGTACGGGTGGGGTGGGGGGTGAGGCATCCAGAATTAGCTCTTGTGTTGGTCTTAGAGTTTTCCAGTTCTTTAATCAAACTGGTAAATATTGCTATTAATTGATTGAGCAGGCATGGCTCTGCTGGCTTCTGATTCCATTCATCTGCCTAATCTGCACTTAGCACAGCTCCCCATGTGTGCCATCTAATCAATAAGTGGTTTTAGAGTGTTCATACATGTACATACTCCTTCAACACATTGCTTTCTCTTTTTTTCCCTTTGACAAATTTCTATCAAGAGTCTGACTCTGGGCAGGCATTTGAATCCTAGGAACATGATGGTGAACAAGATGGACCCGGTCCTTGCCCTCATGGGGCTCACATTCTAATTGTCAAGTTCACTGCAAACAAAAAGTTCTATTAAGTGCTGTAAAGAAGAATGTCTGAGCTTTAGTGGGCGTGGGTACTCTAACTGGGAGGTCAGACTTAGACAAATATTCTTTCAGAGCATACAAAGCCAAAAAGAAACAAACAAAAGAAGTGATGAATCTTTTTGGTCAATGTGATCATTTTATATACACCTATAATGTATAGGGCTTATTAACTACAGCTGCTTGCTTCATTCTCATGGGTAAGCAGGTGTTTTTGCCTTTGTTTGCCCAATATCCAGGCATGGGCTAAGTTCCCTTTCCAGTATCAGAGCTAATTTAGGCCCTAGCCATGGCTTCCAGCCAGAGTGTTCATGTGACCCACTCCTGAATGTGCTCTGGCAAGCATAACTACTGTCTGGAATGATGATCCTATTTCTCTGAGCAGCGTGATTTACAGACAGATGATTCCATGGACGGATGGCTTGTGAACAGCTTGAACATCCTTATGTGGTTGCTTTTGTGGATATCTCTTCATCACCATATTTAGGGACATCTGCTGTTGGGGATCCTGTGAAATAAATTAATTTGTGATTTGATCAGTCTGCCCATGTAACCTGGATACTCTCTTTTTCTTTGAACTTCCTTTGCAAATGTATAGTTATTAATACCCATTAAAGTGTTTCAGTGCTGTTGACACAGTGACCTAATTAAGAATGCTCTCTTATTCTCAGAGAAGAGGCTATAATATGCTTATTACTGCTACCATTGTAAGGCTATGGGCTTAGAAGTGGTTTTGGAATTGCTAAATTAAACTTCTCTGGGCTAATCCCATTTAGAATCAGCAAAATGCAGCAATACTCAAGTGTGAGAATGTATAAAAATTAGAGTGTTTGTAAGGAATTGATGCCTCTGGCACCATAAGGAGCAATGTTAAGAAGCAGTGGTTTGCGTTAATCTAAACCTGATAATACCTGTTTGGTATTTGGGAGGTGGCCTCAAGCTGCTGTAGGATTCCCGAAGTGACTCAGCAATGGTCCAGATCAACTCAACTCCTACTTTTTAAACACCTAATCTGTTCCAGGGACCCTGTGCTGGATGCTGAGAAGTAACAAAAGAATGAATAAGGTAAAATTTCCATCCTCAATATTGCACTAAGCTGGGGACTTTGTGGGATAGAAGTTACAGTGCAGGTTGACCAGTATCAAGATAGTTGAGTCTATCTTGCTTTTCACATGGGACACCAGGGAGTGTGTGTGGCTCATTCTGAGGTGGTGAATGCCACAATGACACCAGCCTTGATGTCATTGTCACAAAGACCATGATCTCAGCTTACCTCTTCCCTAAACCATCCATATCTAAGATAGCAAAGTGGTTTGGAACTGAGTGAAATCTCTCTGCAAGTTATTTTCTTGAGCTACCATTCACTTTTTAACATTCAGTGCAACTGTTGGCTTTCTTGTGTGGCCACCCTGCCTGACTTCTCACTTTTATTCCCTATGTCTCTCTCACACTGGACCCTCTATATCTTCCCACAGCTGAGAAGTCTCAAAAGAAAGAACCCTGCCTTCTGAGAGTCAGCACTTTTGACTATTAAAAAAAGCAACAACAGAATTTCCCCCAGATAGTCTCTGAAGAACCATTTGGGGGCCAGTTAGTTATTGCACGAATTTACTTAGAAAAGTACCTTTTGCACCAGGGTCTGGTGGTTGGGGCAGGGAAGGTGGCCTGCAGGAGCGGCAGCCTCAAACAGGCTGTCCTGGTGTTACCACTTGAGGCAACTAACGTTAAGTTGACCTGGAGAGGATTATACCATGGCGTAGTGGTGAGGTGAGAGTGTAGGGTGACTTCTTATGGGGAATGAGACAATACTCATACGAGTGTCCGAACCATTTCTCGGCTGAAGGATAACCTTGACAAACGTATCCACAGGAGGCCGTCAATGGTACTACTGCAGATGCCTAAGCAGGGTCACCCCCGGAAGGAAGTGAAATTTGAGTTCCTTTGGCCAAGGAGTTAGGTGGATTTGGGAGGCTGGGGTGGAGAAAGATAGGAGGTTTTTCAGGTAGTTTTAGGTACATTGGAAGAGTTAATAAATGTGGCTGCTGAAGGCCAGAGACCTCATCCTGAAGGGCTTTGTTCACCAGGTCAGAGAACATGATTTTCCTGGGGATAAAAGAAGAAGCACTAGTTTGGCAGGTGGATAGAGAATAATAAAATAATTAAGAACTGACTTTGCTCCAAAAACCAAGCTGCTGCTGCTTTATATGGATTACGTCATTTAGTTCTTAGGATGATGTGAGTTGAGGAATAGACTTCACTGATCTGCTTACATTGCACAGCTAATAAAGGGTGGCATTGTGATGTGAGCTCACCCTGACTCAGAATTCCAGTTGCTGCTCACTGTGTTATACAGCCGGAGAGCATTTCAGGGCTTCTCTGCTACCTGCATAGTTAATGATCACCCAATGTCAGGTATTTGTGTATGCTTACATTTTCTAGACTTTGTTTTAATGAATGAAGATCCTATTTTCTCAAGATGACGCTTCCTGTTTTAGAATCTGTGTCTCATAAAGGAAATTTGATGAAATGTAAAGGGTAGGTGAGATTTGTCTTCCAATCCCAGCGAGGGCATTTGATAGAGGTGAAAATTTGGAGCAAGTGACTGAACCTCATTAAGTCTTTGTTTCTTCATCTTTTGGGTTGAAAGGAAAATGCTCACCTTGCAGGGATAGAGTGAAGATTAACAGTAGTGTTTATAAGGCACCTAACACAACATCTAGCCAAGAGCAGGCACTGGATAAATTATTCTAATTATTATTAATTTCCTTGATCTGCTGGCAGGGCTTTGGTCTAATCCTCTATGGTTCAGTTGTCCAAACTGAGTTACAGATGTGGCAGAGAACACCTTTCCTTTATTTCCATGATCTCTGGATGAGTCCACTCTCCCCCGGGTGGTGGATAGAATATACTTCAGAAGATACTCTTTTCATTGCTGCGATATACGCTTTAAAAGAAAACTATTATAAATGCCCATTAAAAAAAAAAAAAGAAGCTCAACACACAACAGCCTCCCGTGCCATCGTAGACTCTCCCAGGCAGAACAGCAATTGGTTGCCTTACGGGAAAGAATGCCTTCCCCTGGCTGTAGTTCTAGTTGTGAAATTTAAGTCTCTGAATTGTGACTGAGGATGGCGAGAGGCCCTTTAATAATGGTGCAAGCTGGTCAGATGTCTTGGCACCAGATGAAGCAGGGTTTTACAGGATCTCATTACCGTACACATTTGGGCCACATAGACCAGCATTCTAGACCTGTTTTGTACAGGACCTTTTATTTTGTATTTGGAAAAGCAGGCAGAACAATTCTTGGGGTATGATGGGCAGTAAGTGTAAAATTATTAGCACACTGCTTGTATGTCCCTGAGATGTTATTTCAGGGATGAGATGACCCCAGTTTCCGAGTAGAGGACATATCCAGTGGCCTGCAAGCCCTACTTGATGGTGAACTCACACTGTCTACCGTGACCCCGCTTTCTTTCCTGTTTTCATCGTGTCGGTACTGATTGATTACAACAGGGGCCAGGTGCTTCAGGGAATGCCAAGGTGACTAAGGGCTCCCCACCTCTGTGCCCAGATCTTGCGGGAGGGCCCTAACGGGCCCATCCCAAGGGTACAAATAACTACTATGCAAAGCCTTGGGCAAGAAATGCCTTAAGAGTTATAACAGCCAAGTGCCATGGAGATTCCAAAGAGGGCAATGTTAGATCCAGGGATGGTGAATTGAGAAAGTTACATGAAGAACAATTCCTTCCTTGTGGTTAGAAGATAAAGTGTTAGGTACCAGTAAAACAGGTCAGAGGCAAGTAGGTCTTAAATAAAACCATACTCTGGCATTGCAAGAACAATCCCAGACAAACCCGCCCCTCAATCACTTTAGCATATAACAGAACAGAAAGCAGTGAAAACTAGGGCTCCCCAAGAAAAACACCACAGACTTTGTTCCAGGAGGCAAAATGGGATTTCTAATGCACAAAGTTAGTTATAGCTTATTTACTGAACACATAGAATCTAAGAGCCAAACCAAACGGACAAACAGAAAGCAGAAACAGAGAACAACAAACTGATGGTTGTCAGGGGGAGCGGTGGGGGATGGGCAAAATGAGTAAAGGGGAGTGGCAGGTATAGGCTTCCAGTTGTGGAATGAGTAAGTCATGGGGACAAAAGCTCCAACACAGGGAGTAGTCAGTGGTACCGGAATAATGTTGTATGCTCACGGATGGCAGCTATGCTTGTGGGGAGCACAGCATAATGTGCAGACTTGCCGAATCACTATGTTGTACACTTGAAACTAAGGTGATATTATGTATCAACAAAACCAAACAAAACCCCACACACAGTGAGTGCACAAATTTCTGAAGACCAGTGTATCTCTCTAGCGGGAGAATGGGTGTTTTCCTGGAGATGTTACTCGTGGCAATGAACCCATACACCCACCCCTCTGTGTTTAGCTCATAACACATTCAACCCTGAAATAAAGCAAATCTGGTTTTATGGGCACGTTGACCTGGTCTTGACTGGCTTAAAAGGAGCGCCTCTTGTACTTTCATTTAAGGAAAGACCTACTTTTCCCTTCTCAAATTATTTGTTGCAGAAGCATGGACATACAAATTAAACGAGGAACCACATCCCCATTTTATCCCAGTTTTATTGTGGGCCTGAACTGGCCTTTATGATTCTTCTTGGGGCTTTGATTTCTTCTGGCTTGGCTGGAATTTTATAATTGAAAAATTTTCCATCTGACTTTAGCCCTTCGAGTAAATACCATATAAGCTTTTCATTTTAAATCATGCTGAGTTTGAAGGGAGTCAAAGCAGATGTGCAGTTCCTGTTTCGCCAGGAGCCTCACCCCGGGAAGGAATCTCAGCTGCTTCTTGTTCTTGATCTATACCGATGGATCTAGATAAAAAGTGATTTTGTGACTGTTCCATTCAGTGCCTACCCGTGTTACCCCAATGCCTCACCATCCACCAGGGACATCCCCCAAAGCATCGGAGCTTAACGAGTCTTTCTTTTAAGCGTAAACACTGAGTGGACCCAGCTCCAGTCTTCCTCACCGCTGCTGTTCTCCCAGGGTGCTTTTCCTCCTCTTCTTCTGCTCCCCCTTCTCTCTGAAACCTGACTTGCTGCCTGGAATGCTCGTGCCCCCGCTCTCCGTGGTGACTTTTCCAGATGTCCTCTATCCCCCAGCCCCATCACATTTCCCTTTTCTCTTTTGTATTTGCACTCTTCCTCTCCCCCGCCCCACCGGCTTATTCTTTACTCCTGTTTATAAACATCTTGTTTCCTCATGTCTTAATAAGAACAAAGATTAAAACCAAAGAAAATGAACAAAGAAACAGCAACAAGGAAACACATTTCTTGGCATGCTAGAGTCATTTCTGATTTCTTGGATGTCCAGACTTCTTATGAGATGAGGCTGTATTTCTAAGTTGTTACTTCTTCCATGAAATTCTGCTTTCTTCTCCAAGTGCTCTAGGAAAACTGCTCTCTTGAAGGTTAAAACCAGGGGCTTCCTATGATCAAATGCTGGTTTGGTTTCTTTTCTCTTATGTTAATTAACTTTATACTGAGCCCAACACTGCTGACCCCTCCTCTTACCCCCTGGTCCTCCTGTCCTCTCGAGATTCTCCTGGCTCCTCGGCTCCTATCTGCCCCTCAAAGGCAAGGGTGTCTCAAGGTTCCATCCCTGATCTTTCTGTTAGACAACACTTTCTCCTGGGCCATCTCATTTAAATCTAAATCTTCTGACACCCCGTTTATGCTCATGACTCCCAAATTTAGATTTCTAGCGCTAATGTCGCTACTGATTACTGAAGGCTATTGAAAAAATCTACATGTGGTTATGAATTCAGGCTCCTCAAACTCAGTGGTACCTACAACCAATTTATCCTTCCAATTTATTTTCCCAGCTAAACTTGCTTCTTTCCCTGCATTCCTCATCTTTGTTAATTACATCGACCTTAAAACTAGATAAGCTGGATCCCTTTGGCATGTCCCCCACCCTCACTCTCATCTAATTGATCCAAAGTACTGTCAATGTCACTACCAAATATTTCCTAAATTATACCTTTTCTGTTTTTACTGCATTATGATAATGAAGGTTTGGATTATTTCATTGGTCTCCTGGATTCTAATCTCTTGCTTCCCCAAATCATCATTTTTTTACTGATTCTAAAGTTATCTTCTTAAAACATAATTCAAGCCATCTCTCTTCTTACTGATTGCTTTCAATAGCTTCTCACTGCCCAAATGATTAAATTTTAGCTCTCAAGCATGGCATTCAGTATTTTCCATTATGTGGTATATCTTTTTAGGTTTCTCTCCCACAGTATACCGTGTGTGTACCTTATGTACAGTTGAGGACACACCAGAATACACAGCAAACACCTTCAGGTCCCCTGACGTTTGTTCTTGCTATCGTTCATGTCAAAATGGCCCTGTGGTCTCCCTGCTCTGTCTCTTACTCAGATACCACACCTTTCTTGAAGTCTGTCTATAATGCTCCAGATAGAACTGCCTACTCTGCCCTCTACAACATATTGTAATGGACATAATGGGACAGGAGGGAAATAGCCCTGATTTTTGCATCAGACAATCTGAATTTGATTTTTTCTCCACGTAAGCTTTGCAGCTTGCCAGTGGCTTCCAGCTGGCCTGAAGAGAATTTGCCACCCCCACACCCTTACTCTCAGGAATGGCAACTCCTTTCTTCTAGTCGCTCAAGTTACAAACTTTGTAGTCATTGTCGACTCCTCTTTTCCCCATGCCCTACAACTAATCCATTAGCAAACTATGTTGGCTCTGCTTTCTACATAATCCAGAATCTGACCACTTCTCCCCACCTCTCCTGGTACCACCCAGGTCCAAGCCACCTCCCTGCCTCCCTGGAGGTCTGGGAGCCTTCCTTCTCCTCCAGCCTCCACCCTTACCCTGCTCCAGTTTGTTCTCAGCTCAGCATCCAGAGGGATCCTGCTACACTGTGTCAGACCTTCTCATTCCTCTGCTCAAAACTCTTCAATGATTTTCTCCCTCACTTGTAGGTTTACAGAGGTAAAGAAGCAAAGACCTTACCTACAGGTGCCTATGCCTGCCTGCCCTGCACTTACTTTTTTCCTCATCTCACTCTACTTCTTCCCTTCCTCACTTCCCCTTGTGCTTCCTCAGACATGCCAGGGACCATCCAGCCTTGGGGCCTTGAATTCACCCTCATATCTCCTTGAATTGCTCTTCCCCAGAAATCCACTTGCCTCAGAAAAATGCTCCTAGGTCAAAACCTTCATGGAAATGTGTTGGTAATAAATACAAGGGACCACTGTCTATTTACCTAGATATTTATCCCACAAGCATGCAAACGGGAAGCTAACTCACATTTATTGAACTCATTAATCTAGGTGTTGCATTAGAATGATTTCGTTGTGTGATTTAATTCTCACAGTAATCATGTATGCTCATTTTACAGAAAAAGAGAGCAAGGCTCAGAGAGATTAAATAATTTGCATGTAATAGTGAGGAAGAGCTGAAATTTGAAATTGTCTAACTTCAAAGCCCATACGCTGCTCTTTTCTTTATATTACATCATCGTCATCATCATCATCACCTGTATCTACTATTTACCAGGCCCCATGTAAGATGCTCCAGATACAATAATGAATAGAAAATGGTATTTGTGCTCAGCAAGCTCCGTGTAGTGGGAGAGCCATCCTCACACGTAGTTCTGAGCAATGTGTCGCTGTGTTGTGTTGGAAGTCGGTGTGTTGGTGGCAACCCAGAGTGCTCTGGAGGGAGACATCCGTCCTTCCCGTGGGAGGTGCTATTGGGAATATGTGCAGCCTGTCACTAGAGACAATGCCGTGAGAGGAAGAGAGGGTCTCCCACACAAAGGGGGCAGAGCCGTTCAAGTCCCTGCTGTGAACGAGCAGCCGCTCTGTGGTCCACTAAAACCCTGTGTTTCAGAAAATAGATATTCCAAAATCGATGCCTCCACTGTCAGTGTCCTTACAAGTGACTGGGCAACAGTCAAAATGTTGCCAGATCTTCCATTCCCCCGACCCCTCGCCCTGCAAAAGGATCTTGAAATATTTATGTGAAGTCCCCCAATAGGGTTAAATGTTGGGAATCGGTTCCTTTGTATTAGAACACATATATTAGAATATCTGCTTGCCAAACAACATAGGTCTGCTGCCAAATTTGGCCCCTGCGTCCCCACTTTGTGAGCCTTGAGATGGGGAGAGGGCAGAAGAGTAAACAGATGAGCTAATCCCGAAGGCTTGGAGAGGGGGTGACCTAAGCCCGACCAATCCAGAACCCAGCACTAGTCCAGGGAGCAAATGCTGGAGGTGGCTTTGCCGCTCTGTAGCTCCTATCCCCTGGCTTAGCACAACAGCTCTATCCCTCAGTCCCTGCCCTTCTGGAGTGCTGTATCTGGCCATAGGAACCCATGCCTGTAGGCAGGCTCCCAGAGCCCCATCCCACAGGCCAGTAGGTGGGGCTGTGAGAGGTCCCTGGGCCCCTAAAAGGGGATGGAGTGTGTGTTTGAGACACTTTAGACATTGTCCCAGAGAGACATGCCATCAGTAGAGCTTGTGGGCACAGAGATTTGCAAAGGGGCCATGGGAAAGGGACTCAGATGCAGCTCAGGAAGTGCACGGAGACTGCGATTCTGCGCATCCTCACGCGGACCTTGCCCAAACAGTCTCAGAAAGGCTCCCTCCCCTCTTCTGTGAGTGTGTTTCTTAACACACACAGTTTTGCAAAAATACAGAAGTAAAAAATGGAGCAAACTCACTTAAAAAGATTCTTTTGACCGTCAGTTTGTTTTGCTCAGCAGCATGTTGATCTTTCTAAAACACGAATCTGGGGATGAATCCACCTACTTAAAATCCTATGGTGGCTCCTCCTAAAGGACTTAAAATCCTATGGTGGCTCCCTTTGTCCTTTAGGAGGCAGTTCATTAGGGCCCCCACCCAGAGTGCCTTAGGATCCACTCTTCCCTCATCTCTAGCATCTCTCATCTTCCCACCTCGCAGCCAAGTCAGCCCCAGCATGTGAAACAACTGCAGCTCCCACAGGGTCAGGAGGAGTCACACCTCAGTGCCCTCCACGTGTTGTGCCCTGACCTCTTCCTCCTTCCCCCCCATCCTCAACTTTCCTTTTAGTCCTTTGGAACTCAGTTCAAGTACCACCTCTTCCAGGAAGTCTTCCTAGCTCCCTCTGGTCTGATTCCACTGTGTCTCTCTGCTACTTTTAGGTGTGCTATCTGCCTGTATCTCAGCCCTTCCGAACCGACCGTAGTAGTTGTAGATTTTTCTACCCCTCCCCCATCCCACGCCCAAACCTTAGACTCTAAGCTCTTCTGAAAACAGGGGGCGTTTCTTCTTTGAGTTTGTACCCTCAGTCCTCCACTGGTACTTCATACAGCAGCACCCTCTGCAAATGATGCCTCCATTCTCCGCTTGTGACCCCTGCCTTTTTGCCCTGCGCCTCCCTCCGCTCTGGCTCACTTTCTATGGAACGCATCCCGTGGCTTCTCCACGGCTCTCCCATCCCCAAACAGCCTTGCAGACCTTCTCGGGGGTTCTGCTCGGCGTTACCAGGCCAGGCCCTGGTAACAGCTCTTCTGTGCTGCCTGAATCTTCTTTTCCACGAAGACCCGCAGGGGCCATAGAGTCTTCACACACAGATGTGGACACGTGTGCCTATTGCTGAGGAATTGGAGAACTGCTGCGTCTTGGTGCCTTAAAGCTATTGTTGTTAATCCTCACAGCAACCTCGAGTGTCCCCATTTTAGATGAGGAAGGCTCATCTCAGGCTGCTGGGGATTCAATCCCAAGTTCAGGACCGGGTGTTTGCAGAACGACTGAGGATGAAGCTCCCCTCGGCGGCTTGGGTGCCATGGACTGCCGGGGGTGGGGGGTGGTTATGGTTGTTCCTTCACTGGAGGTGGGCAGGGAGGCAGGAAATCTGGGGGTTAAAAACGGGGGGGGGGTTTGTTGGTATTGGAAATAGGGCAGAGAGCCAAATGCTCCCATGTCCAGAAACAGGGGCTGAGGAATGTGGGCCCAACTCTGGGGTGGGGGAGTGTAGAGTTGGGGTGGGGAGCTGGTGGGGGGAAGGGATGGGGAGGCGTGGGGGGCAGACAGACGGGTGGCCTTGGGCTTTCTTTCATTCTTTTCCCCTTCGTTTTCACTTTAACTTTCATTTTTATTTTAAAGATTTATTTATTTGAGAGAGAGAGAGAGAGTGGTGGGGAGGGGCAGAGGGAGAGGGAGAGAGTCTTAAGCATGCTGAGCTGGATTTCAGGATCCTGAGATCATGACCCTGAGCCAAAACCAAGAGTCGGAGGCTCAAGTGACTGAGCCACCCAGAGCCCGTCACTTTAATTTTCTGCCACTGCAGACCTTGTTTGTTTTTAAAATTTCAATAAAATTGTTACGAGTTAGTGCAGATTTACTTGCAATTCTAAGAAATAGGACAGAGATCTCATGAATACTTTACCCCGTCCCCCACCCCCGACCCCGTAACATTTTGCAAAACCATAAAACCATAATGTAGCATCCCACCCAGGCTATTGACATTGAAACACTCTACCAATCTTACTCAGATTTTCCATTTTACTTACACTCATCTGCTCCTGTGCGGGTGGTGGGGTGCGTGTGTTTAGTTCCATGTAATTTATCACGTGTAGGTTTGCATATCCAACACCACAGTCAAGATACTGAACATTTCCATCATCAAGGATCCCCACTGTCGTTCTTTTATATCCACACCACTGCCCTGGGAGGGGGCACCTTTAATCACTAATCTGTTCCCTGTTAATAAAATTTTGTCATTTCAAAATGTTATATAAATGGAATGATTCAGGATTTAACCTTTAAGGATTTTTGTTTTTCTCAGCATAATTCCCTGGAGATTCACCTAGGTTGAACCTATTTTTGGCCATGGGGATGAGGTGAGAAACAGCAGGCTGGAGGGGAATAAGTATTTGCCCCAAGTGGGAGCAAGTTTGTGGGTGGCGGGTCCAGAAGTCATTCATTAGCCAGCCCATGCCTGACCTGGGATGACCTGCACTTCCATCAGGTATCTAGTTAGCCCTGAGAAGTGATCCTGCATTTTCATTTGTAAGTTATTTTCTTACAATTGAAGTTCTCAAATGCTAGGGAAGCCATAACTTTTCTGCCTTGTGGTATATTGAAAAGCATTCAAATATCTAAAGGCCAGTGATCTTTGGGTATGTTAAAAAGATACTTAGTACATTGTAGTGATTTTAAGTTCATTTTGAGACTCTGTAGCATCTGGTGATTAAAAAAAATGGGCCAAAGAAAAGAAAGTGTTTGAAAATTCATGCTCTCCTTATTAAATTCCTTAAATATCCTTAGGATTAGTTTTCATGAAATTTTCAGTGTTTGGTAAGATTTGAAAATTTGAAAGGATGCAGATTTGAATTAGATTTATGATTTTGAAGTTTTATCTTAAAAACCTGTTTTTTATGATTTACAAAATTCATATTAGTTCATACAATCTTTCCTTTTTAATTTTCTTAGGAAAAAAGGAATGTGTTTTTATTTTTGTTTTTTTAAGATTTATTTATTAGAAAGAGAGAGAGCAGGGGGCGGGGGAAGGGGGAGGGTCGAAGGGAGAGGGAGAAGCAGACTCCCTGCTGAGCAGGTGGCCCATCCCAGGATGCTGGGATCATGGCCCAAGGCTAAGGCAGCTGCTTAACAGACTGAGCCACCCAGGTGCCCCAGAAGCAATGTGTTTTTTAAACTAAAGGACTTAAATATGGGGTGATGGAAAGTACTAGTGTGAACTAAGGATGGGTTAAAATTCTAACTAAGCTCTATGACTAATTGAATCAAAGCAATGACTCCATCCTAAATATGGATCATAATTATATATCCATATGTAACTATGGATAGGAATTTAAAAATAATTATAATACATGTACCTTCTATAAAACCCAAATGGCAAATTCTTTCTTTGTAAATGATATTCAAAACTGTGTGTCCATGATGGCATATGGCTAAGAGGTTGGGCTCTGAAGTCATACTGCTGGAATTCAAATCCTAGATCTGCCACTTCTTGGCCTCAGTTTACTCATCTTTAAATGGTGATAATCATAACAGTTACCCATTGGGGGCATTTAATATGTATCAGGACTCTTTAAGACATTTTACATATATTATTGCAATTAATTTTCATGAACATTCCTATTTTGGTGATGAGAATCACAAAATCACAGAGAAGTTAGTAACTTGCTTGAGGTTGCACAGTTAGTTAGGGCTGTACCTGATACCAGCACAGTCTCACTCGTGTCCGTGTGCTTCACTGTCTAACCACTCAGCTAAACTCTCCAAACAAATATCTTGGGGTATCTACCCAGTGGGTTTGTGATGATGATTAAATAGAAAATCCATATAAATGAGATTGTCCCTTAACTTGGATGATATATTTAAAGTCACAGTGTTTGGCACTTAAGTGTTCAATACATGCTAGCAGATGAATTATTATTATCATCACCATTATCGTTATTTAGCTTTTAACTTGGCTGTCGGGGTGTATTTAAAATACACGGATTCCCGATTGTCTTTAGCTTTAAATCCTCAGAAGGGCCATTCCAAAGTACACAGTTGTTTCTAATTCAAAAATTTCTCTCTGGCATTCTCAACCACAACGCTTTTCAGTAACAGGTACTTTGATGTGTATCGTTTCTAAGCTGTGTCCCAAAAAAGCTGTTCTGGTCAATTTTTAAAACTTAATGTCTAGCACAATTTATTTTTTCATCTTGCTAAATTCCTAAAGTGGATTAGGAATGAAAAGATCTTAAGGACCTATGAAATCAGTTTTAAAAGTTAATGTGAAGTAGTGTTGGTAGTAACGAGCATGAACATTATGGTAGAAACAAGAAGTGCTCCCCATCAAGATTGACACATTTAAAATTGTGTGTCAGCGCTGAATGCTTCTTCAACAACAGCTTAGCCCAGCAGCAACACGGAACTCGGCGGGGGCGGGTGTCGGAATACTTCGTGTTGCGCCGTCTTTTTCCTGTTAGTTCCATGCTGGGTAGCAGGTCCTGTGCAGCCTGTCTTAGGGGCCTCGGTTGCTTAAGTCAACATCTCAGTTGTCCTAAACTTGATTTTGTCTTATAACGTGCCCTACCAAGACCTTTGCTGGTGAGATTTTTGGTTGACTGAGCGTCCCTGTAATATGAAAAACATCTTTCACGTTTGGCGATTTTCCGACTTCCAACTCCGCAGCTCCATTCTGAAATCTGAGTTTCTTCCCTAGTAAAGCTTTTATTTTTCTTCTTTATAGTTGGCTTTCTCTTTTCTAATATCACCACACCTGTGTCATATTATCCTATAAATGCATATTGAGTGCAAATGTATTTTTCTCTTTGAGGGATATAAAGTAACATATATTCAGAAATATGAATCCATTTCTACAGAGTATACGCAATCAATCATTTCATGAATGAATGAAACTTTGGTACTCTTCTGGTACTTTCAAACAGCTTCTTTATAATAATTCTGGATATTGATAAATTAGTACGCCATCAAACTGCATGTATATGGCTCCCTTATGTAACAAGGACGTGTTTTATAACAGTTTCCCCCCAAAAGAATTTAAATGCAATTAGAGAATGAAATAGGTATGCGTGGATAAATAAATATCTTAGAATGAATGGCTACTATGAATAAGAATCAGAAGTGAATTCTACAACTGGTGAATATAATTTCGGAAAGCTGTTAGTTCAGGGGACTTGAGTTTTTGCCTTTCAAAGATGAACCAGCTGTTTCTCACCTCTGCGAGCAACTGGGAGCATATGGTGAAACTCAATAATTTTAGTATATAGCGCCTTTCACTCAGGCATGTCTAAAGACCTAATAGATGTTAAGCTCCCGCAAGACACCAACTCAATGGCACTTTTCAGAAAATAAGCCATGCTCACCTGGTTACATTGGGAGATTTTGGTGGTAATAGGTCTGCCAAGTAATCTTGGCATATTCTCTGGGGTGAAAATGAACTAACTGCTGAGTAAACAGTATCTTGAAGATCTCCCGATGTCAGGGGCATGTGTTCAGCACACTCATTTCACCGCTGAAAACTGGAAGCCTCTGTCTACATCTGGGTTAAAAAGAAGCAGGGGAGGCTGAGACCCACACTCCAAATTCAACCTCAGTCTCCCGTTTAAACACAGTTCCAACTTTTTCCTGTCTTATTCTTAACTGGTTCAACAGTGCTGCTCCCTACTCTTGAAACCCTCCCTTTCCCCATGCCTGTTTCCAGACTATCATTCAATCACAATTGCTCATCTTCATCCTGGGAAGTCTACACTACGCAATTATATCACACTTTTCTTCCGTACTTCTCATCTGCCAAGGACTAAATAGCGCTCATTTCTCAAGGAGCCCCTTCTTCCATTTAACAAATATTTATTGCAGGTCTGCTACGACAGGGCCAGAGTAAAGATGGAGGTTATGCCCCCTGCTATGGCAAGTTGGCAGCCTAGATTGTTCACTCATCTTTATTTGTGTTCTCTTGGATTCAGCTGGTCATGACTTTTACATGATCACCCCAGCCTATGCAGGTGCAAGTGTTCCATGGTCATAAAAAGCATACTTAATTTCTAAGTGTTGCCACTGAGTGAGAGGTCTTGACTGTTTATAAGAATGACATGGACTTTTGAGTCTGTAAAGGAGCACACATTTGAGAATTGGCTTTTACTTTCTGCAAGCTGTACTTGGTCATAGATAATACGTTGTTCTGTCCATCTTTGGGCTTTTTAAGAATTGCATTTCAGAATAAAATTTTTAGTCATGTTTTTAATAACATACAGAAATGACCTAGATGTGAAAATACTTTATTAGCCATTTAGATGTGCCAGAATGATGTGTGTGTGTAAAGGAAAATTCCAGGGCTCCAGAGGAACGTATGCAGGGCAGCTGACCTAGTCTGGGAGTCAGGCCCTGGTCCCTGTGTGAGTGACATGGCAATGGAATTTGGCCCTAGGTCAGCAGGTCAGAGGCAAGCAGAAGTGATTCTGCCAGAGGGAGCAGCACATAAAAGGGGACATTGGCTGTCTTGCAAGAAGGCCTCGGAGACCTGACTGCAGAGAGCAAGGGGAGTGGTTTGAGATGAGTCTGAAGAGGTGGGCTGAGGTTGGGTCATTAAGCCTTTGGAGCCACCTTGAGGACTTTGGCCTTTATTATATTGGGTTACCACTGTCCAGTCCCTCCATCTTTCACCATTATTCTCAAGGGCCCCAACATCCCTTTTGTTGATCGTTCTTGAGCACTAGCCTTATGATTCCTTAGCCTCTCTCATTATTCCTTCATAGCTGCTGGAATATAGCAGATAGCACAAAAATTGTTAATCTGTTCCATACAGAGTTCTGCAGAGGGTGCTAAGGAAGGGACCAAATAGGAAAAGCTTCACAGAAGAGTTGACATGTGTCCATCAGCACTTTTTTTAAAGAATTTATTTGTTTATTTTATTTGAGGGAGGAGAGGGATGGAGGGAGAAGAAGAGAATCTCCAGGAAGCTTCACAAGCCTGATTTGGGGCACGATCTCACGACCCTTAGATCCTGACCTGAGCCAAAACCAAGAGTCAGATGCTTAACCAGCTGAGCCATCCAGGCGCCGCTCCTTGTCCATCAGCATTTCAATGGGTAGACTCGGGCATCATAAGCCATACCCAGATACTAATGTCATTCTTGGCCAGCAGAGGTTTCAACATAGGGTGGGGATGTAATCCATTTGATCTCTTAGATACTTTTCAGAGGTAATTTGGAGAATGGACTAGAGCAGGGAGGGACTTAGGTCGGACATGAGGAGGATCTCAAACCCATGAACTGATTGACAAAAAGAGGGCTACATGGAAGAGATATCCAAGGAGAAGGATCGGTAGGATTTGAGGAAAGGGAAAGCCAAGGGTGACTTACAAGAGTTCTTTCTTGGCTGAGAATATAAATAATGAGTCCAACATAAGAGGTGGTGGAAGAAGGATACCTTTGGGGGTGAAGAAGGATAATTAAATTAGTGAGGAAGAAGAAAGAAGGATCAGTGGGCTTTGGGATAGATTGAATTCAAAGTGTCTGATTAACAGGAAATCCACGCTACCTTTAATTTCCCAACCCCCGTTTCTCCCTCTAATATTTCACCATTAACTCATTTCAGTCAATTGTAGGACTTTGGCTGGCATTTCTAGTTTCAATCTCTCTTCTGAGCTCCAGATATGCATTTCCAGGTTCCTGCTGCACATCTACACCAGAATGCCCTGGGATACCTCAAGTTCAACATATTTAAGTGAAACCCTTCAGTTGTTCCCAAATCCATTTCTCCACCAAGAACCCCTGTCTCAGCTAAGGTATCCTCCTTTACCTGGTCCCCTGGATCCAAAGCCAAGGTGTTAGCTTCAGTGCCTCCTCTATCACCTCTACATCTAAACCACAGCCAAGTTCAGAGGATTATATTTCCATGCCTGGCTTCTCTCTGATTCCCTTCTTCCGCATTTAGGCTGCTCAGTTTGTGCTTTCATTATATCTCAACTGTCCTCCCTACCACCACTCTTTCCTACTTTCATTTCCTCCTCCATGTGGATGCCCCACGCATTCTCCCTATGCTCAGCTCTGATCATGCTTCTCCTAGGCGAACATCCACAATGAAACTGCACATACACACACCTTTGATAATTCTCCTTTGTCTCATAAATTTTCTTATTTTCACAGACTCCGCGTTCTTTCACGCTTTGGCTCCAGCCTACTTTTCCCTCTCTTCTTCCACCATAGTATTTCCTGCACCCAGTGCTCCGTTCAAAATCAACTCCTTGCTGTTTTTCTCGCTGATTAAATGGTCCACCTCTGGAACCTATGTGATACTTTGGATCGCTGCTCAGAGCACTGTAAGTGCTCAGCAAGTGCATTTGTGTTTGAACTAAGGTGAAAATAGCTGTCATGGGGGACTTAGTCTTCTTCTTTTTGTTTCTTAGAGGTGAAACAAAAAGCAATGAAAGGGTATAAGATTTAGAATTTCTTTTTATAGACTCATTAACATTTAAAAATAGGTTTTGAAAGATACCATGAGGACATATGTCCCTCATCAGAGTGAAGGAAAGGTTTTACCTTGAGGCTCGGGTTAAAGTAGAGTAGAACCCTCAGGTTCTAATCATTTTCTCTGTTTATAAATAGCTTTATAGATTTGGACACATTTGTTTGTAGGGAACCATGGGCAGCTGAAGGAATGCATTACTCTGGAATCTATTATTTGTTATTCTAATCATTCAATTTTCCTTTCTTCTTTTTTAAATGTAATATATAGAAATCTACTCTGTTTCTTTTATGAAGAAGTCAAAATTATTAATTAGATCATGCACGATATATGTTTTGATCACTTAAGAAATGTAACATATACAAATGCAATTTTAAGTATCCTCAGATAAATGAGGTAAAAATACAGAGAAGGGGAATACTAAATTTCCAAACCTCATTTTAGGACATTTAGCTTCAACTTTTCTTCCACACTAAACATTGTATTTCTATTAAAACATTTCTTTTATAAATAGTGGAATGGTACCTTTCATATTTTAACTTCTTTTCCTCTTAGGGTAAGGGAAATATATAATTATAAAAGAAAATTAGAAATAATAGCAGAAACAAAGATCATCAGTATTATAAAAGCGGTATTCAGATATTGACCAAGTTGATTATAAATACTAGCTTCCATTTAAAAAAATGTTTTTACTCATTTTCCTCATTTTCATTGAGGACTATTTCTCTAGAATTCAGGGGTATTCGGGATCTTCATTTCATGGTTGCATAAAAGGTGACCCAGAAAGTGGAGAGACTTGTCCAATATCCTATATTTATCTGGTGGCATTGCTGGAGTGTCACAGACAGGTACCTGGGTGAGCAGAAATTTCTAACTTAGTCAGGGGTGGCCCTCCATGTGAGGTTCCCCTGAATAGTGTGGCTTGGGCCCAGGATGTGGAGGGAGCTCCTCAGCGATCGTGATGTGCCTCATACCGCTGCCCAGTTTAGATTATCCTGAATGCCCACATTTTTACTTTCTTCTCCGAGCTCATACATCGGTGATGGAGGCAGAGACAGTAGAGACTTTGCCACCAGAGCTTGTAATCCCCTTGAAGTTCCAGAGAACCGCCTTTCATACATGATATAATTCAGATTATATTTAAAAACCAAAGTTTGGCTGAATAAATACATAGAAGCCTCGAGATCCTTTGTCTTTTTCTATCTCCTGAGGACGGTCAGTTCATTATCTTAGGAACAGTCAATATTTTGAATGTTTTTTTCTTTTTTTAAGGATTAGTCTAAGGAGTATGATGAACTTTTCATATAGCTGACACCTGTATATTCGCGTAACAAGAGATTCTTATTAAAAACAATCTTGAAACAAATTCTCTCTTTTTTAAAGATTTTATGTTTATTTATTTGACAGAGAGAGAGAGACAGCGAGAGAGGGAACAAAAGCAGGGGGAATGGGAGAGGGAGAAGCAGGCTTCCTGCTGAGCAGGGAGCCCGATGTGGGGCTCGATCCCAGGACCCTGGGACCATGACCTGAGCCCAAGGCAGACACTTAACTGACTGAGCCACCCAGGCGCCCTTGAAACAAGTTCTTAATAAAAATGTATACTTGTTTAGGAAAATAAATTAATCATACACACTGACTATTTAATATTGTAATTAGGTGTATAGATAGATGCATCGTCGATGTGATACTAACACTTATTGGTAATGAATACATCATTCATGATCATTGATACTGTGAGGATCTCACTCCATTCTTATTAATGCTTTATCATGGAAAGGTGGAAAGTTCATTAGACCATAGGTATGTGTGTGCATGTATTTTTTTAGGCTAAGCTAAATGTGTCTACATTTTCTTTGTTAGCTGTTTTCTCAACACACAACAGGGTTCTTTTATAGATTTAGAAAGAATTAGGGGTGGTGTTGGAGGGAGAGACTGAATTGCAAGAAGGGAGCCTTGGGGTCGTGCAAGGGAAAGGGACAGGGGACAGGGGAGGGGAAGCTCACTGGATGTGAGGATGAGACCTGAGAGCAGCCTGTGGGGCATTTGAGGTCATTAGCTCACTGGTTACCTCTCGTCACTTCTTCAGTATCATTACAAAAATTCAAAATTTAGTAGCAAGCAAGGTCAAACAGGACTAGAGCAGGATGCTGTTTTCTTTCCATCACAGGAAGATCTTCTTTCCTTCATGCAGCCCTTTATTGCTTTTCTTACTCTTCCCCTTTTTAGCCCTGTTTCATCTTTCCATCTCTTGAAGCTATTGTTTGTGTTGTCTGTGGGGTGGAAACAATGACTCTGATTTTAGAACTGGAGCCCTGGTCATATACGAGTGAGCACAAAAGTGGCTATATCCCTGGTTTCGAGGACAGTTAATCTGGCAGGCAAACACCCATGGAATAGTCTCTCAAAAGAAAAAAAAAGAAAGAAAGGGAAAAAATGGAATAACACTTTGTACCGACAAATTATCTAACTTCAAGGGTATTTTACTAAATAGACAAAACCAGTCAAAAGTAGACTTCTACAGAAAATCTCATTTTGTTCTGATCAATTTGAGGAAAAAACTCACTGATTTCTACAGTACTGTTTCTCCAACAGATTATTTGTGTGCAAAATTCAGAAGTATATATTGAGTGGTTCAGGACTGGGAGTGTTTGGGAGGGGGTGGGCAATGTAGATTCTATTTTGCCATGCTGTTTAGTTTTAATGCCAAATTGTTTTATGAAAATCACATTGCCCTGACTCACTCATGCAGAATCTATTTGGTTGGAGGTCACGTTGGTTTACATCAATATTATTTTCATTTTTGAATAAATCAGGATCTTTTCAGTGGTTTAATAGTCTGTCTTAAGGAAGCATTGTTCCATATATACCTCAAAGGCTCAAAGGACTATTATTTTTCTTTTTTTAATAATTTTTTATTGTTATGTTAATCACCATACATTACATCATTAGTTTTTGATGTAGTGTTCCATGATTCATTGTTTGTGCATAACACCCAGTGCTCCACGCAGAATGTGCCCTCTTTAATACCCATCACCAGGCTAACCCATCCCCCCACACCCCTCCCCTCTAGAACCCCCAGTTTGTTTTTCGGAGTCCATCGTTTCTCATGGTTCGTCTCCCCCTCTGACTTACTCCCCTTCATTCTTCCCCTCCTGCTATCTTCCTCCTCTTTTTTTTTCTTAACATATATTGCATTATTTGTTTCAGAAGTACAGATCCGTGATTCATCAGGACTATTATTTTTCATGTGTGATATATTTATTTGTGTTGGTTTGCATGGATATAGCAATGATTTGCCTGGGGAAATGAGGAGATTTGTTAAAGCATTCATCTCTGTTAAGCAGGGTAATGAATGTTTTCTCCTGAGTAAGCATAAATTCTTATGAAGAAATTCAGTGGATGGTATTGGGGTCATATCTTAAATTTTGAGTATGCTCATTTCCTGCCATTTTTCTCTCAATTACGTTCTGACTGTTAAATTCCCTTCTGCCAAAGGTATTCTTAAAGATGGAAACCTCTTCGTCTATGAAAGCAAATATAAGGTCTTTTCTTTAAAACATAAGAGCAAAGCAGCTCAAATAAAGGATCTCTAAGAATAGAAAATGAATCTTTAAAATTAATCTAGAAGTCGGAGATAGATCAAATGTTTCCAATTTATCCTGGAATTTGACATATGGCCTATTTACAATAAAAGATAATTGGGGTCAAACCCAGCGGCCTTGTGGATTCTTTTGGCCACCCACCTCGCTTAGGGTCGACGTCACAGTGTCAGGTAGCAGGTGCTATAGATGGGCAACTAGAACCAAACTCACGTTTTTAAATCATTTTCTGTAGGACACATTCATGCTTTTTTTTTTTAACTTACTGTATTTCTTAGTCTAAACACTGTGAGAGTTTTATACCACTATCACTAGGATCATTAACCCCTACTTGCTTCCACCTACTATTTGAATTTAAATACACCTCCCTAGATAGGATCCTTTACCACTTGTCTTAAGTATTAGGGTTTTTGCGAGATATTGAAGTGGACTGAAATGTAGAATTATGATCTCTGAAAAATTTCCTTTATTTGAAAGATGCTACTGGATGAATAAAAATTTTGCTAAGCTCTTTTTAGTGAAAACTTGCATCAAGCACTAAGTCCTGCATTCCCCTCCTCCATTATACAAAATACAAGCAACAAAATCTAGTGCCATCTTTATCTTATCATTAAATAGGATATTCAAAGAGCTACCAATAATGGGAAACTTGACTTTCCTTGAAACTTCTATTACATCATAGAGATAGGCAGCTCATACAACTGTGGCTTAGAGGTATCCAGCTCAGGGTAAATGTGTGCAGGGTGTGCATGCGTGTAAGTGGGGGTATATGTAATTACTAGAACTGCTACCAGCTACAAGACAAGGACTCCAAAGGTTATTTGGGGCTAGTAAACTTTAATTTCATCATAACCTCTGCCCTTTTAAAGTGGTATCATTAGAATAGCCTTTAGTTATGTGCCCATTTGCGAAAGCGGTTAGCCCTTGATTCAGCCTCAATATGTACACTTCTGTGTATACATATTTAGCTCTGAGAATCCTTGGCTTTGCCACATTCTAGATAGAGGTTTGAGGATTTTAAGTGAGTTAGCTTTAAATAAAATATCTGAAAGAAAAGATCTGATATGAACACAAAGTATCTCTCACGATATTTTAAGCTAGCTGCTTTTCCTTTGAATTTCAAAGTTTATTGATTCCATGCCTAATAACGAACTTCCATATGGTATAATTTTTATTGAATGTGAATGAACACTCAATAGGAAAGTTTAACTGGCATCATCCTTCTTTTCTTCCTGTTTACATTTTAATTCATTTAACAAGTATGAAATGAATGTCTACTAGTGAGTTGGAAAAATAGATGGCAGGCATGCTGCTACCTCCTCCCTTTAAGCTCAGAACAGACATTACCAATCAATCATCTGCAGTCTCTCTTGGTGGAGCCTAGTCCTGAATTCATAATCTTTCTCAGTGTATTTCCCCAGGCAGACCCTGCCGCTAGCGTGGAGGTAGGAAATAAGACTTATTTGTCATTCCTAATCTGTTATTTACTCAGCACTGTGCAAGGTATTATAAAGAAACATGAGCATAAAACATAATTCTTTAAAGAACTTATCATCTACTTAAGGAAAACCAAAAACAGATGAAACAATTAGAGGCAGCATAAGGCTTCAAAATTCAATTTAAAATGAATTGTAATTAGAAGAGGAAAATATTTTAATCATCTGGCATATATTTAACCAAATAGCAGTGATAATGTTTTGTTTATTCTGACTTAGTAGTTCCAAATTTGATCTGTTCATTTCTTCAATTTATCGACAGCACAGGGCATTCGGATAGCACTTAGAGAACATCTCTGTGTCCTAGCACACAATTTCTTACACATTTTGAAGATGATTTTGTTTTCTTGGTTTCTTTGTGTTAGCTTCATGTCAGGATTAACTTGGCTGAAGATCAGAAGATAGAAAGCCTAATCAAACACTGCAATGTGTTGATAAATCTCAAGGACTTCAAGTATTTGTGTTCAGAGATGTCTGTGAAGAGCTAGCTAATGAAAAGCTGAACTTATAGTAAAACCCCCTTAAATCAGACAGATTAATTTGGAATTTGTAATAATTTGATCAGGCGCTGGGTGGACGGTTACCAGTATGTTAAGTGTTTGAAAGGACTTAGAAAGGACTTAGTAAATAAAGTTATCAGATAAATTCCTTAATTATGTAAGAGAACTATTTCAAACAATTTTAGAAGCATCTACATTACTTTTTACAGAAAAATTGCATGTAACCAGACACTTTCCTTTTAAATACTCGTTTGATATGGTAATTATAAATTTTTCTACTCATTAGTAGACGAGAGCTTCTCTAGGCATTTTTTTCTTGGCCTCATTCAAATTCTGTTTGGTGTTAGAAATAATATCACATTTCATTAAAAAAATTATAATTCAGAAATTATGTACATTCATAGACTTCTTATACACTGTGAGATACTACTTTGGTATTGGTGGGATTGTTTTCTTTCTTTTTTCCTTTAAAAAAATAATTTCCCCATCATACTTTAAGATCCAAGAAGAGGCACTGAATCTTAAAGGTCCTTTGAAATCTTTTCCAGTGTTCTGATTGACCTGTGTATATACTGATTTCACCTGGAAATCAGGTGTCTTCAAATTAGAAATCCAGCTGGGGGGCGCCTGGGTGGCTCAGGAAGTTAGCACCTGCCTTCGGCTCAGGTCATGATCCCGGGGTCCTGGTATTGAGCCCCGCATCAGGCTCCCTGCTCAGTGGGGAGTCTGCTTCTCCCTGTCCCTCTGCTACCCACCCCCCAGTCATGTTCTCTCTCGCTCGCAAATAAATAATCTTAAAAAAAAAAGAAAGAAAGAAATCTAGCTGGCATTATGGTCCTAGCTCCACTTCCTTCAGGAGTTAAGTTGTAGAAAAAATATGAACTTTGAAGTCAATCAGACCTGAGACCAAATCTCTGGTTGGCCAGTTAACCCTCTAGCTGTGTAAATGTAGGAACTTCATTTATTTCCTCATTTATGAAAAGAGGATGATTCCCACATCACAGGGAGTTGTTAAGTCAAGATTTAGTGTAATAACTTTTCTAAAGAATTTCACATTGGGCTTGTATATTGGTTTATATATACTGACTTGGTTAATATATATTGATTTGGTTAATATTGAATTGGTTAATATATATAGGTATATATAGATCTATTATATATACATATATTCATTTCCTTCTTTACAAAATGAGGATAATACCTACTTCACAGCATTCCAAAACCAACACAGTGTTTAGCATAAGACTCAGTAAATGTTAATTCCTTTTCTCTTGTTTTCCCTACAACTTTATCATCAAACTAGGTCCAAGTAAGAGGAGATGTAGCACTAAGGGAAACAATATTGTGACATATTAGTACTTTTTCATTTACCAGTATTTGGGTGTTGAAATCGTTTTCTTTTCTGGTCTCATGTATAAAACCAGGAGATTGAAATAATTAACTACAAAATTATATTCTAAGATGCATGTCCATATGATAGCAGTCAGGAGTCTAGAATCTAGTGTAGTGGAAAGTTAGAGTCAGACAGATCTGTATTTAAATCCTGAGTATGAATGACTTAAATTCTGATTCTATCCTTTGGCTCCTTCACTTGATAGCTGGGTGAGGCTCCTGAGTCCCTCTGAATCCCTGAGTCCTCATCTGTAAATGTCAGGATAATGTCCTACCTTGCAAGGTTGCTATTAGGAGCAAATGAAAAAGTTATATAAAATATCTAGAGTACTATTGTTCAGTGTTCAGTGTAGAACTCTCTTCAATGATGCAAATGTTCTCTGTTCTGACCAATATGGTAGACACTAGCCACATAGGGTTATTAAGCACTTGAAATGTTGCTAGTGAAACCAAGAAACTGAATTTTAAATTTTATTTAATTTTAATTAAATTTAAAGTACTAGCTGTTTAAAAAATGCTTATGCGTCTCCCTTTTGTGGTCTTTTATTGATTAGTATAAAGTTTTAGAAGTCTTATACTTGAACATAAATGCTATAGACTGAAAGTCTGTGCCCCGCCCCTGCCAATTCAGCGGCTAAAACCTAATCTGCCCTGTCATGGGGTTAGGAGGCAGGGCCTTTGGGTGGTGATTAGGTCATGAGAGTGAGGCCTTCATGAATGAGGTAAGTGCTCTTATAAAAGAAACCCCAGAGAGATCCGTCATCCTTTCCATCAAGTGAAGGCACAGTGAGGAGACCACCGTCTACAGGGAAGTGGACTCTCTCTAGACACCAAATCTCATGGTTTTTTGTTCTTGGACTTATCAGCCTCCAGAACTGTGAGAAATAGATTTCTGTTGTTTATAAACCATGCAGTATATGGTATTCTCTGTAGATGCCAAAGGGACTAAGACAGTAGAAAATAAATAACATATAATCCATAGATTATTTTCCTTCTGATCCTTCTCCCACACAAAAAGCAGGAGGAGTTTATGGGGCTAAAAAGGCTGATTAGGTAGGCAGTGTCCAGGGGAGAAAATGAACGTAACAATGGGCAGGTCATGCAAGCACATTAATCCAAAGAGGCAGAGAGTCTAGTAATGAATGGAAGAGTACAAGCCAGGGACACTGGGTGAATGTGGAGGAATTCCCTAATCACAGGGCTTTTTATGGTTGCATGGGGAATTAGGAAGGCCAGCTCTTCTCAGGTGGGGTGTTCACTGATTTGGGGACTCAGTACCAGACACCAGCAAGAACCAAGAACTGGATATACTTTGATTAGCAAGAGCCTAGAAAATTGAAATTATTTCTCCAAAGTCACACAAGTGGTCACTGGTAGATCGAGAGTTAGTATTTCTTCCAAATGAACCAGTTATTGGACAGACATAAAAATAGGCCTTTGGTTTTTGCCGAAGATCACCATGTTCACAAAAGTTATTCCAAAGAGCAGTGCAAAAGCAGTGACATCAGTAAATAACAAAGGAAGTTCTTTCTGGGATAATTAATTACAGAAATTGTAGCCATGCAATGGCTCAAACTTCCCTAATCTCCAAATCTAATTTTTATAATCCTATCAGCAGTATCACCTTACGTTTCTAGTGAACAATCTAATAGTAAAGAATGATAGTCGGATATAAAATTATCAAGACTTCACTGCCTTTACAAAAAGCATTAGAAAGCATTTACTGGCATGTTATGAAGTATCATAAATAATTAAAATACATCTACTTATTAGAATATCAGAATGGATAGTGATGTTATCGCCTAGTTCTTTATTTCCTCATGGTCATTTTTAAAATTTGATAACTTCCAGAAGTTAATTGTCATTAGTGCAAAATGGAAAGACATATGTGATTAATGGGTTGAAGAAAGAAAAAATGAGGCATTGATTGCGTATTTTACTGAAAGATGGGAATACCAATTAAAGTCTTCCTTAGAAAAAAGCCATTCAGGAATGAGTCAACATTTTGCTAGCACTCCTTTGGAGACAATTATTTAAGTTCTACTTTTGAGTGAATTACAGCTGTATTCAACTTTGAAATGTTGGTTGAATCTAAGTCTCTGTGAAAAACCATCAACATGAAGTTTAAACTACGAACTTCAAATACCTTTTCACTTGTGTTAAAATTAGTGGCTTCAATCAACACAGAACATATAATTCAACCCTGACAAACTGTGAATCCAGAAGCTCTGATGGATTTGCAGATTATTTCTCCCAACTATGGATAACATCCAGCATTTGATGTTGAGCATGTATGAACATGTTAAACACCTGTGTGTTTGAAGTCACGTGTATATGTACATAACATTTTAAGTTGAAAGAGACAGCCAATATCATCCAGGCCAGCTTTCATATTTTACTGATAAGGCCTAGAACCACGTTTCTCAAAATTTAGCATGCATATAAACCACCTTGAGAACTTGTTAACATGCAGATTATGATTCTATGGTTCTAACAAGCTCCCAGGTGATGCAAATACTCTTGTTGGCAGAACCATACATCGAATGGACAGGAGCCTAGAGAACTGAAGGACTTGTCCAAAGTCACAGAAGCCAGAAGAATGAGGATTAATGTTTCTGTCCCTTTCCTTCCCTCCCAACCCCCCTTCCTTTTCTTTTTTTTTTTAATTTTAGTATGTGTGGCACAATAATTGAGAGTACAAATTTGTAAGCAGCCTAGCTTCAAATCCTACCTTACCTTGTGATCTGGCGCAAGTCATCCAACCTTTCTTTTCCCTCTGTTTCTTCTTTTGTAAAATGGAGGAAATAATAATAAAACACATCTTATTAGGTGGCATAAGAACAGAACGATTCATGTATGGTAACTAGAATAATGCTGATAAGTAATAGGCATTTAATAAATGTTAGCCTCTATAATTATGATTATGATCAGTATCCCATTCTTTCTGCCACCTGGCAGTACCTCACTCTAGAAACATAGGTAAGAGACTGTGTAGGAATAATATTGGTTGGTTGTCTTCTTGGTAGAGAAGATCAGAAACATGAATAACAATTTAAATTATTTTTGGCCAAGGCGACTGTTTTGATAATACAATTATATTTGAGTGGGACAGTGTTTGAAGTATTAGGAATTCATTTCAAATGATCAGGAACTGATTCTGGTGAATAGAAAAGCTAGCCAGTGTTTCTGCAAAGTCACTCCATCTTCCTCCATCCTGAAAAGAGATGGCCCTTTTTGACTGATGTAAAGAACTTTTTTCCAGTCTTTCATTAAACAGAGGTAGTGATTGTGTTTTCGAGGGCATTTGACAGTACATAAACTAGAGCTAGGGGAGCTGTCAATCAATCTAAATAACATATCTGCTGCTACTGAAGTTAGGGACATGCCACCCCAAAACATGCCATTTTGGCATGTTGATTATTTTGAGCAGACACAGAGATGTTTAGGAGCCACAGATGCAGGAAGGATTCTCTGACCTACCTTTTTCTACCTAGAAACAGGCCATAAATTTTCCCGTAAGGAAGGTGCCACCCCCTCTACCAGGAAGTGAACATCCTTATCCCAAGCAACTGGGAATGGATGCTGAAATGGATCTAAACATTTACTACAATAACCCTTGTCTTCACTAGTGGTCCCTACCTCCACATGTCTCCTAGTCACTTCCCCACCACCATTGACTGTCTCCAGCCCAACCCTTCTGTCTTGTCAATTCGTCACAAATGCCTTGTTTCTTCCTCTAAAAGGTGAATACTTCCTGCCCTGGTCACTTCTTCAGGTCCTCATTCTCTCGTGAAAGCTCTCATGTACATGTAAAAATGTAATAAAATGTGTTTGCTTTCCTCCTGTTAATTTGTCTTTTGTCAGTTTAATTCTTAGGCCCAGCTAGAGACCCTAAGAGGGTAGAGGAGAATTTGTCCTTCCCTGCACTGCTGTTGTAAACTTGAAAGCAAGATCTGCTATGGATAAACCAAAGCAGAGAAATGACTGTGAAAAGGAGTCATTGAGAAAGTCTTAGAGAATCAGTTTTTTTTTTTTTTTTTTTTTTTAAGATTGTTAGATTTTGGTGTTTGATTTGGAGTCAGCTCTCCTGGGTTCTTCAGAATGGTGAGAGAATTAATGGGACACCATACTGTTTTTCATTGTTTCCTGATGGGAGTGTCTTCCAACAACTTAATTGCTCCGATTTTGCTTTCCCCCAGCCACCTAATTTTTATCCATGTCCTTAATTGCTCCTGCCAGTGGCACCATATGTGTCAGCCCACAAGGAACAATGTCAGTATCACTTGCTGCAAGATGATCCTCACTCCAGGTGGTTTCACGGCAAGATGAACAAAGGCAAATGAGAAAGTAATTTATTTTTTGAAAAGCCGAATGCCAATTCACTAATAATGGACAATTAAAACTATAACTGTCACACCTACTCCAATACATATCAGTAAGAGTTGTATAGATACAGACATTCTGGTCTGTGTGACAGTTTCAATTGTTACTGTAACTTATAAGTTAGAATTTGTTAGAGAGTAGACTGATGTATAAGGAAAGCCCATCTTATCCAAAGAATGCTTGGGGAGTAAAGGTTCAGAACAAGGAAGGTTTTTAATTAGAACATTAATAGTAATAGAACGTGGGCCTCCAAATGGGGTGAGCCTATTATGATTTTAGAGTAGTGTATTATCGTGGACCTGAAAGTGAGGAGTGTCATTTAATCACATTAGGTCAAAGATAACCCTAACTTCGTAGGGGACTATAGCAATAATATTCTAGCATCTCTAGTTATTTGTTTAAGGACATAGTTCCTGAATCATAGGGAGGTTGAAACTAAAATTAATACTTTCAGTCCTGGAATAGAATAGTCAGCCAAAGTGGTGTGCAAAGCATTGAATCTCTACTCAAATTATATTTGATGATGTATCTTCGGGATAAAGAATTTACATTTCACTTTGTGTTAAAAGCAGATATTAACAGTTTTACATGACAATTTTCATGCATGCATGTCTATTTTATCATTTTAGTTAACTCAACAAATTCTTATTGATTTTATAACATAATCCAGAATCTAAACTAATAGTATTTATTAAAATTACCACGGTATTTACACTAACATTTTATTATGTGCTTGAAAGACCACATGCAAACATGTATTAGTAATTTGAATCTGTTTGTGAAAATAACATAGATTTGACTATATTTGAATGGCCAGGATTTTATTTATGCTATTGCTAATATCTTATTTTCCTAGGCTTTGGACAACATTCATAAGTGCTAAGAAGTTTGAGGTTGTATTATTGAACCTAAATGTGATTTTTTGGGGGGAAGATGATAAGTAATATATGGCTTTCCAGCAACACACACACACACACACACACACACACACACACAATTTTTCTGTTTCAAAGATACAAAGAAAAGGTTTTCAGGGGAGTAAGCAAGATGGCAAAATAATTTTGAATGATACCATGTCCTTTGAAACAAATCTTTGAAGTCATATCAGCAAGCAAGAAGTCCATATATTAAAAAAGCAGTACAACTGAGTCCTCCATCAGTAATTCGTCTACCAGTAATTCATTCGTTTGTGCTTCCACCCACCCACCAACCTATGGACCAGGCTCTATACTGGGCTCTACACAAGTTTCTATAAATGAAACTTGGTCCCGGCTATTGACAAATATACAGTCAAGACAGAATAAATATTTCCTTAGGACATTGGGCTTAGCTCATTCTTACATTATTATGTAGTTTAATCCTTCAACTTTGCTTTTGTTTCCATAGCTCTAATTCTTTGGTTAATTCTTTGCATTCCTTCACTGTATTGTCACTTCTTGCCAAATTTCTCTAGACACATTCCTTGATAGGTAATTAAGCCTCTTCTTAGTTTTACTCTTTAATTTTTTTCTCATTATTTAAACTCATTAGTTCCGTTATTTATTTCTACCATCTTTTTTAAAAAAATGAAATACAATTGACATATAACATTGTATTAGTTTTAGTTGTACACTGTAATGATTTGATATATGTATATATTGTGAAGTGGTCACAGTAAGTCTAGCTGACATCCATCACCTCACATGCTATAATTTTTTTTACTTGTGGTGAGAACTTTTAAGATCTCTTCCCTTTGCTTTCAAATGCACAGTGCAGTATCGTTAACAACAGTCACCCTGCTGTACCTTACATCCCCAGGTCCTATTTATCTTATAACTGCAAGTTTGTACCTTTTGTACCTTTGATGTTTCTTAATTGTTCTCTTTTGGACCTCACAGCTGCCTGCCGCTCAGTTATGCCTGCTCTTTTAAACTTCTGCCTCTGATGGGCCCCTGCTTGTGTTTTACTGGAGGGCATACCATATAGGGTATACAAAATGCCAAAGGGGCCTGGGGCCAGGTAAAGATGGCGACCGCGCTGCCAGAACCATTCCCATAGGCTGATGTTTCCCTCAGCAGGAAAGCTTTCAGAAGTCACAGTTTTAAAGGATTAATGATTTCATCCCAATGAAAAATACTATCAAAAGGGAGAGAGAAAGAGAGAGTTGGAGATTATTTTGGCAATGGTTTCGGAGTGTAACTTTAGGATAAAAATGTTAAAAAAATTTTTTTAATCAAGTTTTGCTGTAACCTTTTTCTCAATACAGTTTAATTAAGGAGCTCCACTCGTCTTTGAGGCTTTGGAGTTGGATTTGTTTGGATGGAGAAACGTACTGAGATGGGCTTTTAAGGGAGAGAAAGAGGCTGATCGTATTCAGAAAAACTGCACCTAGGTCTCATCTGGGTGAATATAGATTGACTTTCTGACTCTCCTTCTGACATGATAAATCCTAGTTACCATTAACAGTTAATGGAATGGCGCTTACATTTTTTTCTTGAATGTTGGAATCCTTCAGGGTAAATGTTCCTGAACTTCTGATCACAATGTTTGTCAGGATTTTGAAACTTTGAGGCACATACAATTATTCATGCACGTTTAAAAAGTACAAATTATAGACAGGACCTCACACCAGACCTATTGAATTCATTTCTTCCTGTGGGACCTGCACATACACATTTTCTGTAAATCCTGTAAGTATTTCTGATGTTCCAGAGGGGTTGAAATCTGTACAAGCTGAAAGAACGTGAACGCATGATCCTAAAGAAGCCCAGGAACACCTGAGAAAAGTACTGGCATGATGGTAATTTCCATAGGTTTATGGGTAAGGTGATTAGGGGGAGTTTAAACTTCTGTAGACTTTCAGGTCTATTAACAAGTTACAGTGTTTCTATAATTCTCCACAAAGATGGCCATTGATTCTGAATAATGATTTTTCATCACATTTGAGTGTCAAGTAGCACTTATTTATACTCTCAAAGAAAATTACTTTTTGCCTTGAAAATGATTGATTTTTCATTTTAGTGGAGTTCCTTTCTCTTGCATTAAACTCCAGGAAATGGGGGGGGGGGTGATGTGTATTCAGCAAGTGTTGCAAGTAAATCACGAAAGCCCTTGCAAACACACCTTATAGCTGTCAGCTGGTTTATTCTCAAAGAATGGCTCTTTGGCAATATATGTTTAAGCTGGTGACAATGAATACAAAAAATGGTGTTGAATTTTAACATATGTCCTGCACAGGCAATAGCTTATTTCACCTGACTACTATTCATTCTACTTTTCTATGTGCAGCAAACATAAACTTTCAAAGAAAATGATCTATTAACACATGATTTCTAGTAATAGCTAGGGCAACATGGCGTCTTGCTTACTGTGTTTACTCTTTTCCTCTTGAGGGCAGGCAGGTGGAAGTGATCATGCACATCTCCCCTTTTACTGTCCCAAGAAGCTCTGTTAAGGGACAAAGAAAGAGAGGTGAGCTTATTTAAACTAATGATTTCAGAATTAGGCCTACCTAAGCAGTAACTTTTGTTAGATTCTCTTCTTTTTCTTCAATAGTTGCATTTTCTAAAATGAAGTTAAAATCCATTAAGCCCTTTAAAAATATGTAAAATGGACACATAATGTACCTTGCATGCTAGTTGGTGACTTTATAGGGTTTTTTTTTTTGAAACTAGGGTCCAGGAGGGAGAACTCACAGAATTTCTTCCTGGGGCGTATACTCACTAGGGAGAATGAGGTCAGTCTTCTTACCAGTGCCTCCATTGGCAAGGGCTTTCTGTTTAAATGTTGGCAGATGCATCAGATTTCCAGTTATGTCCAGCGGTTTATTTGTGGTTATTTTAGAAGTGACTCTTGTGAAGGGCTGCTAGTCGCCCCAAAATTTTGAAGACTATTGCTAAATTCTAAATAAGTTTTAGAAGTTTATTTATTTATTCTGCAATGATTTTGAGTGCCTTCTGTTTATGTGCCAGGTACTAAGAGAGGCAGTGAACTTACAGAAAGTATCCTGACTGCAAAGAAATCACAGTCTAGTAGAGGAGGCTGACTTGCCAATGACACCAGATTAATAATTAGTAATTTAGAAATACTTTTCTATATGCACATTGGAATGGAGGCCTATACCTTCCATGCTGGTGTGGCCAGTTAATATTGGATTGACAATCTCTGAGAATCAAGCCAGAAGCATAAAATACTCTTTGAAAGGGAAATGCCTTCACCTGTGAAGTAATTAACAAGCCCCAGTTTCGGCAGCCCAAACCAGATGGCAACCTCAGGCCCCAGGAACAGCTCACCCTTCTTAAGAAGTTACCTGCCTCACTTTACCATCCTTTCAGGTATTTCCCTGTGATAAATCACTTCAGTGTGAATTATAGAGGATGTATCTTTTCAAAAGCTCGCTGCAGGAAGAGTTCCTTGCATGAAAAAAAAAAACTGAGCCCTGCAAATACCCAGGGTGAAGAAGAAATGTGGGAAGAGAAGAAGGGTATGGGAGACTGACTTTTTTCCTTCAACAGCCAAAGTGGCTTTTGGAGATCGATATGCCCTTCGCATTGCTGCCAAAAGCGAGCAAATGTGCCAAATCATAGACTGTCAAAGGGATAACTACAGGAAAGCCTGCCAGGGCTGAGTCGGCAGCCTGGCCAACAGGCTCCCTATGGACTGCGTCACTGCACGGCTGTAAATCTTCGCCTTGTCACCACCACAGGGTGACTTGCCCTGGCGTCCTCCCCAGTGGCACTCCCAGGTGGGTGAGTACTTTATGTCTTCAGAGGTGTAAGCGAGGGAGCCTCATTGACCTGGTGACTCTGTTCACATGCTTGAGTAAGAATTTAGATATGCCAAAAAGCTAATAGTGCTTTCACTTGTGGATTAATTTCCTGAGGGAGAAATCGGCCCCGAACTGTACCATCCTTCAAGGACTCCTCGAGTGGGGGGATTTCCGAGAGTGCCCGAGGGGTCCCAGTCATGGCAGAGATATAAAATCCATGGGAGTGATTTGAAGCTTATTTTGTAACTAGCTAAATATGGGCTTCCATTAAGCAAATGGTGTTATTAAAATGTTTTACATGGGTGTTCAGGTGAGGAGGATAGGGAGAAGAGAAACAGAAGCATGTTTGTCATGAAAGGAAAAAAAGTCAAAGGTTCTCAAAATGTCCTCCCAAGAAATGAGGTTATTCTGTGGATTTCGATAGAAATCTTATGGGAAGTAGTGAAAAAAATGGCATTGAAATGACAGAAACAAACGCTGAAATCAGCTAGGGAACCTGTGAACAAACCACAGAGCTATTTTTTCAACCAAAAAAAGTTGTGTGGTGTATTGCTTATGATTCTCTGAAATGAGCACTAGAAATAGAATCTCTGTTCCCACTTGAGGACCAGGCTGCTGGACTGGGGACAAGTGGCGTAGAATGTGGCAGAACAGAGCTTGAGCCCATCCTTCAACTCTGTTGAATAAGCCTTATGCTTTGGCATATCACTGAAATAGACCGGGTCTGGGATTCCCAGGATAGTTTTTTTCAACTTCTGCATATACGTTCATTCATTCAGTCACTTAAACTGTCTGCTGAATGCTAAACCCAGGGCTGAGTAAATAAATCACACTAAAAACTATCACAATCCCTGACCTTAAGGCACCTAACATCAAGTCGGTAGAAGATAAACTTATGAGTGTGGTTGATGAGGAAAGTAAGTGGTACGGGCAAAGTAGCTGAGAGTGGAACGAAACTGCAAGAGCTCGTCTGTGTCTAAGAATTTTATAGCTGTAGTTCTTACATTTTGGTCTGTTGTCAATTTTTAAATTAATTTTTGTGTATGGTGTGGGATGGGGTCCAACTTCATACTTTCGCATGCAAATAACCAGTTGTTTCAGCACAATTTGTTGGACAGAACACTCTTTACCCCCATTGAATTGTTTTGGCACTTTTGTCAAAAATCAATTGGCCCTCAATTTCAGAGTATATTTCTGAACTCTCCATTCCATTCCATTGATCTATATGTTTGTCCTTATACTAGCACCACACTACCTTTGAATCCTGTAGCTTCATAGTAGTTTTTGAAATCAGGAAACTTTTCCAAGATTGTTTTTGTTATTCTGGGTCCCTCGCATTTCCATACAAATCCTAAAACCAGCTTGCCAATTTCTGCCAAGAAGTCAGCTGGGATTTTGATAGGGATTGTGTTAAGTTTCTAGGTCCGTTCGGGAAGTATTGCCATTTTTAACAGTATGAAGTCTTCCAGATAATGAACGTGAAATGTCTTTCTGTGAAAATTTAAGTCTTTAAATTTCTTTCAACAATTTTTTGTTGTTTTCAGAATGTTTTATGTCTCTTTTCTTAAATTTATTCCTATGTATTTTACTCTTTTTGATGCTACTGTATGTATTTTTCTTTATTTTTGAATTGTACATTGCTAGTATATAGAAATATAATTGATTTTTTAAAAAATTTTTTACTTTGCAATCTTGCTGAACCCATTTATTCAATTTAATAGGTTTTTAGTGAATTCCTTAAGGTTTTTCTATGTTTAAGATTATGTCATCTGCAAAGACAGAGAATTTTACTGCTCTCTTTCCAAACTGGATGCCTTTTATTTCATTTTCTGACCTAATTATCCTGGCTAGAACTCTAGTACAATGTTGACGAGAAGTAGTCAAAGTGGATAGCTTTGTCTTGTTGCTAATATTGGGGATAAATCATTCAGTCTTTCACCATTAAGTATTAGATTTGCTGTGGAGGTTTCCTTTGTAGATGTCCTTTATCAGGTTGAAGAAGTGTCCTTAGATTCCTAGTTTGAGTGTTTTCATCACAAAGGAATATTGGATTTTGTCAAATTCTTTTTTATGTGGGATCATGTGGTTTGTCCTTTATTTTATTGATATGGCATGTTATATAGATTGACCTTCAGATGTTAAACCAGCCTTGCATTCATGGGATAAATCCCACATGGTCATGATGTATAATTCTTTATTCCTGGGTCTGTTTTGCTAGACTTTTGTTAAGAATTTTGGCATCTATATTCATAATAGATATTGGCTTTCTTTTCCTGTTTTTTGTCTGTCTGGTTTGGTATCTAGACTACATAAAGAACTCTTACAACTCAGTAGTGAAAGACAACCCAACTAAAAATGAGTGAAGGATCCAAATAGATCTTTCCCCACAGAAGATATACAGGCGACTAATAACATGAAGATGCTCTACCCCAGTAGCCATTGTGGAAATGCAGATCAAAACCACAGTGAGATAACCTTTCATTCCCACTAGGCTTTCTAGAATCAAAAAGTGTTGGTGAGAATGTGGTAAATGTTCAGAAAGGCATTATAATAGCCCCAAACTGGAAACAACTGAAATTTCAGTTAACTGATGAATTGGTAGATGAAATGTACATGCATACAATGGAGTATTATTTTTCAATATAAAGGAATTAAGTACTCATATATGCTACAGATTGGATGAACTTGGAAAACATTATTTTAAGTGCAAGAAGCCAGTCACAAAAGACCACATATTATATGATTCCATTTATATGAAAGTCCAGAATAGGTGAATGTATACAGATGGAAATTAGACTAGTGTTTGCCTAGGGCTGCAAGGTGGTGGATGGGAGAGTGAGGGTAGGGGAGAGGATTGTGGGTAAATACAGAGTGATTGCTAAAAGAGACAGATCTTTTTGATGACAACGTTCTAAAATTGATTGTGGTCATGGTTGCATAACTCTGAATATATGAACATACTAAAAGGCACCGGAGTGTATACCTTAAAGGGGTGAATTATCTCAGTAAAGTGGTTATGTGTGTGTGTGTGTGTGTGTGTGTGTGTATATTATATAAAGATTCTGTGAACTAGACATCTTGCCAAGTCTCTCACATGCATTCTATTGTTTAATGACTACAGCAACCCTGCTAGGGGGGATTGTTATTACCCTCACTTTACACATCAGAAAACAGGCTTAGAGAGGTTAAGTAACTTGTCCCAGGTCACATACCTTGTAAATAACAGATTTGGGATTCAAAGCAGGCAGTGTGCTTGTAAAGCCCAAAGTTAACCACGGACCGCTTTTGCTGAGAAAACATCTTAGTTCAGTTCAGCTGACCTCTGTCTACCCCATTTTTTCCATCCCATGTCATACTTTTTGTCTTAGCATAGGGAAAGAAAAATGGAGGCTAAAAGCTATTTAAATAACGTGAATAGCCTTATAAATTTGTACCTACTGAAGAAGAAACAGAATGATCGATGCTGGCAATTTAAAATGACAGTTCAACTCTCCATGTGTTTTTTCTGTATAGACACATTCTTCAAGAGAATTCACATCTATGAACATTTTTTTTTTTTTAAAGACTGTTGGAGAGAATAGCTAGTTTAAAAACACTGATTTGTGCTGCAATGAATTAAAGCAGGGACATAGGCCCTGTTTAACTTTTCAAAAACTCTTTTGCCATCTGGTTTTCAGTGTCCCCTTAACATAGTTTTCAGGCTATGAAATTCTGTACATCTTTATGAAGCTCAAGAATTGACCTTTGAGAGGGAAAAGTCTTATTTTATTATGCTGACACCACACATCATAACTCTTATTTTGCTTGGAGATCTCATTCAATGTCATCACCAACATGTGCAACAAGAGATACGTCATGTTTATGGCTAGAATATTCCTTTTATTTCCAGTTATAGTTTTCCCATAAAATCTCTATTGAAAATAATCTCCATGCAGTCATTGAATGTTACTGCTTGGAACAGAAATGCTAAAACAATTTGCTTATTTAGGATCTTGAGTTTTTCCCAGCATTTTGAAGTGTCTCGATCTCTCACAAAATATCTTTTCAGCCAGAGCAGTAGTAATGTAAGTCCGTGGCTTTTCTTGTCATGTATTTTATGGGATTGTGTTACCTCTATAATATACTTTGTATTCCTCCCATGTGTCTCAGAGTGCAATGGGTAAATAATTCTATTTGGACTCTTTTCTCCCAGATATTTTATAGCTATGATTGGCATTTTCTCAAGAGTTGTTCGTTAAAAAATAGAACATTTTGGGGGATCCAAGAATGGTAAAGGGCAGGATATACAGAACCTGCTCATCATACTAAGGTCCAAAAAATACCGGTACACCTCTTCACAATTAGATTTCATTGGTCTTCTCTCTGTCCTCTTTTTCTGCATATATCAGCCCCCTCTTGAACTGGGTAAGCAGATTGCGAGGGAGACCTTGGCCCAGGAGGTCAAGGGCAGGAGAACCAGAAGGTCCCTGGAAAACCCTGAAGATCAAGTCTTGGGAACAAAATCAAAAGGGTTGGTGGTGGTGGTGGGGGGGGAAGGTTGCAGGGGAAGAAGCTGGCAGAACTAGCAGGATGGGGGCAGAGGAAAGAGTGATTTGGGTGATTTCCATAAATGCAGATGAAATGTGTAAAACTTGGTACATGTGATCTGGTGCACTGAAATGAATATGGTGTTGGAGTTGGATCTAGCTAGATTCAAATCTTGCTTAGTAAGCTGGCTTGGATAAGTGATTTAACCTCTCTACTTCTATCAAATGAGAATCCTCTTCATCACATCAATACCATTACAGTAACTGTCACTTTCTGAATGTCTGTAATAGGCTAGACATTTTACATAGATAATCTTGTTTAATCATCAGTACGTTCCAATGAGGTATTTTTTATTTTGCAGATGGGGGAAGCCAGCTCAGAGAAGTTAAGTAATTTGCTCAAGGTTACCTACGGCTGGAAAGTAATAGAGTCAGGATTTTAATCCAGGCCTGTTGGACTCCACTGTCCATTAGACTACTGGATCAGAATGACCTGGAACATATGTTATCAGAAGAAACCTAGATCTACTGTGGACCTTCTGCATCAGCATTTCTGGGGACAGGGCCCAGGAACATGCATTTGAACTCACCACTTAGGGGACTCCTATGCTCTACATAAGAGTCCTCTATAGCCTTAATACTCAAGGTGTGGTCTGTGGTTCAGGACCAGCAGCATTAGCCTCACCTGGGAACTTGTTAGAAATGTAAATTCTCAGTCCCTACCCAAGCCCTGCTGAATTTGGATCAGTGTTAAATCTATAAAGTTCCCTACGTGACTCAGGTACACATTAAGGTCTGGGAACATCTGATCTATAGGGTTGTGAGGATTAAAGATACTAAATATAAAGTGTCTACCATATCATAGGTATTCAACAAATGCTCTTTGTTACCATTTTGTTTTTGATCAAGTAGAAGGTGGTGGTCTGAAAAGGCCCACAAGTGTAAGATTGGGGTAACCAACTGTCTTGTTCTCCCCTTCCCTTGGGTTCTATGTCCAGTGCTGTTATGCTTCCTAGCTTCCCAGCATATTCTTCCTAAGCCCTTTTTTCTTGAAAGCACATCATGCTGTTTTTCTTCTACCAACATATCCAGGGGTTGTGTTGCTGTTAGTCCTCTACCAACACTTCAGGGTGGAATCAGGAGATATGGGTTTGACTCTTGGCTTGGCTAATTATTATCTGTGAACTTGAGTTAACCTTTTTGAGCCTCAGTTGTATTAATTATAAAAAGAGGATAATGATGAAAATGATGCATTTTATCATGTTAAACCCTAAAAGTCCTACCTGCCTCTATTATCATTGGGGTATCAATTGGGTAAGTAAGCAGGGGATAATAGAGAAAAAATATTAGAATCAATGTTTTCTTTAAAATTTTAAACACTTCAATCTCTTGAGTCAATTTCATGAAATTATCTATTGTGCTCCAGTGACAAAATACCCTATTTCTGCTTTTAGAAGTAGGGTATACAGAATCTATAATTAAAAAAAAAAATGAATGTAGGTATAAAATCACAGAACTTAAAAATTTGCCAGAATCCTTAGGAAACCATGCAGTCCAAATTCTTGATTTTTTTTTAATGGCAACAGAAACAACTAAGTATCTTTTTAAAAATGATGCCAAGCTGGTTAATGGACCTGCTTGATTTTATTATTTTATTTTATTTTAATTTTTTTAAAGATTTTATTTATTTATTTGACACACAGAGAGAGATACAGCAAGAGCAGAAGCACAAGCAGAGGGAGTGGGAGAGGGAGAAGCAGGCTTCCCGCCGAGCAGGGAACGCAATGTGGGGCTCGATCCCAGGACCCTGGGATCATGACCTGAGCCGAAGGCAGATGCTTAACCGACTGAGCTACCCAGGAGTCCTGAAAAATAACAGATTTTTAAATGCAGCACATTCTTTGTAAAATTTGGGGATGGGCATGGGTTTGGGAAGTGACAAGCAAAGAACAAACAAGTAAAAATCTCTGAAAAAATCACTGAGCTGTAATAACTACTATTATTCTGATAAACCCTTTCAGCTATTTTATCCTATGCATGTGTAAGGACACTTTTTTTTTTTTTAGTGGAAATGGGATATTTTACATATTCCTTTGCAATATTGGTATTCGTTTGTTTAGTATTTTCTTTCCATGTCACTGAACATCACTTCACTCTACATTATCGGTCTCGGTGACTGGATGGTATTCTGTTATATGGAAATATCCTAGTTTATTAGTCAATCCAACATAGCTAGATATTTGTTTCCATTGCAAATATTATTACGGGGTGTGTGTAAGTACACATGCTTTTTAAACAGCTTGATTCTGTAATCCAAAGTCAAAACATTTAATAACTTTAATTGAAAATTTACTTGAGACAAAACACAGAATTCGTCCCAAAGCGGGCTGATACAGCAGGGTAACTTTATAATGTGCATTTACGTTAATAGTCAAATACTTCATATTTAGTTGGAGAAATAATTGTTTAAGGAAATTTAAGGAAATCAAACAATGTATGTAGCCTAATTCATCTTTGTATATAGATGCTTCTCTCTGGGCTAGGAGCATGAAGTAAAGGCTTAAATCTTAATTTAAAGCAACATTAGCATCGTAGCTTGTAGAGAAGACTTTCAGATGGACGTTTTTCTTTTTAAAAGCAGAATGTGGGGGAAATATCTTAGAGATTGAATTTCAGTGAGCAAATTGTTGATCAAAATTAATGTGCCACTTTCGGGGCATAAGAACCCAATCTTCTTTCACATAAAAGAATTAGGAGGACAATTTTATTTTCACAAATAACTGAAAAAGAGGTAGAGATAAAAGAGATGGGGGAGGGAAAAGCCTGACAAATCCCTGTAGACATCCCTGATTTACAGGTGGGATTCAAAAGTGCCTGCTGTGTGAAAAAGGCACCATTATGAAGAAACTCTCCTCAAATTACTCAGAAAAAATAAAAAAAGGACTCTGAGTACACCCTTTCAGGATTGTCACACCGCCACTGCAAATTAAATTCATTCAGGTTGACTTCATGGTATGCATCACTTAAACTTTTTTTTGCCTGTGCCTCCTCCCCTCAACCCCAGGAACTGGTTGCCTTGGAAACGTGGGAAGAAGAAAGTAACCTATTCAAGTGCAGTGTTAGTAAACAGCATAGCTGAAATATAATAGAGGCACATTCCATGTTACTCTGAGGCTGTCTTGGTTTTGGCCTGGGCTTCCTGCTTTGCAACATTTGGTAACTATTTTACTTCTTACATTCTGACATAAAGAGTGAATAAGAATGTAGGGATCAGAAAGCATTGTTTCGATGCTACAGAAAGATTGGACTTTGACTGACACGTGGGTTAGCTTGAATGGGTTTTGGGACCAGGTGTTAAAAAAATTTCCCTACACATCCAGGAGCTCAGGAAGGACCATTTCTACCCCATGCTGAGATTTGCAAGCAAAGGCTCTAGGAGGTTCCTCTTGTTGGGGTCTTTACTACCATTGATTTGCAACAGGAGGGTGAGGTCAACATATGGGCCTCGTTCTAGACCTTTTCAACTTAAGTAGCATTTTTCCTGCAGTGTGATGATAAAACTGCGTATTCTTCGCCCGAAAGTGGGTTCAGTGGTGCCTACCCAGGGCACAAGAACGGCCCCCACCGCTAACCTTCTCCATCCTGGTCATTACTCTCTTTCAGAGAAACCTGGTGGCCTTGTAGAGTGTAGGCTAATAAGAGCATCAGGCGGATGTTCCATTGTTTGGGATGACACTAGAAGGTCTTGTGTAAACTTGGGCATGCTGTGAAGGGACTTAGCTGTCAGACTCATTTTTAAATGATCTTTCAGCACTCTATACTCCTTAACACAAGACCCGTGGCTTTTGGAGAGGCTCTCAAGCCATTCTGACTTGGCTGGACAGGAAAATCAATGTTCAATACAAGAAAAAGCCTGTCTTTCTGACCTGTAGTTAACTCAAGCTTTTCTTCAGCAAGCCTGAAATGTGGGGAAATAGCCTGAAGGAAAGTGTTTGGAGACTGTGCTCTGTGTGTCTTTATACACATAGTGTGTGTGTGTGTGTGTGTGTGTGTGTGTGTGTGTGTGTGTGTGTGTGTGTGTGTGTGTGTGTGTGTGTGTGTGTGTGTGTGTGTTTTATCTGTCCCGGGACCCGAGGGCAGGACCGGGCCTTCCTGTGCCTCCTGGCTCCAGCTTCTGTTGGAAAGCAGGTACACAAAGCCTTCTTTAACTCGCCCTCCAGGAGCGGTGAGATGAAACCTGCCCTCTGACGGTTAACAGATCTGTCCCCTAAGACGCCTCTCCTCAGAACATGGCTTTTGTTGACTCTGGGTGAAGCTCTTAGTATTTTCAGTCTGTGTGATTTGGCCAGTAGCCTTTCTGTTGATTGTCCTATTCTCTAGCCAGAAATGTCGGTTACCAGTTTGCTTTCTTCATCTGTCCATTAAGGCTTTTGTATATTTTTCTCTCTGATATCCCAGGAATTAGTGATGACATGTGTCATTTTCATATCCTTGAACTTCCTTAAAGGGAGAAGGATATAATCACTAGCAGTTCTCCACTTGGTAAGCGTTTGAATATTTGAGGATATTGTTGTTTCTTTTTAACGGAGAGCAAGTGAAAATGGGTAAATTTATAGTATTGTTTAACTCATTGTACTCCTATTTATTATAGAAATAAGAACCAGGGTGGGTGTTTATAAGCGAAATAAACCCACAAGCTTATTTCCAAAAAGCTCATTATAGGCAATAATTTTATCCTTTAACAGTTTGTTAGAGGTAACAAAATTGGATGATGTATGTTTCCTATCTTCTGATCCCATCAGAGAATGACAGCTCTATGGGGAATCTTCTTCCATCTGTTAGGGTAATGGGAGAAAAAGGAGTCAGTAGGAAGGCAGAAAGCTAAGAACAAGTCACCTGGGCCATCAACAGGCAGGGCGATCACTTTGTGACAAGTTATAAATAAGTTGTGGTTTGGGAGAGTTGTCACAGTCTTGCTTCTATTGGACTGTTGGGCAGAGTGTCTGTGATTGTTTCCCCAGATGTCTCTGACGGCTCCAAATCTCAGCCTTGGGTCGCAGGAGGACCCCTTTCCAAAAGTGGTCCATTTTTGTGCCCCAGTCAAGTTGCCTGGTCTGTGGGTCTCCAGAGGCTTATATTCCATATAGACTCTAGTTTTCAAATAAGCATTCTCAAACAATTCCATTCTCTCTAGGGGAGAGTGGACCAGGGTCTCACCAGAATCTTCCTTTGTGATTTAGAGCCAAAGAAGGGCCTGAAATGGGCTTGGTTGGAACCCCACGTTGTATGTTTCAGAATTGTCCTCTGAGACCCATCTTCAAAGAGATTACAGATCTCAAAATTGGATAGGAATCTGATTAGTGAAAATGGCTTACTCTGCTGCCCCTTACTGACTTCTCTGTGCATCGAGGTCCTTAAGAGGCACTCTGTAGGAGTTTGCTCCTTCAGTTTCATAACCTCTTGAGGTAGAGACTATTACTATTTTCCTTTATTTTTTTTGGATGGGGGACCCATCCTGAAATACAGACCTGTGTTGCCAGTTCCCTGCCTCCACCACTACTTCAAATTCCAACAAGAGCAAAACCAAGCTCCTCCTCTTTTCCCTAAATTTCCATTGCCTTCTTCTTTGCTTCCTGTCTTGCTTGATGGAATCACTGCCTATCCGGCAAGAACCGTGAGTGGTCTGCGATTTTGCCCTACTTAGAAGCTAACAAATTTTCCTCCCCCAGTTTCCTGGACGTTGGCAGAAGACACAAGTCTCCTGGGTCAGAGACAGCGGTCTTACTCCTGGCTCAGCAAGCAGTGTGAGCTTCATGGTCCTGAAGCTTCTCCTTGCCTCCAGGCCCCCACAGAGATGACATGGAGTGATTTTTGGTGGACGCTGTGCGCATACTGCGTTTGCATCACCACCGAGCAACACTGAGCTTAGGGACCCCCTTTTATAATGAGCTGCAAGCAAACAGTCCAACATGTGGTCCAGAGGGGGCAACATTGTCTTTATTATACTGGACAGTAAAAAGTCCCTTTGCTGCGGTAGGAGACTAAGTTTCGAGGCTGTTTGCTTACTATACTGGACAGTAAAAAGTCTCTTTGCCATGGTAGGAGACTAAGTTTCAAGGCTGTTTGCCTACAGACATCCTTGAAAGGATCATTTGCACAAAGGTGGGGCTTACTCCTCTGTGAGGAAATTGCTCCTTCGCTCTCTGTGCCTTGCTCTCCTCCTGCCTTCAGTCTTCCTTATCCTTTGGCTTCCTGTCTAGCTGAAGAGCTCTACTCATCCTTCAAGGCTTGGCTTTGTCACCTGCCACGCATCTACCGCTTTTCCTTCCTCAAGGATCCTAAGAAATTCCACCTGTTCTTTTATTCCAGAGCTTCTTGCATGACTAGTGTTTATCCATTTGCCTTCTCATCCAACTGGGAGCAGCCAGGAGAACCTGTCCAACATCTTTGTAGCTCTCACCGAGAGCACTGACAGGTGTCCTGTGGAGCTCAGAGTCACCCAGAGATCTGCACAGTTCACGTTGTACTTCCTCCACAGCACTTTCTCTCTTCAGAACAATCGGTCCTTCTTTTCCTTCTAAAATGGTCTTGATGCTAATGAAGTCACCACATCTATAATGTCAGGAGTCACTCTGACATTATAGGACTACTGAATTGTGGGAGCAACTTTATTTAATTAGTTAAGAAAAAGATGGCAAAATAGCCATTACTTTGTGTGTGTGTGTGTGTGTGTGTGTGTGTACCTGGTATTAAGGGCCTGTGCTAATGCCAGGTAGAAAGTCTCTTTCTATTTCCCCAAAGAGAGAAATTAATCTCAGCCTTTTACCTGGTTTCATTTATTTTGCTTTTCTGTCAATAATATTGAAGAATGTACTCATTTTTATTATGAAGTTTAAAAGAATGAGTTTGGAGTAACCGGTCTTTAATTGAGTCTGGGCTACTTTTTGAGAGATTTTGCAGTTGCCAAGAAGAGTACCTGGCAAACACATATACACACACATTTCAAAATAACATCCATTCCCATTTTTATTCCTTGAGCAGAATTCAAATTTGGTTGGGCTTCTTTCCATTTCTGCAAATTCTAGAAATTCCAAAATAATTTTGTTCTAACCTCATTGGAACAACCATGTTACTACTTTTGCAATGAATTGGTAACCAGTCAAATATTCTGCCATGCATTTCAAATAAAAAGATAAATCCCACCCACTGAAGGATTAATGAAGGAAAAGCATAAAACCATGCTAAATCCCAAACAATGGTGACTTTTATGAAATTGCTTTTGGTTTCATAGGAATCTCCTATCAATCTGTTATTCATAAAGCATATTACCTGGGTTTTTACTGATACAGTCGTTTCGATGGTGTGTATTAGGTGGAGCATTTGAGTCAAGTTCCTAGAAAATTGACTACTATTAAAGCTGATTAAAACTAAAGTTTTGTTTTTCACCGAGAAAACCTACAAGAAATTGAATTTGTTTTATGCTTCACAGAGGGAGACGTGAATATTAAAATCAATCCCGTGACAAAGGTACTACTTAAAAAGATAGTAAAAAAATCCTGCATTGGTTGAATTGTCTTTGTTAAGTGTATGAATATTAAGTTTTCCTTAATGAAAGACCATGCAATTAAGATAAATTTCAACTTTGTCTGAAAGTATCACATAGACTGAGTCTATGTGATATGGGTGCCAATTAATAAGTGGAAATTTAGGTTGCTCAGGTCTCTTGATGTACTCAATGTGCCATAATTTAGATGAATCTCTGATGACTCGTGATTTGATTACATTTTTTGTTTTCCCTATACACAGATAAACTATATGAATTCTACCACACATCCTAGAAATATTAGCTCTTTGCTGTGACCAGTGTTTCTCACCCTAAATCCTGTGAACAGTGTTTTAAGTTTTTTGAGACAACTCTGTGAATGAATAAGTGAATGAAGCAGCAAAGGGAGGGGCAGGCGTCCCACTCTTGATGCGCATGTCAGCTGAGAGAAATAGCCAGTCAGGACATTTTGCTTTTCTGATTAGCATCCAGAAATAATTGGTGTATATTGTTTCTGGACTTTTCTTTGGGTATTAAAAAAATAATTCCTCTGCTTTTAACCTTCATTATTTTGAAAAGCCATATGTGTGTTTTGTAGAAAATTTGGTTCATCTATAACGAAATTGACAAAATTGCAAATCTTTGTTTCATTTAAATTTAAAGAAAAGTATCTTTTTAACCTCAATGTATGTTCTGAGATCCTGGTTATCTCCATTGACCCTGTCCTTGGAGACAGGTGTTCATAGCTTCAGGTTCCCTGTAGGTTGGTTTGTTTTCAGGGCCTGCTGAGAAGCTATTTTGAAAATGTGCATTCTTAATCATCTGGGAGATTTACTTAGAGAACATATAATGGATAAAAAGTGACCATGGTCATTTCTTAAACAATTCAAAGACTCCTTTGATAATGGATAAATGGTTTAATCCCAAACTATAAAAGTAATAGTACATTATCTTCGATGGTTTACATAATGGACTAAGTTTATTCCTTCTTTTATATGTCTGTCTGCAAAATTTGCTGTCACATAAAGCCAGCTCAGTGGAAGGCTGTTAAACCCCGCCCCCCCCAAACATTTTAGCTGTAATTAAGGTGGTTACTTCTATACATATAGTGCCATGGCTCAAACACATAAGCAAAAGTGCTAGGATTTCCTCAGCTGTGGCCAGATGAGGGACTTAATAGAGGACCTAATCAGTCTGCATTTTGATATAAAAATAGAATTCTCCATTAATAGATTTTAAATATTTAACCATTTATTATCATTAGAAACTCAGACACTACACAGATAGAGACCAAGAATGAAAGAAACAAAGATATCAAGGTACAAATTGGTTTATTTTTTCTTCTATTGCCTGTGCAATCACTCTTATGTCAAGTTTGGGTCCTAGTTACAGTCTCTTGCCAGATACTTGGAGTTCTCATGTTAACTCCTACTGTGTAGTTTTGCTACTGGTTGGCTTTTTAATGCTACTTGTTGCTGATCCCAGCTAACTGGTCTCTTTGTGGCTAAGAGAGAATTGCTATCTAGAGTAAGTAGCATTTCCTCTTTTCCCCCCTCCCTAAAGCTAAAACTATGGATGCCATGATTCTCCTCCTTTCAGCCAGTAACTACCCACATATAATTAGTGCGTTCTTCTAGCTTCCTCTTTCTTCTTCTTCAATATGCAATTAATGTTGAATAACTTATCCACACAGATCCTGTAATTTTCTGGTATCTTTTCTGTTTACTGGATCTGCTGTATTTTTTCCTTTAATCTGTATTTTTCAAAGGGACCTCTATCTATCTCTCCATCCACCCATCCCACTTTAAGAGAATTTAAGGCAGGGGGGCCTAGGTGGCTTAGTGGGCTAGGCGTCCCACTCTCAATTTTAGCTCAGGTCATGATCTCAGGGTTGTGAGGTTGAGCCCAGCCTCAGGCTCAGTGCTGGGCATGGAGCCTGCTTAAGATTCTCTCTCTATGTTATTCTGAAAGTTTTGAAATACGAGTTGAATTTAAATCAAATAGTAGCTTATTTATGACAAATTAACTACTTGTTTCATACTTTTGTTTTGTTTTGTTTTTGTTTTTGTTTGTTTGTTTCATACTTTCAAGCAAAGTATGAAACAGGATATTTAGGGATTCAAACCATGAAAGTAACATCCTTGTTTAGGGAAATGACTAGGAGCCCAACATAAAAATAGCACTTTTATTATGTAAATGACAGATTCAAACATTGGCCTTTGATATTTGAAGGAAGTAGAAATTATGAAGTTTTTTTTTAAAGATTTTTTATTATTTCAGAGAGAGAATGAGAGATAGAGAGCACAAGAGGGAAGAGGGTCAGAGGGAGAAGCAGACTCCCTGCCGAGCAGGAAGCCCGATGTGAGACTCGATCCCGGGACTCCAGGATCATGACCTGAGCCGACGGCAGTCGCTTAACCAACTGAGCCACCCAGGCGCCCCCAGAAATTATGAAGTTTTTTTTAAAAAAGGGTTTGAGATCAGTTGATCAGAGAATAAAGGGGTTGAAGAGGGAAAATGACAGCAAAATGGTGATTATTGCAAAGGCAAGTGACATTTACAAAAGGAAAATTTCAGTTCTCAGAGAGTAAAAGAATTCAGTCCAGGGCAACAGGAGCAGCAAAAAAATGGATGTGTCTGAGAGTTGTACCTGGCATGTGGCAGCATAATAAGGTTTAATCGTTCACCGTAAAAGTAAGCAAACATATCTGTCCTGGAAGAGCCATGTTGATTAAGTGAAGGTGCACAGTACTACAGTTTGAGCTGAGTAGCTATTTTCTTCTCTAATCATACCAACGTTGCTTTAGAAAATTCCTTTAAAAGGCTGAGTGTAGATTTTGACAGGTCGGAAACTGCTACTGTGCTGGGAATTATTACAGCTATACCTAAGGAGTGCACACCACTCGTTACAACACAGTGCAAATAATTGTTTGGCACAGTTGGTTAGTACCTTTAGAAGAATGCACAGTTTATTAATAGGCATAATATATAAAATACGTTTCTAATATACAAACACATTCACACCGCATAATATATAAAAACATATGTGGACTATTATCTAGGACACGTCCATATTTTTACCTTCCAAAAGGTTCCTCAGGAACTACATTTCAATAATTATATTCAAAATAAAAGTTATAAAATGATATTCAAAATAAAATCTTCACTTTAAGGTATTGCATATTTATGTTTATCATCTGGCACCAATCTAGCATTTTTCTAATCTGTCTCCAAAAGAGTGATCTTACCTACACGATACAGCCTCCTTCCTTCCTTCACCTAGAGGCACCCACAGCTATGTGTTTAGGGGGAGAAGTCCGGAGGGGAAGATGAGGTGGCCCCGGGTGATCGTTTTTCCTGTTTCCAGCTAATCCCAGATTATTTGTGGATCCAAAAGAGAGCCATTGGAGAAATGGAATCCTTCCAATTCCTGAGGCTGGTGCTATTCATCATTTCCTAAAACCATTTAATACTTAGCACCCAGAAAATTGTCCATTAAATTATGACAGAAAAGTAACTCCATACCCTCCCTTTCCAGCCACTTTAGCCCTGGATTTAGTCATTGGCACAGTAGAACATAAAATCAGGTCGTCTGAGGCACATTAAAAACAGCAACCCTTCTGTGAATATGACTCTCCATGTCACTTTTTGAAATGGACATTTTTTTTAAACATGATAAGGAAATCTCTATGGCAGGCAACCCAAGTAAATATAAAATGACAACAATATGGATTTTTTCCATTTAATTGGAAAATTAATGGGTCCAAAATTATGTGAAAATTAATGAATTTAAGATCAAAATGCCTACAGATACAAACTCTTCTTTGAGAGCCAGTGACTCTTGATTTATCCTCAGATGCAATGTTCATTTTTAACCCCTGGGAGGAAAATAAAAGGGATTCTTACACCTTCCAAAGTTCTTGGATCACTTCATTTATGTGTCAATGGCAAATCTTTTTACTATAGTCTATATGTCCACCATTCTAATGTGCTTAGTTTACTTATATACCGTAATTGAAAAAAAATTAGGATAAGTTTCGAAAGTTACCTGGTCAGAACATGTCTTCTGAGAACATCCTCACACTAATGGAGGAAAGTAACCCTTAAACTTTGATTTTTCATGCTAAAGGAAAGCCTAGAAGTGTAAAAAGATCACTTCCTCCCCCTAGTTCCCGGCAAAGTAAGAGGAAACTAGTTGATTTGATTTCATAATTGGCAATGGCTAAAAATGTCACAAATGGGTAAAAATGACAAAGATGCCTAGATCGGCATTAAAATCAATAGGTTTGTGTTTCACTGTAAGGTTTTCTTATTACGTATCTACTAGGAAGTAGAAGGCACATGTGTAGAATGGAGGATAAGAAAGAATTTCCCAAATTATAAGTTCAAGGTTTTTGAAAAACAATGAACAGAAGAAAAACTATGATTTGGGATTTACTTGGATTTTGCAATTTCCATCCTCAGATTTTTGCTGAATGTTTTGCCATCCTGGCTACATCATGTTATTCAAGTCTGAATAGCTGGAACAGCTAAGAATCCTGCTTGTACAGTAGAACCAGGGGAGAAGCCCAAGACCTGTGCCAGTTCATGGACGTTAAAACAAGTTTGCATATAAAATAAGAAACCATAACTAATTAACACCAGGCAGGTGGTCTCGATGGAAACTTAAAATCCCAACTGGGTCAGCAGGGAATACAGACTTGGCAGAGGAAACGAGCTGAAGTGGTCCCCTACGACTCGCCAAGCAAACCTTGAGCCAACTGCCCTTCGAGAAAGCTTCCTATGCCAGTCATTTCTGGGAAAATTGAGCCAAGGACAAATGACTGTAGATCTTAAAATGAGCCTGATTACATTAGGATTTCAGGGCCTCCACCCCCGCTCCCCTGCCCTGCACTCACACACAGTTTTCTTAAATGCCAGTATCATTTTGTGAAAGCTGAAATGGGACCAGCGTGGATGCTACCCCCCCTTGCTTGGGTTAATTGCAGAAGGATGGCCGTAGGGAGGGGAACGCTAAGCTTTCAACAAAGGAGAGGGTGTGAAGTTTTGCTGGAATGAGCTGGAGTTGAGTGGAGGAACTATGTAGACCCCCAGTGACTGCCAGAGCAAAATCAGATACCAATAAGGATTGAGCTCTCTGAGTAACAACGAGAATAGCTGAAGCGTTGAGAGTGAAAAACAAGTTTTACAGCTACATGACTGGCAAGAGCAAGAAGGCTGAATATATAAGATGAAATAGAGAAATACAGAGAAAAGGGCCATGCCTGAGGTGTGATTTCTATCACAATGCTGAGATAGATGACTCAGCAACACAGCTCTGCTTTGCTTTCTTTTCCTCCCCGGAGGGACCTGTAAAATGGCGGGATGTCCATCCTAGATGGGCCCTTAGAGATGCTCTTGTTCACCGCCCTTGTTTTATAGCTAAAGAAGCTGTGGCCTGGAGGGGAAGTGTCTCACCAAAGGCCATGCAGTGAATTCTTTAGCAGAGCTGTCTGGAAATCTGAGTCTTGAGTCTTTCCATTTGTTGCCCTTTCCAACTCAAGACAAGCACATGCTATTATTGATACTTATTCATTCACTTTATTTGCCTTTACAATTCAAAGGCAAGCAGATGTTCTGAAAACAAAACCAAACAAAACTAGAACCAGCATAATATCAAAACAATGGATGGAGAATTCCACATGAATGGATATTAATATGAAACTGGTGGGTTTTAAGTGGTCAGCATTATTTGGAACTGAGCATGGGCTTGGTGAAAAATGGCTCTTTTTCCAGGAAGATTTTGCTTTTTCTGATTATGAAAAACACCACGCTTATTGGAGGAAGTGGAAAAAACAAGACTGCTTAAAATAAGCTTCAAATGTCTTCCTACTACTGAGAAATAACCACTGCTAATATTTTGATCGTTCCTTCTAGATTTTTGAACATATTGTCTTATACAAATTAAAAAAATAAAAATTTAGATCATAACACATAATTTCTAAAGATCAACTTTATTGGTATAGAGTTGAATACAGTAGACCCACTTTCAGGGAGTACTTTAATGAAGCTCTGGCAGGTGCAGTTAAAACCCCCCTCAGCTCTCCCTGTCCCCAAGAACTCGCTGCCTGTCCTGCTCTGCCCAGCTGTGCTGCCCCCAGGATCCTTGGTGTCTGCTCATCTCTTAGTCTCCCCCCATCTCCGGCTCTGTCTGCAAGTCTGTCTGTCTGTCTCGTTGGGTGCCTCTTTTTTGTGTCCAGTCCTCCAGATTGTTAGAGTCTTCATGCTGGGAAATCACTGATACCTGCTCTCCCTCCTTTATTTTAATCCAGATTTCTTTCTAGGTAGAAGGTGTGGAGGGGGTGCTGGGTGGAGAGGAAGAGGAAAGAAGCTTTATTATTTACAACTAAAGAGGTTGTGTAGGTATTTTGCTTATCGAAAGACAGTTTTGGTCCCAAAGAGGAAGGCTGCCTCTCTACTGCATACACTATGAAAATAATTTAGAAATTTTCAATATTTAGTCTTTCCATCCTAGAACCTGGTATGTTTCACCATGGTCTTATTTCTGCTGTTTTTTTCTCCCCCCAGAAATGGCTGCTTCCTCCTTCCTTTTCCACTCCTATGTTACAGGTATACCATTGCCCTCTTCTGAGTCACGGTCCTCACCTTAACACCGTTACAAGTGCCTGTCCAGTAAAAACACTGATGTTGGTGGCAATATTCAGATTATAGTGCGTGTACCCTATCACATCACCTAATTCCCTTAGCAACATGTGAAGATGGTTCCTGCCATGCTCATTTCGGAGTTGAGAATACTATGGCTGGTAAGAGCTATAAGTATTTCTTATTTTGTTGTTCATATGTTTGTATACATATTAAACAAGTATTTTTGTTTTTTCTTTCTCTTGCCTCCTTACCATCTAACATAAAATTTATTAATGTGAACTAAGTAACAGGATATCATTGGAGAAGTGTGGGCTTTAGCCAAGAACTTTGCATTCCCTTTTGGGGAAGGACTAATGGGTTGTCAGTTGTATGACGTATAGTTACATCACAGTAGGCAGAGGTACGACTTTGTTGTTCTCTTTATATGGAGATTGAGTATGATTTTATTTATTTATTTTTTAAAAAAGATTTATTTCTTTTCAGAAAGAGAGAGTTCCTGAGCATGGGAGAGGAGCAGAGGGAGAGAGAGAATCTCAAGCAGGCTCCGCGCTGGGTGCACAGAGCCCGATGCAGGACTTGATCTCATGACCCTGAAATCATGACCTGAGCCGAAACCAAGAGTTGGATGCTTAACCGACTGAGCCACACAGATGCCCCTAAGTATGATTTTAGGAGATGGAGATAGGTGCCAAGTTGACAAGGGGTGGTCTGTGATGGTCTTTTGGTATGTCAGCTTGACGAGGTTATTGCCCCATTATTCAAGCAAACACTGATCTGGATGTTGTTGTGAAAGGTGTTTTGTGGACGTGACCAAAGCCTATAATCAGTTGACTTTATCAAGGCAGATTATTCTAGATAGTGGAGGGGGGCGGCGGGGAGGGTGGGACTGATTCAATCTGTCAAAAGGCTCTAAGGGCAGAGCTGAGGCCTCTTCAAAGGAGAAATTCCGCCTGTGGAGAGAGTGATAGTCCATGAGCAAGATTTCCAAGTTTCCTTCCTGATGTCCTGCCCCATGGATTTCAGACTTGCCTAGCCAGCTCCCATCATTGTTTCAACCAATTTCTTGAAGTAAATCTCTTAATCTACATCTCCTACTGGTTCTGCATTTCCAGTGGAACCGTGACTGATAGAGGAGAAAAGAAACTCCCCTACAGCCAGACAGCTAGTAAGTGCACTGTGCTGCCTTGCTTTTTTCTGTCAAAATGCCTAGATGCCTTCCCACTCAGTTGGTCTTCTCCTCCCTAAGCCCTGTCTTAGATCTTGTTTCATGTCCTGCTTGACATTTACTCTTTGAGATGTATATTGTTTATCACGTGTTTGTATTAAGTACAGATATCTTCCCAAATGGCTTTAGGGTTGTGCTTTTCACTTTAACCAATGACTAGTCATTGATTATTTTATTAATTTTTCTGAGTAATTTTTTGCATCAAAGTAGAGAATATGGGGTTTTCAGAATCTTACTTAACTTGAAATTAGTTACTAATGTGTGTGAAATTCAATTTGTTTTCGTTAATTTCACCATAAATAACCATACATGTTGTTCTACCTTATGTGGTAAGACTTTTCATTGGACTTGGTTTCTTGAGGAAGTATTCCTCAAATTCATTAGACTTATGGGGATTGTTTTAAAAGGGGGGGATTTGAGGCTCTCTTTGGAAAATTGGGGAAGAGAGTTTTCACTGGAGGCTGGAAGGCTGAGTATTTAAATGGTTAAGAAGAATCCAGGCCTTATAGGATGCAGTGCCCCCTCTTTATAAGAAAGCCACCTCTTTTTTTTTTTTTTAAACACATTACATTTGCCATCTTGGAATGGGATTCACTGATAATATAACCAACCACACACTCAACAACAACAAAACAACGTAATACCCCAAGTAGAATGTAGCTAAAACTAAAGTAAAGCAATTTATAATTAAAAAAAAAAACCCACTTCTGATTGTCAGTTGTTTGGGCATGGCTATGTGAGAGAATAGAGTGAAGGAGTCAACTGTTGGCCTTGTCACAGAGTCCCTGTCAACGGCACAGCTACAGATGTGGATGGGGTAGACTAGATGTCTTGGTGGCTTAGATATCATGAGGAGTCATGCAATTAGTGATGTGGTTTTCTGCTGCAGTGAGTAATTCCTGGTGGACTCAGAACAAAATGAATTATAATTTTCCCTTGATTTGCATGGTTGTTGCATTTCAGGAAACTTAAGAGGGGACAAAAGTACTTTCAGTTTGTATGTAAAATTGAGTTAGGTTCCAGACAATTAAAATCAGTTTTTATAAGTGCCAGAGAGCAGAGAATTTCATTTACCCAGAACCCCTGAAAGAGTGGTTAGCATGTGGCAAGCATTTAGTTAATACCTGTATGAATGTATGAAAGTTGTTCATCTCCATGAAATTAGGTGGGACATATGAAAATCATGCAGGATGAGGGACAATTAGCCATTGTATAGGACTACCCCAGACATTGCGTGATGGCTAGCATCCATTACACTTGCTCACTGGGGCCAGTAGTGCTTCTGATTATTGTGAGAGCCCAAAAAGCCACCACCACAAATTTCCAGATTGCCCCTTTGGATGGTACTGTTGAGAACCATAGAATTAAGTAACAATGTGGGTATGGTGTCTGTCCATCAGGTGCCAGGGAAAACCCCCTCACAGAAATGATGCCTTAACCAGTGGTACTGGGACAGCCCTGTTAAAGGGACTGTTTGCTCTGAAGTATGTGCATGATAACATAGATGGAGATCTGAGGGAAATGGGGAGTTGGAAAAGGGGTGTGTGATGCAGGTCAGAGCTGTTGCCAGCTCACAAGGACCTTTGTGTGAATTAAAGAAAAGGACCCCTTCTGGGCAGAACAGAGTTCTTTTTCTAAGAACTGCCTGGTATCTGAGGAGAGCCCGTGGAAGTCACATGTCCAGGCAAGGTGGCGTGCTTGCTTGGAAGTCAGGTGCTTCTCCTGACCTTTTGGCCCAAGTACCTTTTGGCAGGACTCAACTTGTACACACCTTTGCTGGGTTTCCACATGAGACAGAAATCAAGGGTTAAGAGCAAAAGATAAATTGCCCACTGACTGGATGAGTGATGAGCTCAGGGTGGCCTCGGTAGCTTGACCTTATTCTGGGAAAGTTAATCAGAGTCTTGATCAGAGGACTTGCAAGTAGTAAAGGGAGTGAGAAACGAGTAAAAAGTATTGGTAAAAAGAGGATATGTTTAGTGAATTCTATTAAGTTAAGGGAGTTTCTTCCCTCTGTTTTGTGGGGTTAAAATGGATAACACCGGTGGCTTCTTCCAGGTGGGTTTCTTCATGGAGGCTTGGAACTTCAATAATCAGTGCACCTTGGGGTCATGGAGTCTTGAGGTATTCATCAGAATTCTACTAGCCAAATACGCACTTAAAACTGATGTGTTACAGGGAAATCTGTTTATGGTTTTCTATGGTGTTATATATTTTTGTGGGAACAGATATTCGTGTTGACTATCCAGGAAATCAAACTCTCAGAATCAAAGCTGGTGAGATTGGAACCAGAGAAGGTCTTGAAGGACATTTCCTTAATGTCACAATAGGACCCATTGACTTAATCCTGCCTTATGCCAAAACATGCACTTTTTTGCCACCGACTGCTCATACCCTCGAGATTGTCTTCCAGCCTGACTCGAAAAGCACAGAGAAACATTGCCCCTTTTCCTTCATCTCTGGTTTGTAAAGGCACCACATGGATCAGCCCTTTTGTTGGAATTCTTGATTTCATTGTCAGTTTTTCATTTTCTCATGACTTTGTTAGAGGAGAGACTTCTCATTTCATAGATGGCCCACAAGGAGACACCCCAGGACCACCAGGAGACCTTCTCCCAGATTTATGTGGGGGTGGGTACATCAGTAAGGCTAGGCTAAGTCCTACTGTGTAAAAAAATAACATTAGAAATCTCAATGGCTTAACAGAACAAAGCTTTATTTCTCTTTCACACGATAGCCCTTGCAGATCCAGGCCAATTCTCCAGGGAGGTACTGTTTTAGAATTCTGGGCTACTTGAGTCTTCTGGCAACTGCCTCTCCACATGTTCTCTGATCACCATGGCACGGAAGAGTGCTACACATGTCTTGACCCAGCAATTTAATGCTTGGGCTCAGAAATATGATAATGTCCCTTCTGCTTATAACTAATCGTTTAGATTTGGGGAAGTGGTCCTCTTGTGCCCAGGAGAACCAGATACGAATGAGCACTAGTAATGAAGTGATACCTAACCATGTACACCGTAGCAGGTATATTTGTCTGCTAGGGCCGCCATAACAAAGTATCACAAACTGTGTGACTTAAACAACAGAAACTAACTTTTCCCACAGTTCTTGAGGCTAGATGTCCAAGGTCAAGGTGTCATCAGGTTTATTTTCTCCTGAGGCCTCATCATCTTTTTCCTAAGTTGCAGGGAATGGCTGAATTTGGGGCTTATCCTTATTTGTACAAAGGAGATTCCTTCATTATGTTAATTGATGATAGCTGACTTGACGAAACCATACTAAAACATAAGCTGGATATAGGCTTCAGTCATGCCCTCTAAGACTGTGGGTGGGTTTGGGCAAAAACTGAGGATTGGGGAATATTGTCTCTCCTGTATTCCCACTCCTCCCACCAACAAACTTTTCTGATTTTCTTACATATCTTTCTTCTCGTGTTCTGAAAGTGGGCTCATTCCTGTCCCTCTTCCACAAAGAGGTTTAGTTTTTCCCTAGTGGTTCCCCTCACCATGGAATTTTCGTACTACATATATATATCATTATATATATATAATGTTCAGGTACTTCATACATATCTGTGGTTTATACAAAAAGTAAGGTTTTGTTTTGTTTTTTTTTTTTCATGCCCCAAGAACCAATTGTTGCTTCTTTACTGCCCATATTGAGAATGCACACTCTAGGGTCAACTGAATGAAAGAAAGCTTGACCAGGAGTTGATCTAAGTGAGTGAATTTGTCAGCGCAATGCATTTCTTCTGCACGCTTAGATGCCAGCCAGGCATTCAACACCATGGCCCTATGCTGGAGGACAGATCATCCTGCAGTCAAATGCTCACCTTTCCTTCACATATTTAGTGAAACAGAGCAGGGATTTGTCATGGTCCAGGATGTCACAACCTCAGGATTTGTAAAATTCCTTCTTCTGCAATTGATTAACTTCATGCTCAAGAGTATGGTAGCCTCTGGCCCTTTAGGAATGGGGTGGGTTCTATGAGAGCAATGCTAATGAATGGTCACAGCCATTCTGGGCTTCATTTATGTGGGCCTATTTTTTTCCTCCTAGTTTCCATCAGGAAGGACTCTCATTATGTTTAACTAGCTTAGGCAGCAATTTCAATATTAACTCCTCAACATCAAATGACCCCATTGCCCAAAGTGTGGATAGTTAATGACTACAGCAATGTGGGATTTTAAAAATATTTTCATCAAATTTCTTGTATTTGTTTTCCTGAAGGAACTAATCTAAGAGTGAGGCTGCTTCTCCTTGTTCTTTTTTCCTCAGTTTGTACCGGCTTCCTTAACATACCATGACCTCATCAGAGAGCTTGCTGTCCAGGGGCTTGATGAGGTCTTTACCTATATTCTTTTTAAAAATTATTATTTTATATTATTATTAACATATAATGTATTATTTGTTTCAGGGGTGCAGGTCTGTGATTCATCAGTCCCTGATGCTGAGTGATGTCGAAGACTTTTTCATGTGTCTGTTGGCCATTTGGACGTTCTTCGCAGAAATGTCTGTTCATGTCTCCTGCCCATTTCTTGATTGTATTATTTGTTCTTTGGTATTGAGTTTGATAAGTTCTTTATAGATTTTGGATACTAGCCCTTTATCTGATATGTCATTTGCAAATATCTTCTCCCATTCTGTCGGTTGTCTTTTGGTTTTGTCAACTGTTTCCTTTGCTGTGCAAAACTTTTTATCTTGATGAAGTCCCAATAGTTCATTTTTGCCCTTGCTTCCCTTGCCTTTGGCGATATGTCTAGGAAGAAGTTGCTGCGGCTGAGGTTGAAGAGGTTGCTGCCTGTGTTCTCCTCTAGGATTTTGATGGATTCCTGTCTCACATTTAGGTCTTTCATCCATTTTGAGTCTATTTTTGTGTGTGGTGTAAGGAAATGGTCCAGTTTCATTCTTCTGCATGTGGCTGTCCAATTGTCCCAACACCATTTGTTGAAGAGACTGTCTTCTTTCCACTGGATATTCTTTCCTGCTTTGTCGAAGATTAGTTGACCATAGAGTTGAGGGTCCATTTCTGAGTTCTCTATTCTGCTCCATTGATCTATGTGTCTGTTTTTGTGCCAGTACCATACTGTCTCGATGATGACAACTTTGTAATAGAGCTTGAAGTCTGGAATTGTGATGCCACCAGTACCTGATGCTACCTATACTCTTAACTTGCGTCCATGTGCATCATTTTACCGACAGACATCTTCCTATAGTTGGAACTACCTTTGCAAGTGCAGAGTTATGGGCTTTTAAAGATAGATGTTAATCTCTAATGTCAATACTCTTTCACCCCTCTCTATAAGCACAGGTTCTGATAGCATTTGGGTGTCCTAAAGGAGGCAGCTTATTAGTCTAGTAATTGGTGGATTAGGCACAGGAACCTTTTCTGAGGTCCACCTGGACCGATATCCTTACTGTGGGGGAAAACAGCCCCACATCCAGACCATTGCTATTTGTCATGATATATAGGATGCATGGGCTCTGGTTTGAAACCCTGTTTTATCACCTCTTGTGAGACTTTAGAAATTACTTATTTTTTGTGTGCCTTAGTTTCCTCATCTAAAAGTGTGGAAAGAATAGAAGCATTTTATATTGGTTGTTGCAAAAGTTAATGAGTTAACACATGTGAAGCATTTAAACTAGTGTCTGGTACTTAAGTGCTTGATAAATGTTGGCAGCTCTTCCTACAGCTACTGTAATGATACTTCTGCTACTGTGCTGTTCTCCCCAACCACTGGGAGTGCTTCTTCATGTATGGGGAATGGGAAATGTGTTTTGAGCATTTTTTTTCTCTCCTTTAACTGTGACTGTGGCATTATAGACTCTGGATCCTACTCATTCAAGTAGACAAAACCATAACCCGGAAGCATATATATATTTGCCTCATTAAATTCTTGCTGCAATTTCATTTTATTATTATATGGATCTTTGATATCAGTTGTAGCCTGATGGGTTTTGAAATTAGACTGGAAGCTCCATATGGTCCTTCATTCCTTCATCAAACATTTCCATGTGTCATTAAATGTGCTGGGGATAGAAGACTGAGTAAAGTGGTTCCCCTCCTCAAGGAGCTTAAGATCAAAAAGACAGGGTAATGCATGAATCCAAATCATTTTAATGATAATACCAGGCACTTGAAAATTTGCTCCTTAGCAGGTTATGTTGAGCACTTTTGTATTTGTTACACATAACTGAATGCTGATAACAAGCCTATGGTGCAGTGAGACAGAGGTCCTAGAGTTTAAGTACTAAGTAAAGTGAAGAATTGAACCTTGGTTCATCTGACTTCTGAGTTTGTCCCATTCCATGATACAACCCACAAGAGGGAGTCCCAAGGCTGTTCGGGGGTTCAGAGGAAGGAGAAGTCACCTCTAGCTTGTGTGTTAGTGGTGCGGGTGTGCTTTTGATGAAGCCTGGGATTGGTGGGTGGATCCTGAGACATAGGCCCAGAATGTAATTCTCAGACATAGGATGGGGCTGGGTATTTCCAAGGACCTGCATGGAGTTTGTTTTGACCAAAACAAAGGATAGGCAGAGGAGATTCAGTTGGAGACATCTGTCTTGTCCCAATTCTGGAAGGCCTTGAATGCCAATTAGAGTTTGCATTTTTTTTTTTTTTTCAAGAGGCAGCCTGGGAGAGTAGAGAGATTCCCCAGGATTCAAACTGGATAGACCTACATGTGAATACTAAGATGACCACTTATGAGTCACTTTGGAAAGATTGCTCATACTCTCTGATCTTCAGTTTTCTCATTGATTACTTCAGTGAGGATTTGTTCATGTTTGTTTATTGAATAGTTGAAGGGGCTACTCCCTACCTTATACTATTATTGTGAGAATGACAATAATCAAGGCAAAGTACTGAAACCTAGTAGTCAGTAAATGGCAGCTATAATTGTTTTTTCTTCTTAAAGATTTATTTATTTATTTGAGAGAGAGAGAGTGTGTGTCGGGGGGAGGGGCAGAGGGAAAGGGAAAGGGAGAGTCTTAAGCTGACTCCATGCTGAGCACAGAGCCCAATGCAGGGCTCCATCTCAAGACCCTGAGATCACGACCTGAGCCAAAACCAAGAGTCAGACACAACTGTGCCACCCAGGTGCCCCAGCTATAATTGTTATATTTGGTAAAGATGAGTCCTTGAGGCTGTCAGACAAGAGTCTGACAGAGTCTGTGTTTTAGGATATTACTCAAGCACACGTGTCTATGTGGAAGAGGAGATACTACAAATGGGGAGATCAGTAGAAAGCCTCTGAGTAATACAAGGGTGAAAGAATGAGAACCTAAAGGAATGGTGCCTGGTGTGGGGCCCTTGAAATGTTGGGGGCAGGGTCAGTGCTGTTGGCTGCCTATTAGTGACCAAAGATAAGCCCAAAAAGCCCCTGTGTTATAGTGTATCAGGGTACCCCCAAATATTTTCTCAGTCCTTTTAAGCCCATTGGATGTTTACAAAAGTAGTTTAAGGTAGAATCTAGTTCCAGATGAGTCTGACTTCCCAGACTTTGGATACTTCCACTTTAGCATTTTGCCTTGTATCTATCATGAGACAGATTTCCCACTAGGCTAATGAAGCTTCAGCTCTATGGGGTTCTCTGAGCTTTGGGTTTTCTCCAGTGCAATGGAAGCCACATAATGATCATGACTCATTGCTTATGGTTGGGGAAAATCATATGGATATGTTAGATCCACTAATAAGCCAAAACTGTGACCAAGTGGATCTCTGCCCAAAAAAGGTTTACCCTAGCACTTCACTGATTTCCAGACACCCAAGCTACTATCTAGCCTGTCCCTTCCCATTCTATATGTCAATAGAATAGAAATCCAAATTTCTATTTGTCATGCACAATTCCAAGTATCAGAGGGGAGATAGTATCTTTGATCCCTGCCATATTATTAGTACTATCCATCAAGGTTGCGTATTTTTGATGAGAAGAATAAATTCTAAATAATTGTTTAGTTTTACCTTATCAGTGCATCTTTGTTGTTTACGTTGAGGCATAGCCACTGCGTTTCTCTTTAAGACTGGGACTGGCCTCTCACCACTTCAACTGTTTTGCTCCTGACTCAGTCACACAGAGCTCTTTAGGCAAAAGCAAGGAGGATGTTTGTGGGACAGTCTGGGAGAGCTCTGCATGCCCACAGTACAACAGGGGATGACTTTGCCAGTAAGAGGTAAGGTTCTGTTTCATGATGAGGCATGACATACCAACAGCTGGAACTTTTGCTCTTCAGCTAACTAGGAAGGAGGTAAGTCATGTTAAGACATTTCTTTTTTCTTTTTTAAAGCAAGACTGGGAATGTAGAGAAGCAGCAGCCTGGATAAATAAAAGGAAAGAATAAACATATACCAGAAAGTCAGGATCTTGCTGGAGCCCTGATCCAATGGCATTTGGATGCCTCTAGCTGAAATCACTTCCTTATTATCCCAGACTTTGGAATCTGTAAGGGAGCTAAAGGATTCCCTGAGTCCATAGCTGTGTGTTCAGTATCCCAAGCCTCTTGCCAGATTTCCTCCAGACCATTACTTTTATCAACTGGTTTACTGTTGTATTGTCAACACTGACCACGATAATCACCACATGACACATACAAAGTGTTTAGTCAAAGGTAAAAACCTTAAAAAACTAAAAACTTAAAAAACTAAAAAAAAACTTAAAAAAGTGAAAAGTTTCAATGCCTGGCCTCTTGTCTTGTTTCTCCTGACCAGACCCTGTCCTCATATTTTGATCCAGCATTTCGTTCCCTGGCTTTTTTCTTTTCCTTTGGACCATTCTTTGATTCTTTATATTTACCTCTTCCTCTGAGACTCAAGTCCTGTTATTCCAATGGCCTCCTTAGGGCTTGAAGTTCTGCCTCTGAAATCTCTCTCCTATGGCTATTATATGTTGCTTGACACGGGTTCTCCTTGTCTGCCTGCTCCTCATACCCCTCCACATGTGTCTACCCAGCAGGTCTTCTCTGCCAGTGAGAAGCCACCCTATAGAGTGTGGCTATCTTCTTAGCCACCCTATAGAGTGTGGCTATCTAACCCTTGGCTCTGGACTTACTTTTCCATCTAGCCCATCCCTGCACTGGCCATGACCTGATTTGGCAATTACTTAAAAATCTGTGGAAGACAGTTGGAACTAGGGAGGTGGGTGTCCAACCAGTGTAAGATCTTTTGATGAACAAGATTTATCTGTGACTTCCAAATTAAAGACTATTTTAAGCCCTTATGACCTTCTCAGAACATGTGCTAGAGGTGCCTAGTAGCGAGTCCATCTTGGTAATCCACAATTTGTCTTCAATGGACTGAAAAAGGGCATGATCGGGATTAGCACTGAGATAGAATTAAGGAGTTCCTATCTTTTCTCCTCATTTCCCACAATACCTGACTCCACGTGGCAGAGCAGTGTCCAAGAATAATTTTCAATCACTTAGTTGAGGAAGTAAAAAAAGCCCTTGAAGGAAGCACCAAAGTTTGACATTTTTTCCCCTTGTACCATCTCTAAAACTGGCAAAGGATAGAGCATCCAATACTTCTCACCCAGCCCCAGATGACAGAGGAAGCTGATTAGTATTGCCCTTTGGGTTGGTAACTAGAATCTGGAGAGTTAACCCAGCGTGGCAGAGGATAGGCTGAGTTTCATACTTTGACCCAGCAATTGCACCCCTAATTGGGCACACAGTTGCACTTTCATGGCATTTAAATACTTTAAAGAGCCTGTACTCAAGACAGAAGGCCACTGTGTGTTTTCCTGAGGGTATAGTCAGGGAGTAAAGAATGCAGGGGCTCTTTAAGCATAATTAGGCATTTAATTGCACATACAGACTTCACCGATGGTTTTGCACATGCATGTGATTGTGATTCATTTGAAAGAACTCCATTGATGATAGTCTGTATTCCATTTTTCTGCAAAGCAAATTAGGAAGGAAAATATTCAAGACATTTAATTCTTAAGTCCTATTTCTTTAGTTTCTTTTTAGTTCTATTTCCCTTCAAGTTTCTAGAGAGTTAAAACAACCACCACCACAGGGAATTCCACATCTGACTCTTATAAAGCACATAAAACAGAATGTACATAACTGTGGGTAGTTTGCAATTAGAGCGTAAGTATAGTACAAATGTGGTGTCTCTCATCTACCAATATTTCCCTTCTTCCTCTGTTATCCAAATTTTCAGATTGAGAAATCAAGGCATTGGAGTCAAATCTTTTGCCTAAGTCACCAAGTAGCAGAGACCAGTTAGGAATATAAATTGCCCTTGGCATCATGTTCTTTTCTATCATCAAGCCAAGAGCCCAGTGTAACACATTTAATTCCATTGTTCCAAAACACATTTAAGACAGTAAACAATGGATAACCTCTGAGATTTGGCTTATACAGAAATATGAACCTGGATATTTTGGTCCCATTTCTTTTTCATACACATCTCCATGATGGCAGCACCAAAAAATTTTCAAAGATTTTAGAAATGGACCTATTTTCTTCATCCTTTCTGCCTTTCTATTTTGAGCATTTTGTAAGGATTGATCTTTTGGGGATTTTTTTACTTTTATTTATTTATTTTTAAAGATTTTATTTATTTATTTATTTGAGAGAGAGAAACAGCATGAGAGGGGAGAGGGTAAGTGAGAGAAGCAGGCTCCCTGCTGAGCCGGGAGCCCGATGTGGGACTCGATCCTAGCACTCTGGGATCATGACCTGAGCCGGAGGCAGTGGCGTAACCAACTAAGCCACCCAGGTGCCCCGATTTTTTACTTTTAGCCCGATATGTCTTCCATACTTTAAAATTGACACATTCCATTTACCAAAAGCCATTTGAGTTGTGCTTGCTTTGCTACACCTATACCCCTTGCTGCTGCTTCTCCCCCCTGGTTTTCCTAACTTGGCCATCTCTTTAACCTGGATTTGGTTTAATCTGACTTTGGCTTCTTCCAGTAGTCAAGAATGTGTCACCCACAGTAGACATCAATGAATACAAAATCTTGAGAGGTGGTTAGAGAATGTCTCAACCACCACCCTGGACCTAGAGCTATTTAGCCATTACTTCATGTTCATCTGTAGTGGATTTATATTAGGTAGACAACAAATGCTTATTGGTAATATTAAATGCTGATTTTTGAATCCCTCCTCACTAAGCAATAAGTAGAAACTGAGCCAGACACAACGGGGTTTGTCAAGAAGTTCTTAATAGGAAGTATGTATGGGGGCATCTGTGTGGCACAGTCGGTTGAGTGTCCGACCCTTGGTTTTGGCGAAGGCTGTGATCGAAGGTCATGATCTCAGGGTCATGAGCTCGAGCCCCACAGCGGGCTCTGTGCTCAGTGTGGAGTCTGCTCGAGATCCTCTCTCTCTCTCCCTCTGACCCTCCTGCTTGTGTGCTCTCTCTCTCTCAAATGAATAAACCAATCTTAAAAAAAAAGGGGTGGGGGAAGTGTTTATAAGAATCACCAGGGCAGGGCAGGGAGCTTCTTCAAAATACAGAGATCCAGGCCCTCTGAATCAGAAATCGCAGGCTGGGGCCAAAGCACCTATATTTTCAAAGTTTCTCTTTGTGATTCTGATGCTTTTGCTGTGAGGAATCAGAAGGCTGGGAGAATAGTCTTTATTTTGGTCCTTCCTGAAATACGTTTCCTCTTGTTGTGATGTTATGCTGGGAATCATGGATTTGGGCAGTACAATTTATTAGAAGTTGTGGGAAACTGGGCGGGTTTCTTGGCATGGTTTTCAGCCCCAAGGTCCTTACCTGCAAAAGGTGAAATGATAATTGGGGCTGTTGAGATTAGGAGAGGATCTTTGCAAAGGCCCTCAGCAGTGTGTCTGGTATGTACCAGTCATGAGTCACTCTTATCATAGACCATCTCTGCCATTATTCTGATGAACTTATGCCCCACACATCTTGTCCATTGCCACTTTGTGTTGGAGTGGTTAAAGTCTCCCATGGAGGTCCTTATTGTATTTTGCAGAGAGGTGCCATGCCTTGCTCCTAAAATACAATGTGAAAGTCCTAAAGAAGTGGAACTTCCGTCCAGGAGCCCTGTGCGACGCATGCTTTTACTCTGCTTTTAGTCTGCCCCAGCTCTCCTCTTTCTCTGACCTCAGCATTGTTTTGTCAGCCTATGTAGGAGTAACTGCTTAATGGGTCTGAGCCCAAAGTGGATCATCCCACTGGGAAAAGGCATGGACGGGTTAAAACTTCCTATGCAAAATCATTCTACCACCTCCTGTAGGACAATGGAAGAGAACCATTTCAGGTCAATATACTGCTTTGCGTTTGTTTGGGTCTTACAGTTTTCTTTCCAGGCTATCTAGGTGGTTCCTCCGGGCAGTCTTCTCCTGTGCAGAGCTCTGGGAACAGGGAATGTGTGGGCCAGGCAGCCCTCTGGCACAGGCTTGACTTGTTTACCATTCTGGTTTAAATTGCCTTTCTTATATACCAGTATTTATATGTATAACAAATGGGGGCTGGCTAATTACGTGGTTCTTAGTAGGAATCAAGTCTCTGTTGGAACCAGCCCTGTCTCTGCCCACTATTTATAGCCTTCATATGTCCCAAATTTTCCAGTTCTGATTTCAAATATTCTATCCCACTGTCTCCAGAAGTACACTTTATGCTTGTCAGACCACATGTCAATTTATGGTTTGAGAAATATAGTCACAGTATTATAACTGCCACCCTAAACACCACATTTTCTGACTGTGAGATTGGAATCCTGCCTTTAAAAAAAATTTGGACATACTTAGGAAGTGCAAAAAAATTTCTTTCTTCAAGTGTTCTTGGTAGGCAATTGACTGTAGGCTTTACCTAAAAACTACAGAGCATGATGTAATAATAGGGCTTGATGACAGTTGTCCTTCTTGAGACAGTGACTTTCACATGGAACATTACCAACAGAGAGTAGAATAAGCAAATGGGTTGAATGATTATGTAGAGATTTGCATATTGCCATAAACTACAGAACTCTGATCTGGATCTGCTGTGTTTCTTCCCAATCATAAATGAAGGCAGAAATGTATGCTATATTAAGTGAGAAAGAAGCAGATTTCTAATACTGGTTTGTCCCTCTTTTGTATCGGGCGCCCTGATGGGCACTTTATCTTTACCCTCCGAAGAGCAGGAGGGCTCAGGCATTAGAACCTTCATGTCACCAATGGGAGAACTGAGACTCTGATTAAGGAGCTTACTGAGGATGGTCAGGTGACAAGCAGTGTAGTTAGAATTAGAACTCAGGCCAGTGAGACTATAAAGTCTCTTTATAAATTAGGGCTTTCTCATATTATTCTTCAGTTTCCCCAGAATGGTAGATGAAATTTAGCTAAAATCATTTCCCATCAGCTCCAAGCTCTCCATTATTTAAGGGATATTTATAAATGTAACTATCACAATAAATGCCCTGCTGCCTTTGTCCCTACTCCCTCGCCTGTGTGTCCGTGCTGGGGCAGATTTCTGTGTGTGGGGGCATGTGTGGATGGAAGTGTAGAGAGGCCATGTGGAGAGATTGCATTATGCAGTTCTGTGCCTTGTTCATAAGGAAACTCTCCAGTGTTCTGCATGACTCGACTCAATCTTCAGGTCTCATATTTCCAGTATAATCAAGCACTGGTCAATGGAACTGTTACCTCCATGTGTCTCTGAAACCAAGGGATGGCTTCCTATGTGATTTCTCCTGATCCCACGTATGTCAACAGGTATCACTAATAGAGTCAGTATAAAATGGCAATTGCTGGCTCCAGGTAACCCAAAGTCTTTTCAGATATGCCAACCTCTGTTCCATCTGTGGAAAATGATCTTGATAAAATGCTTATAAATGTAAGTCTGTGAAATGCAGGTTCTGTAAGAGGAATGGCTCTAGAAGCGAGAACAGTAACTGATCCAAAGCTGGTACTCAATGTTGTTGAGTAAATGAGTGGATTAAGGACTTAGTGGCTCTCATTTAAAATTTTTTTACAGAAAAGTCCACAGGCTATTACAGCATTTCATAAACTGGCAGATGTGAAGCCCAAGACAGAGGAATCTTGATTAATCTCTTGTTGGTAGTAGACAGAGGTGGTTCTGTTTTTAGAGGTCCCTGAATGCTGCAGCGAGCATGCTGTCTATGAAGCCAAAATATCCCAGCACCTAGCATGGTCCTTACATTGACCATGCAGGTGATAGTGCAGGAGCTGAACCATGGCTTATCAATGGCTACAAGTATGAACTGGAATTTGCTCTTGGTTATGGGATATCCTTAAATTGAAAAACTACTAGAAATATTGTTTTAAAACTGATGGTTGCCAGAGAGGAGGGACGTAGGGGAATGTGCAAAATGGGTGAAGGGGAATGGGAGGTACAGACTTCCAGTTATGGAATGAGTAATTCATGGGCCTGAGAGGTACAGCATAGGGAATATAGTCAGTGGTATTGGAATAGTGTTGTACAGTGACAGGTGGTAACTACACTTGTGGGGAGCACAGTGTAATGTATAGACTTGCCGAATCACTATGTTGTACACCTAAAATTAACATTGTATGTTAACTATACTTGACTAAAAAAGAAAAAAAGATATAGAGTTCTATAAATCAGTTTAAAAAGTATTTTTTAGACTTTGTTGTTGAGGGAGCCAAGATCAATAATATGTGGTCTTCATAGTTGCAATGATCACCTAGTTGATATTGCTGGAAACGTTATTTTGTGAAGAATTTCCTACCGTCTCCCTGTGAGGGTGCACTGAAGTGGCTTCTTGGGAAAACACTGGTAGGATTTCATGCTTATGACTTTTAAGCTGCTGGAACAATCTAAATAAAGTAAGTTACCATTAGATAAAGCAGAATATTCTTGAAAAAACTGGGGCTGTGTTGGATTCAGCTGCTACATCTTTTCATGTTAAAACTAAAAGTATTCCTGCCTCTGGGGAAGCAAAAGAGGAAGAATTTGAGCATAAAGTCTAACAGAGTGACCTCCAATTAATCAGGTATACTTGAGGAATTGCACTGTTTATTTTAGAGAAAAAAAGTCAGACAACTAGGGGCTCATAGCAGTTGTTCTTTGCTGAACTGTAAGACGGATTATTTGAGAAAAAGAATCGTAAGTTCTTGCCTTTCAGATATGGCTGGAAATCCATAATCACGTTGAGAGCCCTATCCACCACATGGCCCTGCCTGGTAAATTGGGAGCGAATTGCTGCATAAAACACCAAGTCTCCAGCTTCCACCAGGTATGGCAAAGACAACAATAAAAAAAAATGGGGGTGACATCCTGTTTTTATTTACTCTGTATTTGGTCTGGCAAGATATATTTTAAAAATCATTTTGCTGGAGTGAAAAGTGAGGGATCGTGGATTAACTCTTAATAGAAGCTAATTAAACTTTACCTTTACCTCCCGGAGGGGGCCCCCACCACTAGATGAAGACGTGATCATTTACCTTGGGTTGGGCTTAACAGCTGCTGAAGGGTAGACGCCTTTTGGTTCTATATCCAGTGGTCTCACATAGAGGCAGTCACAGGATGGAGTTCCCTCCTGCTGGTAAACCACTCTTCCATCTGGCAAAAAGGTTAGAAGGAAAGAAAGGGAGGTGGAGGATGGGCACCAAGGAGGGGGTTATGTGTGTGCCAAGCTGCACTGTGCACTAGCTGATGTTGTCCCTTCTAAATAGGCAGAATCAGGAGCCCAGCTCTGTATTAATCAATTCTGTCACCGTCCACCGCAAACCACAAGTTTGAAAGTCAGGAAGGTAGATGAGCAAGGAATGAAAAAAGTGAATGTTTTGAGGAAAATTTATAAACAAAACTGATTTGATTCTGTAAGAGGGACTAAAATATACTTTAATGATTTTACTGAATTTCCTGAAAACCTAACTTCCTATCACCTAATTTCCTTTTCCCTTCATAATATTTTGAAGCTATTGGGTGGATACACAAATGACAAATTGTCTGAGATTGTATTTCTTTTTCTAAGGTTAATTCAACAATGCCTCTACTAAATGTGAAATTTATAAAATATGTACCATGCTTGATGCTTCTGAACTTGAAACGTGGGCTTTTTGAAGAGGAAAGCTATATTAATGATCCAATGGATTCTATTTCAAATTATTAAACAAAATAATGGATCTTTTTTTAAGTAGGCCCCATGCCCAATGTGGGGCTTGAACTCATGACCCTGAGATCAAGAGTCACATGTTCTACTGACTGAGCCAGCCAGACACCCCTCCCCGCCCCAGGTTTTCTTTTCTGATCCAGAAATGCTAACTTCAGATTTAATACACTATGTTTTATTTATGGTATCCAAAAGGAGTTTGGTGAAAAAAAAAATCACATAAATTAGGTTATAGCCTAGCACAGTGCCTAGAATATAGTTGGCACTCAATCAATGTTTGTAGCATAAATGAGTGAATAGCCAGGAGCATTTAGCATTCATTTAAGGACTGAACACATCAATACTCCTGACACAGCTATGGAACTCAATCAACTGGTGGCCTGAGGGAACAATTTACCATTACAATTTGTTACTGATACAACTCACGAGGCAGATGCTCATTATAAGACAGAAAATTAATGAGGCCAAGGATCTCCCTTTAATGCCTCTAGGGACCAGTTTTTTGTTCTGTTCCATGGCTGCATCCACAACCCGTAACCTTTGTCAGTTGTCACACACGCGGGCATGCTCTTTGTCCCACAGAGAGATCCAGAAAGGAGATTGTGAGGAGATTAGCTCAGAGCCATTACCATTAAGATGAAATAAAGTGAACAGCATGCACTCTCTACAAAGGTCAGTTGCAACAACTGAGCAAAGGAAGAACGGTACGTTTTGTAGCCAACTGGACCCGGTACTCAAACGTGTCGCAGTCCTGTGTGTGCAGTGCCCTGGCATGGCTGGCAATAGCCAGCCTAGCCACAATCTGCGAGAAAATGGAGTCATTGCAAAGCAATGCCTGTAGTGAAGGCTCAACCCACTGAATCCAAAATGGACTCGGGTGCCTCACAACCACCTACCCCTTCCAGAAGCCCCCTTTTGCTATACCCATATATTTCAGATTATCCCAGCATTACCTAGCACCATTCTTTGAATAATAGACTAGTATATTTTCTTCCTGGCAAGCCTCACCTCGATCTGCATTATCATTTAGGCCCCATCTGAAAACACCATTCATTTAAATAAGCAATAGAGACTAAAATAAAATTCCATTCATGCTTAACTCTCCAGTGTGGTTTGGAAATGCTTTCTTCTTCAGCCAGTCTTATGTTACATGCTGGATGGTCTTTTCTTTGACCACCTCATAAAAAAGGGCTCATAAATACTTTTCATGTGTTATTTAAACTAGCGGTACTCCCCAAGGCGCTGTGCTCCCATTTTTTTTTTTAATCCTTTGTGTATTTCTAAAGTATTTCTAAACCAGTAGCAGAGGTAAAAGCATACTCTAAGTTGAGAGGGCCATGTTCTATCACTATCAGGCCACAAATTTCCTTTACTGATAAAAAGAATTTACTTCTCAGCAAAATGTTGCCTGATTTATATGCTTTCTTTCTAAAAATAATCCTTCTTGAGATGTAAGTGCCAGGGCTAGAATATATGTGTCTTTTCTTGATGCCTCTGAAACTGGAATCGTGACTTTTTAGCACAAGAACTGTCTAGGACTTTCTGATAGACAAAAGCTTTATTTTCTCATAATCTGTTAATGTCTGAATAACGAGGCAAGGAAGACAGAGTAGTTGGCTAGTGTATAGGCTCGTTATGCAGTGTGGGGCATGGTCTTGGCTAGGAGCGGAAATGGTGCATCCATTCTTTCTAGCAAGTTAGGGTGGGGTCATGGCCGGCACTTCACCAGTGCCATGACTCACATGTGTTTCTTCTCCCTAGAGTATCTTAGCTCTTTCTTGTATTTTTATTGTGCTTGTCTTTGAAATAAATTTTGGTTGGCTCTACTGCTGCATCCAAGGACCGCATTCCTCGTTTCAATTTTACATGAATCCACCATTGTTCTCTATTCCCTACTTCGGTCGTAGAATTATGATATAGATTAGAGAAGGGAACTGAGAGATCATCTAGTCCTGCTTCTAAGTACGGAAAATCTTCCCTCAGTATTCCACATGGATGTCCCTTCAATATTATTTCCATAATTTTAGGAACAAGTAGTTTTCAACTTTGCAGGTTGTATACTTACTGCTCAGACTGGGAGAGATTCTAAACATGGACACATCTGCATCCCTCTGTTGGCACTTACCTGCAAAGTTTATGAACTCGGTAGAATTTCTTATAAGTATTATAATGAGTATTATTATGTCTTATAATTTTGCTAGACTTCTCAAGGATTTGAAAAATGTCAGTTCTAATGATTTGAACTCTTTATGTATAGTCATCCTTCTTCCATCTATGTAACCCAATCCATATGAAGAGACAAGACTTCTCCAAAATTCATGGACCCATATTTCCAACTGCCTCCTGGTTATCCCTACCTGGATTAATTTTATATTCTTTTGTTCATTTAGCAAGTCTTTATGGAGCAGCGGATAAGTTCCAGGCATTATGCTAGGCACTAGTGGTACAGATGTGAAGCAAACAATACCCTTGCTCTCTTACAGTTTATATCTAATAGGGTGATTAATCATTGAGAAATATAGGACATGTCCTATAGGCTCTTCCATCGATACATGCTTAAAATTAACCCATCAGTTTATTTCCTCTTTAAACTAGCTCTCCACCTCCTCAAATCCTGCATCTGTGGTTCTCAAAGCAAGTTCTTCAGAGTGGCAGCAGTGTCTCCTGAGAACTTGTTAGAAATGCCAACTCTTGAGCCCCACTCACATATACTGAATAGAAACTTTGGGGGATGGGGCCCAGAAATCTGTGTTTCAGTAAACCCTCTGGGTGATTCTGATGCTTACTCACGTTTCAGAACATCTATCTACATGGAGTCACCATAGAGCCTCCCAAATTAGAAACTCCATAGTTTTGGTTTATCGGTCTTTGTTTTTCTTCCCCAGTCATGAAGCCTTGTCAGTTCTCGTGCAGAAATTTCTTCTGCCAGGTTTTAAATTCAGAAATTTCTTCTGCATTAAAATCTGCCAGGTTTAAAATTCATACCCTTATGTCTTGTCTGATGTAACTTCCTCATTGGTGTCTCTTACCATCACTTACTTTCCCATCTAACTGACCTGCATACAGCCAACAGAGTTCTCTTCCTATGTTAAAAATCTTGTCCTACTGCAAAACAGAAGTAATCAAACAAACAAATAAAAATTCCCATTGGCTGCTTGTTGCCTTCTGGATAAAATCTAAACTGAATGAGGGACACGGGGCCCTGCAGTCTGAATGGAACGGATCTCACAGCCTATGTATATACCTTGGTGCAGTTTTTCACTGCTTTCCCCTGATCCCTGAAGACACTGTCACATCATCCCCTCTCATGATTGTCTCTGCAAATAGCTCTTGATTATGACTGTACAGCCACCCCATCCTTACATTCCTGTCCCTGGCTTTTGAGCAGGCAAACTCCACTTATCTTTCAAAGACTAGACCAGATATCACCTCTTCTGTGAAGCCTTCCCTGCTGGGAGGCTTACTGGCCCCTCTAATTCCCCCCAGCACTTCGTTCGTTCCTACTGAGCCAGAGAGGCACCCCTCCCCATGGCACTCTGTTCGTTCCTCATGGCGGCACACTTATGTTCAACATTCATTTTAATAACTGAGAATGTGAAACCCAGAGAATGTATGATTTGTTCAGGGTCACACAGCTACACAATGGCAGAGTCAAGAATTAACCAAGGTCTCCTGGCTACTAGTGCAGGATAATATCCTATGTGTTTACAAAATCCTGTTTGGTGTGTTTGGTGATCTGGGTAGTGGGCAATTTTTCTTTTCTTTAGACATTACCAGTGAAATCCAGGAGATTCTTTATAATCCCACTTAAAGTGGGAGCCTTTGTTTTTGCTAAGTTGAGAGCTGGGGAAATTTGAGGATCATTTTATGCTGCTGAAGTCTCCTGCTGCATTCCCATACTATCAAGATTCTCTTACAACATCTGGCTGCTTTACAGGGCATTTCATGGAGCAAATCAATTAACATTTAAAAAGTCAGGGCTGAGAGAAATATTCAAATGGTAGCACAGCACTCTCCAAATTCCCTAAGAGATAGCTGATGACTGAATTGCACAAAATTTTATGACTAGTCACTTCTATATAATACAACTTACTCCTAACCATTTTATTTTCAAATTTAAGTCAGGGTCACCAGATTCTTTGGCCCATGGACAAGACCTAAATAGACATCATTTAATATGAATACCCTTTGCCTTGCTACTGATTTATCCTCTCTCTGACAGTGGTGTCTGAGACTAAGATTGTGGTTTGAGAAATTACATTTAGCCTCTACGACCCTGGGGTGGTTCTTTCAAGATCTAGTCATTAGATTCGGGCTAAACAGTGCAGGGAAACCATGCCATGGCTCCTGCATCTACTTGAGCTGTGCTTGAAGTACTGAAAACATAGAAGCTGTTTCCACTTGTGAAATTAAGTTCTGGTAAATTCACTTCAAATTGTTCAAGCTATTCCTAAGAGAGCCTCGGTAGGTATATGCGTGCACACATACACATCCACAGAATAGTGAGGTCCTTCACATATCTCCATTTTGAACATGCCAATATCACAAGATGCTGATCTCAGGTACCTAGAAGAGTGCTTGACACATGGTAGGCACTCAAAGGGGTGTCCAATAAAGGGGTGTGATTAAAGAATAGTGATGCTGTCATGATCATATTAACTTAGTGGAATCACCATTTTACAAATTCTGTGATATTTTGGAAAGCACCTAATTTCTCCAATTCGAAGAAATCCTTATCTCTAATAAGGCAGGAGAGCACTTCTCTTGCAGGGCTGGTATAGGAATTAAATGAAGAGATATTTACAAAGTGCCTCTATTATTAATTAGCAGGTATAGGGAAATATATTTAACTTGAACCTGTTTTTTTGTGAAATGGGGTCAAAAACATCTGACTTATGACTCTCCAAGTGTGTTAGGATCCAAAAAGTCACAAATATGAACATATTAGGTTGCAAAGCTCGTAGAATGTAAAGGTGATGTTATCCTCTACCTTTGTTAAGGATTGTCGTCAAGCAAACGTCCTTCCGGGGCACTTTACCTTATTCTAAGCAAAGCAAAATGAAGCTCTTTTTTTTTAACTTTTAAAATTTTATTATGTTATGTTAGTCACCATACATCATTAGTTTTTGATGTAGTGTTCCATGATTCATTGTTTGCCTATAACACCCAGTGCTCCATGCAATACGTGCCCTCCTTCAAATAGAGTGACTTGGAGATCACAAGATTCACCCTGTCTTTAATCACCTCTCAAACATAATCAAATGAATGTACTAGTAAGTGCCTTTTTAAAATAAAAGGGTCTTCTCTATCATTTAACTTATAGAAACAATATTGAGAGTAAAGGAGCTGAGATAGGTTTAGTCCTCTCCAGGTATTCCATGAAATGGGGGAAAGAATTGCCCTTCTTCTTTCTACTTGGAATGTTTTTGGATCACATTTTTCATCCAGTTATTTACCATACTCCTTTCCCAGCCCACTCCCACAAGACCCTCCCCTTACACACACACACACACACACACACACACAAACACACACAGAGATTTTGAAGTGATATAGGCTTCAGACTTTATTTCTCTTTCTCCCTTCCCTAAATCTTTTCCCATGCTGTGGTTGGTAATGGGCTCTGATCTGTTGGAAATGGGAACAGAGCAATAATTCCAACACGGAGCCTCACAAGTTTGAAAAATCGAGCCAAGCTGCAAGATTTTCTAAACATTCCATCGCATTAATACCTTGTGGGTCTATGGGGACCTTCATCTAAGTCTCTCCAAACACTTGCCTGAGTTTGGTTAATCCTCAGTATAGCCATGGTGAAACATTCCCACATTCTGGAGGGGCTGTGAGTGAAGCCCCCACTCAGCCAGGAAGCTGCTCAGGAACCTGGGTGAGAAAAGGAAATGTCTACCCTGAGTTCTGTTGTCTCTCAGCACATATGGGCACACCCGGCAAATTCATGGAGCAGGACTTGGGGAGAAGACAAGGAAGTTTGTTTCAAATCAAAATAAACTTTCAAATGGAACAAGAAACATATTGCTTTATTTTTCATAGCTGAAAGAGTCTCTATTTGCCAAAAAAATGGAATCAAAAGAATCTGTCTATAATCAACTGCTCTCTGTGGCCTCTGTCTGGAATTCTCCCCATGACCAAATTAATTATTAATAAAGTTATTCATTCAAAAAACATTTACTGAACACATTCTAGGTACTGGCCTAGGAAAAAACCCATAAATGTGGACAAAGTAGTGCCCCTTGCCCTCAAGGAACTTGCTGTATAATAATTGAGAGAGATAAACAAATTATCAAAATATTAAGGTAATACATATATACACACTTTGCATATATTTCTTTGTGAGCTCATTCTTCAACTTAAATGACTTCTTTCGGGAAGCTTCCGCTGATTTTTCTGTGCCTAAAATTATTCCTCTGAATTGCCCTGGCATTATATCTGTTCTTCCCTTGTGCTTTTCTCTTCTTACCTTGATTTATGGTTATGCGCATGAATTATTTTCCTTCATAAGCTCTAAGTCCCTTGAGTGTAAAGTTTCTGAATTAGGTTAATATGCTAAGCATCTAGCACAGATTGGCATTTAGTAAGTGTTAGCTGCATGAGTGAATAAAGAATGAACAAGTTAGAACTTGGTCAATAACCTAAGAGCTATTCTGCTTTAAAACCGAGCAATTAAAATCTTTGTCCCATAAATATCAATAGTTGCTGGTCAAGTATGGAAAGGAAGGGAGGGAAGAGGAAGGAAAGAAGAAAGGAAGGCAGGCCAAATATGTAGGATCTGAGCGTTTGAATGCAGTTCTTAACTATATTAATGAGAATGTTAAATAAGTCAGTATAGTTGACACTTAAACAATGCAGGGTTTAGGAGCACTGACCCTCATACAGTCAAAAATCCATGTATAATTGACTTTCTCTGCTTGACTTATTTCACTTAGCATAATCTCCTCCAGTCCATCCATGTTGATGCAGAAGTTGGGCATTCATCCTTTCTGATGGCTGAGTAGTATTCCATTGTATATATGGACCACATCTTCTTCATCCATTGATCTGTTAAAGGGCATCTCAGCTCTTTCCACAGTTTGGCTATTGTGGACATTGCTGCTATGAACATTGGGGTGCATATGGCCCTTCTTTTCACTACATCTGTATCTTTGGGGTATTTTGAATCATGGAACACTACGTCAAAAACTACTGATGTTCTGTATGGTGACTAACATAACATAATTTTAAAAATATAATTAGAAAAAAAAATCCATGTATAATTTTTGACTCCTCAAAATCTTGACTACTAATAGCCTACTGTTGACCAGAAGCCTTACTGAAACATAAACCATCAATGAACACATATTTTGTATGTTATATGCATTATACTATATTCTTACAATAAGGTAAGCTAGAGGAAAAAGTTAAGAAAATCATAAGGAAGAGAAAATTCATAGTATTGGACTGTATTTATAAAAAATAGGTATTTAAATGGACCTGTGTTCAAGCCTGTGTTGTTCAAGAGTCAACAGTACAACTGTTTAAAATGGATTTTTGTTCTTCTAATTCATTTCAGTAGATAAGCTGAACAACAATGCTGGGATTCCTAAATCATTCAAAGCTCAAACATAAACTGTGTGTGTGTGCATGTGTGTTTGTGTGTGTGTGTGCATGCACACACATGCGTGTGAGATTTCTGTTGTTCTCTTGCTAATTTGACAAACTGAAAAAATAAAAGCTTTTTCTCAATATTCTCCCCTGCTCTAAATTAATGTCTGGAAAGCAGGCTGGGACTACTTCCTACTAGTAAATTTTTGGCGCTACATAAGTCAACCTGGATCTATGTAGATTTGGAGGAAAATTTGTGTAGAACAGATGAAAAGGCACAAGGAATAGTAGACATCACAAAATTGTAGATATGAAGCAGAAAAGCTGAGGCATGCATATAAAAATAGGCATAAACAAAGACGCTGATTTGCTGGGAATAACCAGCAGGGTCCAGGTGAACAAATAAATGCCTCAGCCTAAGTGTACAGATGATGATATGACATTAGCCATAGTAGAGTAAGCATGCTAGAAAAAGTGTCCATTCATTTTTCTGGAGCTCCTCACCAGTCTGGAAGCATGTGTGCATGAAGTTTAGTAACCAAATGTTTAATTTTCCTTAGATGGATGCAGGGACATATTTGGAACATAGAGCTGTTGCCGCTTACTCTGCTGGGCCCTTCTCATCTTACTGGGCCAGGGAGCCGGCTTTGTAATAGGTTTTTGGCATGGTGAACTCAGTACCAGATCGAGTAAGAGAGAGGGGATGTTCTTTCCTGCTGTGAGGAAGGTTGGAGCTACTTCATATACTACTGGGATTCCCTTTCAAGGAATAAACTGTCTTTTTCCTGATGGATTATGTTTTGGATCATCCTTTACCAAGGATATAATCATGGGCTGTTAACATTTTTTTGGACTTTGATTTGGCTGGTAACTACAATGTTTTTGGAAACCTGTTTTCATTTAATTTCATTTCCTTTTTCCTGTTAAGTACATCACTGGGCTAGAAAAGAAGAGCCTCAGATTTTTGGAAGTCTTTGTGTTTTGTGCTTGCTGCTCAATTCAGACTGGATACCACAGGAGGAAAGAACTGAAACGCACTCATGACTTTTGTGGTCCCCTCCGCTGGAGAGCCAGAATCCACACCCTGACCTGTCTTAGGTGGTTAGCACGAACATCGAAACAATGGTCACTTAATACTATCATAACATTGCATAAGTCATTTCCTTCCCTTCTAGAATGTGGAGGGATACATGAGAAGCAAAGAAAAATCTGTGACCCCACTACTCATATTTTCCACAGGATTCCAATTACCCTTTCATCTATACCAAACTATGGAGGGTGATGTTAAAAACTTGTGTGAGAATCTGGCAGAGTTTTGTACGTTAACATTGTATCTGGTCTGGTTTCTAAAACCATTCTGGCAATTTGGAAAACTCGCCAGCAAGAGCCGATCGTTCAACAGGAATAGTCTGTTTAATTCTTAGACAGTGGCCTTCCGTGGTTGGTTTGGTGTTGCTTTTAAAGAATACAAAACACACACAGCAGGATTTTGGCTTCCTCCTCTCCGGCAAATGTGTTTGGCATCCATGTGACAGACAAATTAGTAGTATCTTTAGAAAACACGGGAGTTTTATGGTACAAGAGAAACATGATAAAAGGGAATGAAGTGAAGTCTTAGTGAAGTTCATTCTCAGACAACTTTGTGAATCTCATGGGAGATAACTTTCCCTTGCCACCAAACAATGGGTAAAATAGACTAATTTCATTTATTCGTCCATCTAACAAATCTTTATTGAGCACCTCCTATGTAACGGCCCTATTCTTACACTGACATGGAAGTTAGCTACTGTTGTCATGAAGCTTTTTCTAGTGAAATCCTGGGCTAGTGAAGTAGTGCTCCCTTTGAATAGAAACCTATTATTGTTGCTAAGCTTCCTTTTCGAAAGCCAGCATGAAAATGCTCTAGAGTGATGTGATCCTTTAAAAAGAAATTATGACAGTGACTTGGTTACTGGTATTTCTTTTATCCTCTCTAATTTTAAAGCTGAGCTTTTCCAGAGAGCTTCTGGAAGAGGTGGAATCCAGCATGATGACAAAAACAATGTGTTAAAGAGACAAGACAGAAGAGCAGGTTTGTGTATGTGCTCGCATGACAGCAAGCACACTTCTAAAGAAGGATTTATTGGTCCAGCCAGGTGTGGGCTTTCATTCCTTAATGTGCCAGCTGGACCCCTCTTACCAAATCTTGGCTCCAAGAATTTGTTTCCACTCAGTGGGCTTTGCTATACTGATAGACCTGCTCCACGCAAAAGCTCATCACCAGGAAAAAGTGGGGGGTACACAGTCAAGTGCACCACTTTCCACCTCCTGCCTTTTCTCTGTGTCATTGATCACCATCATGTTCCCCCTAGACCCTACATCAAATCAGAACATGGGGGCTTCTCAAACTCTTTAAGTATATGTAGACCGTTAACAAAGGTGAAAACATCTGGTTCTGAATATCAGCATGAGTGCCATATTGCTTTAGCTTGCCAGCAGAGTAATTAGCTTTGTAATTAGCTTCCCTTGGCATCCCCATCTCCATGCCTCCACACGTTCTCACAGTTTTTCCCTCTTTTTTCACCATGTGAAAGATATTGGGCCAGATTTGATGTCCAACATACTTGCCAACCAACCATGCCCGTGCTAGCGTGTGTTTAAGAAAGAATCCCTGATATACAATGGGTCTTACTTAAATACCAATGAATAGCACCCACTTTTCCATAATGCTGTTTGAGATGAAAGTTAATGCCAAATTTTCACAGCCTGATGTCCAAGTCAATGTGATCACTAAGTGAAAGTTTTCAGTGCATCAAAACAGTCAACATCAAGCTTGTGCTAATGGCTTTTAACATCTAATTTCCCATCATAATCATAGGGAAGCAAAGTCCTACCATTTCTTCTCCATTAGAAAAAAAGTGTCTCCTCATAAAAGGGAAGGGGAAGAGTAATTAAAGGGAGGGGGGAAAAAAAAAACCTCTTTAAATAGCATACTATCTCTTTTTTCCTATTGACAAGAAATCAGGTTTTCAGCTTATTAATTACCTTATAAATACAAAAGTTTCCTGGTTATTCTCTCTTGGTTGCAGAGCGTGACTTTGAAGTCAGCCTCACTGTTGAGTGGCTGGACATTGAACTAATGAGATTTTACTGTTTTGAACAGCTGGTCAAATTTGGAGGCCCCTCGAGCCTAAAGGCAACTGCTGATTTACAAGGATCCTGTAATATAGGCAGTCTTGGCTGACGCTTTTGTTGTTGATTTAGGCCGGAGCAAAGGTGTAGATTTTGTGATGCCGTAAAAATGTCAAGGGGTTGATTTGAGAATATGTAATACCTACAGGTAGCCCCCACTAGGAGCCAGCATCTTGTGTGGCTCATATTCAAGAATGTTTTAGGAAGGTTCGGGTTTTCAATGGGGCAATGTGTTTTAGAGAGGGAGGGTTTGGATGAGTTGGCTGTTTACAACTGGGTGAAGCCAAAAAGAAGCCCTTGAAAATTAGAACTCCTATTTGCACCTTCCCTCCCTTCCTGGTTGTTAAGATGGTAAAGCAAAGGACTCAGATCATGTTACTTCTACATCTATGCGTATCTAAAAAAAAAAAAAATAGGGACGTTTTCTTCAAAGCATAAACATAATCCTTTGGTACCTTCTAATACCCAGCCCATCTTCATTTTTCTTATTGTTTCAGAAGTATCTTTTTCAATGGGGTTTGCTCATCTCAGAATCCAAATAAGGTCACACATTATTGTTTCATTGTTATACCTCTTAATCCAGAATAGTCTGTCTTGAAGTAAATACTTTTATCGCCATTTATAGACAAGAAAACTGAGGCTGAAGAGGACCCACAGGTAATGAGAAGAAATAATGTTCTCCAGGATCCAAATCTGTCTCTACCCTGCTTCCCCTTTTTTCCTAGCCAACTCATTCTTTCTGTTGAGGTTGGATTTATTTCCTCTGGGTATCTTCCTTTCCACCTTACTGTTTTATCTTTCATGCACCTTGGTAGAATCTCAGATCAGAGTTCTGCTCATATTGCATCCATGTTATTTGTATTTGTAGCTTTTTCTGAATTATTTCAGAGTAGAGGCCAGAATCCCAGAAATTGTGCAGTGAGCTCGAGAGCCTTGGAGGTAAGGTCCCACTGATGTCTTCAGTAATTTTCAGAATTCTCCTGAATGCTCTGCAACTAGAGTCCTTTGACTCTGGGTGAAAAGGGAAGGCTGCTGATAAGAAGTTAAGTAGGACACATTTATTTCTCTATCCTTTTAAATGGAGACGAGACTTCAGTTTCGAAGCCAGTACATATCTTCCTTTCAGGTAGCTGTGAGAGTACAGAAGAATCCTGTGCTGGTCCCCTTGCCTTGGTGGGGTGATGAGATCAAAGCAAAACACAGGAAACATCTCACACATGCATAAGAACCTATGCTTTACCTCTCTTCATCTGGCCCAGCATTCCATCTCTCCCAGAGGCAATCCTACCTACCCTACCCTCAGCTCTGCCCTCGCATACTGCTAAGAACAGGTGGTTTGTTTGAAACCATGATGCCAGTGTCTGCCTGGCTTGAATTTGCAGCTTTGTTGCTGTATCTGGGACTTCTCCACCAATCTGGCACTCATTTCCCCTCTCAGATCCCACTCCGCACCCCTCAAGGACACTGAGCCTTGCCCGAGATTGCTCCAGCGCTATGGCGAGACACACTTCTGGCTTGCTGTGTGCTTTTGCAGCAAACAGGCATGGGTTTGAACCACAGTCAGCCAATCCTCTGATCGCTCCCGGTAGGATATTGTGCCAGTTGCTCAGCCACTCTGGTCACATGGTGTCTGCTTTCTGATAATAGACCCAGGACAAGATCTAGCCCTTCGGGTTAGGACAGCTAGCCTTCCTGATTTTTAGTCTCAACTGTCTTAGGGAAACTCTGGTATAACTAAAGTTACTTTTTTTTTTTTCCTTTTTATCTCTTCGGATAAAAGTACTCCAGAGTACTAAAATCCTAAGTCTCTTCTTACCTCGTTAAGGCTATGTTCTTGTGATGACCATGATTTTGTTATTTACATGACCCAAATTCTTCCATTTAAAGCCTGGTCTTTCCTAGGTTTACCCTGGAAGAAAGCAAAATCTCCCTTCTTTGAATTTCCATACTTGTTATTTATTTGTTTTTGGTATTATTCCACATGGCCTCCACTCTGTCTTGCTTTTCTTATAACCTAGGTGTGTTTATCCTAGTTCTCTTAACGGGCAGACTGTAAGTCCATCAGGGCAGGGTCTTATCTTAGAGCTTTGAACCAAAGCTCTCACCCACCTCATAGTGCTCCGCATAGTATTTTAAGCACACAGGGTATTCAGTGCACATGTATGAGTAAATCCGTGAATCCTTAGGGGCACCTTAGGAGCAGAGTGGTATTGATTTCCACTTAATCTCTAACTCTGACACTCCCGCTAGTTTGGGAGAAGGGATAAAACGTTTGGGAAGTGTTGGGCAGTTACCTGCCTCTCCGCCATTCTAAGGCTTCTTATGAGCTTATTTCATTTGTTTATCTTATGGACTAAATATTTGTCACCTCGGTTTCTTCAATAGGTAATAAAAATGGATCTACCTATAACAAAAGACCAACTCCTCTTAGTGGTGGATGCCATGTGTTCATTTAAAGATCTCATCAGTCAATGTGTACTCCCAACCAATCATTGACGGGGGCGCTTGCGTGGCTGAGATGGTTAAACGTCTGCCTCCACCTGAGGTCATGATCCCAACCAATCATTGACGGGATCACCGTATCTAAGTTGTTGCTGTTCACCTAGGAAGGCATTTCCTTGGCCCTAGAAACTGAGGCTGTTACAAGCATATTCTGGGAAACAGGACTCAGCCCTCTGCTTCACCTGGGCTTCCATTTTTTACTAAATTTTTTTCCACCTCTGCTGGTGTGAACCTGGGTGGGAAAGGCTAAATGAGTGGCTTTACCATGGGAAAGGTTAACTCAGGTATGGACTTCTCTTGATTTAAGTTCATAGGTTCCACCCCACTGTTTCATATCAGGAGTCAGGTGACTTTCCATAGCCCAGGCTTGCCCAGGGGCAGGAAGTCTAGAAATCCTCTGACAACTTACCCGCCAATCCTGGGGGGTGGAGGTGGGGGACTGATTGCCAAAGGACCTGGGTGCTACCGAGCTTTGCTTAAAAGTGGCTATTACCATTAGCCAAACTGTGAGATTAAGGGTGCCTCCAGACCGCCAGCTCTGCCCAGGACTTCTGACACCAACTGCAAGGAGTTAGCACCCAATATCAAAGTTAGATGGCCCAGTCCCAGGACTGCCTTACTTCTGACACCAACTGTCAAGTTTAGGGGGGGTTCCCCAAATTACCCTCAGGTTTGATAATTCACTGGAAGAACTCATTAAACTTGCTGAAAGCTATTATACTCACAGCTGTGGTTTATTACGGGCAGAGGACACAGATCAAATTTAGTCAAAGGAAAAGAAGCATATGGCAGAGTTTGGAAGGGTAAAAACAAAGCTTTCATCGTCCTCGGGGACATGTTACCCTCCAGTATCAGTGTGTGACAACATACATGGAGTATTGACAATCAGGGAGGCTCACCTGAGCTTCAGGATCAAGGGTTTTTTATTGGGGCTTCATTACATAGGTATTATGGATTGATTGCCCATGTGATGGATCTCAACTTCCAGGTCAACTGCATGACCCAAAGCCATCACTCTAAAGCACATGCTCAATCTTCTGCAGTGGTCAGCTTCCCCTCTCAGACTATCTCAGGTGGCGGCCCCACCCTAAGATCCAGTGTGGCCAACTTCTTCTGCAAAGACCCTCATATCAGGTGTGACATAGATTACATCTCAGAAGTTAAGGGCAAAGGCCAGACGTCTCCATACAAGGCTAAACTCTTTACTGTATGGTGGTTTGGTAAGTCTCTTGACTGTCCCCAGGTCTTATACCTGTGGGGCTCTTTTCCTGGCAAATCCATTAAAATAAACTAGCAAACTTGTCACTCTACAATACCTCCCTATATCCCTTGGACCCAAACATTATCACTTGCCAGATAAATGTATATAACATTGGATTAATTCACCTAACACAGTACATAATACAGAGTTGACACACAGTGGACCAGAAGTTTTAGTCTGTGAACCCCCTGAAATCATATGTAAAAGTTTGCAGGTATGTTTGCATTTGAGTTTGGGTTGGGGGTCAGGGTTCACATATTTCTTCAGATTTCAAAGAAGTCTATATCCCATAGAAGGTTGAACCTTCCTGGCCTAGATAAAAGTGAATTCTCTTCCTGCACACCACCACCGTTGGATGCTGGACTATTCCTTTGTGAGCTCTAGGAGTTTTGTTTGCCAAAAGAAGGGGCTGCAAAGGAGACAGTGCTTGGGCTGGCAGTATAAGGGCACTTTTGCTATCTTGGTTTACAAGGCCTCTTGGGTTAATTCTAGAAGAATCAAAGCAAGCATTTCTTCTGTCTTTCCTGTGCTCTGCAGGCCAAGAGTTTTCTTGTGTTAAAATAAACAACTGGCAGTTTCATTAGACTCTGCAGAAGGAAGGAAGAGGTTTATGTTTCATACCTTTTATATTATATAACAACATTATTATGCGAACTTCAATTCTTCAATCTATTTAGTTTATTTAAACTTAAAAAATAGTACAAATGCTATAAATGGAGTAAACCATGTCCAATTCTGAGCACTCACAATAAGCATTCAGTCAGTAATACAGCCCCTGAAATAATAAACCACTTACCTCTGATAGTTCGGCATGCACACAAGTGTGTGTGTGTGTGTGTGTGTGTGTGTGTGTGTGTGTGTGTGTGTGTGTATCACCTTTAGATTTTACTAAGCTCCAGCTGGCTGGGCTGGCGGGTGGGGGGCATTGGGAAGAGGTTCTACTTGTTTTAAACTGTAGGAAAAAAAAAACCCACACTTTATTTTGCATCTGTCCAAGTTCTTATATAATCAAGGAAATTATGATGTGTTTGTACCAGCCAGGCCTCAACTTTGTCTTACTTTACTGAGAAATTAGAAGTCTGATCATAAGGAAGACAACTGTTTATTTTCAGTTGGTTTTGTTCAGTTCTTAAGATATCTTGGTTCTTATCAGATAAGGAAGTATTTGATGCTCTGTAATCCTGATTCATTCAGAGGCATTAATCGAATTCTACCCAGCACATGATCCAATACTACCATCTGAGGGGATTACAAATATAAAATGATTACCCTTGGAATGCTTAAAGTTTAGTGGGGAAGATTAGTGGCTCCCAACACAGCATTTTACTGTAATTACCGATTTGCATGTCGTTATTGTGGACTCTTTCAAAATCCCAGCAACTTTTTTTTTTTTTAACAGAAATAGAGAAATTCATCCTAAAATCCATGTGGAATCTCAAAGGGCCCCAAACTGCAAAATAAACAAGCAAACAAAACCTTGAAAAAAAAACAAAATTGGAAGTCTTACACTTCCTGATTTCAAAACTCAATGCAAAGCTAAAATAATCAAAATGTAAAGACAGTAATCTAGACCAATGGAGTAGAGTAGAGAGCCCAGAAATAAGCCCTCACATGTGTGGTCCAGTGACTTTCAACAGAGTTCCAAGACCTTTCAATGGAGAAAGGACAGTCTTTTTTAACAAATGGTGCTGGGGAAACTGGATATCCACATTGCAAAAGAATGATGTTGGACCTTTACCTGACACCATATACAAAAATTAACTCAAAATAGATCAAGGACTTAAATGTTAAAGCTAAAACTATAAAACTCTTAGTAGAAAACTTATGGTAGGGAAGAGCTTCGTGACATTGGACCTGGCAATGAGACTATGTTTTATGTCCTTGTAGAGAAGAGCAGTCAAGTTGGGGGCTGGAGTTGGAGACCTAGGTTCAAACTCAGGACCATCACACCCTACCTGTGTGATCTTAAGCACATTATCTATCCTCTCTGAGTCTCTGCTTTCTCATCTATAAAAAGAGGACAGTAAGAGAATGATAGTGGGAATTACATAAATTGATGGACCTCAAGGACTTAGCCCAATGCCTGGCATATGGCTTACTATGAGCCATTACTATTCATTCAGGGGATGAGGGCAGGGGGTAACATAATATTTCAGTAGGTAGATTTTGGAATCAGATTTTCTAGGTTCATATCCTAGTTCTGCCCTTCACCACCTCTGTGGCTTTGATCAAGTGCTTTACATTTTTGTAACTGAGGACCTTTCTCTTTTTTACTAGAAATTTATACCTTTTGACCCCTTCACCCATTTTGCCCACTCCCTATCCCCTGCCTATGGCAACCACCAACTGCCAATCTATTCTCTGTATTTATGAGCTCAGGGTTTTTTTTGTTTGTTTTGTTCTGTGGTTTTAGAGTCCACAGATAGTTGAGATCATATGGTATTTGTCTTTCTCTGTCTGATTTATTTCACTTAGCATAATGTGCTCAAGGTCCAGCCATATTGTTGAAATGGCAAGATTTTATTTTTTTTAATGGCTAAATAATATTCCATTGTATATGTATAATACATTTTCTTTTTTTAAAGTTTTTATTTTAATTCCAGTTAGTTAACATACAGTGTTATTTTAATTTCAGGTGTACAATGTAGTGATTCAACACTTCCATACATCACCCACTGCTCATCAGGAGAAGTGCCCTCCTTAACCTATTTAACACATCCCCCCACCCACCTGATTTTTTATAGATATACTTAATTTTACTGCTGTTGTGCTTCCTACTTTTCTTACTCCTTGTTATGGTCTTTCCACGCAGAGAGTCCTTTTTAACATTTTTGGTAAGGCAGGTCTAGTGGTCATGAATTCTTTTAATTTTTCTTTGGGAAACTCTCCCTCTCCTTCTATTTTGAATAATAGCCTTGCTGGAGAGAGTATTCTTGGCTGCAGATTTTTTTCCTTTTAGCACTTTGAATATATCTTGCCACTCCCTTCCGGCCTGCAGTTTTTGCTGAAAAATCAGCTGATAGCCTTAGGGTGTTTCCCTTGTATATAACTGTTCTCTTTTTCTGCTTTTAAAATTATCTCTTTATTATTCTTTGTCATTTTAATTACTATGTATCTTGCTATGGACCCCCTTGGATTGATTTTGTTGGGGGCTCTGTGCCTCTGGGTCTGGATTTCTGTGTCCTTCTTTAAATTAGGGACGTTTTCAGCTATTATTTCTTCAAATAATTTTCCACCCCCTTTCCCTCTCTTCTCCTTTTGGGATCCCTAGTATGCAAATATTGTTATGCTTGATGGTGTTGCTGAGTTCCCCTAATCTATTCTCATTTTTTAATTTTTTTTCCTTCTGTTCAGCTTGATTGCTTTCCATTACTCTGTTCTGCAAGTTACTGGTATGTTCTTCTACTTCCTCTAGTGTACTATTTATTCCCTCTACTGTATTTTTTATTTCAGTTGTTGATTTGTTTTGTTTGTTTTTTTAAATCTCCGGTTGGTTCCATTTTATGTTTTCTATGTCTTTGTTGAGGATCATGCTGAGATTCTCCACTCTTTTCTCAAGTCCAGAGAATATCTTTATGGCCACTACTTTACATTCTCTATCAGAGATATTACTTGTCTCTGTTTTGTTTAGCTCTCTTGCTGTGATTTTTGTTCTGTTCTTTCATTTGAGACATATTCCTCTGTCTCCTCATTTTGTCTAATTCTGTATCTTTTTTTATGTGTTAGGAAAGTCACCTATATCTCCTGCTCTTGAAAGTAGTGGCCTTCTGAGGACGAGGTCTTGGATTGCCATGTAATGCAATGTCCCCTGTTCCCCAGAACCTGGTGCTTCAAGGGTGTCTCCTATGTATGTTGCATGTACCCCACCATTGGGGCTGAGCCACATTTTCTCTCAGTCCAGTCATCTGCAATGGCTCTCTTTGCCTATCATTGGCAGGGTTTGGTCTCTATGTTGTTAATGGGCCACCCAGGGCTTGAGTTGGGTCAGACCTGGAGTCTTCCAGAGTTGCAGTTGCACTGAACTGCAGATTGCTCTCTCTGTGTTGTCCCAGGAGAGGCTATTGTTGATGGACAGGGCCCACAGTCAGACCAAATGTCTTCTTCTAGCATGCTGCCAGTGCTGCAGTTGAACTAGTGTGCAGTTTCCCCAGGCATGGGTCACTTTGGAGTGGTACGGACCCCTGTTGGGAGTGTTTGCGCAGTACCGTGCTTGTGGTGCTGCTTTGGATGGACTCCTGTTGAGTGTGCTTTGGGTGGGTGCATCCATAGGAGAACGCAGGGGTGGGGCATGCAGTGCCAGGAAGGTTTGTGCTGGTTTACTACTGGAAGGGACCTAGAGCTGTTTTGGAGAACTGCTGAGGGTGGGTTCACAGGAGAATATGGGGGTGGGGTGTACTGTTTGTAAGGTTTGTACTAGTCTGCTGTGGAGGAGAACCTGGAGCAGCTATGGAGAACTCCTGCCAAGGGTGGGTAGGAGAAGGCAGGTCTGCAGGAGAGCATGGGACAGGGCACATTGTTAGCAAGCTAGGTGCAGAGTGTTCATGCTCGTTTCTGCAGGTATGTGTGTATCTAGGCTAGAGGCTGGGGAAGGGAAGTGGCTCCCACCAATTCTTTTGTTCTTGGAGAAGTTTCCCAAAGATTCCTGTCTCTCCCTCCCATTCATGTTATGAGTTTAATAAATAAATCTCCTTCCTATATACTCCAGGCATTTTTTCAGACTGCTACTTCTATGCTGTGTCTCTTTGAAGTTGTTTGTTTTGCTGGCTCTTTAACTGTGGGGTCTCAGTTTCCTATTGCCCTCTTGGCTCTCCTCGAGCTGAATGTGCTGATTTTTAAAGTTCCAGGTGTTAGGCCCCATTGATTGTAAGAACTCATGAAGTTAAGCCCCTCTGGTTTTCAACCCAAATGTTATGGGGTCCCATCTTTCCAGTGAGGGTCTCCTGTGCCTGGGGTTCCTGACGTGGATTCTGCTCCTCTCCCTTCTCTGTTGTTGCAGTGCCCCTCACTTCCACAGTCAGTTTTGAGTATCTGTTTTGTTCCTGACCATGTCTCCGTCCCTCCTATCATTTTCAGTGTGGTCTCTTCTCTACAATTAGCTGTGGACGGTGTGTTCTGCCAGTTTTTAGGCTGTTTCTGGATTATTTATGCTAATGTGGGTGTTACCTAGATGTATCCATGGGCTGAGGTGAGCTTAGGATCCTCCTACTCCACTGTCTTCCCAGGAAGTCTGTTTCTTGTCTTTTTTGATACTAGCCATTCTAACAGGTATGAAGTAATATGGTTCTGATTTGTGTATCTGTAATGATAAGTGATGTTGAGTACCTTTTTATGTATCTGTTGGCCATCTGTATGTCTTTTTTGGAAAAATGTCTGTTCAGATCCTCTGCTCATTTTTAAATCTGATTGCTTGCTTTTTGCTATTGAGTTGTATGAATTCTTTTTAAACTTATCAGATATATGATTTCATTTATTCATTATTTCATTTACTGTCTTTTATTCAGTAAGTTGTCTTTTCATTCTGCTGATAATTTCCTTTGTGCAGAAGCTTTTTAGTTTGATGAAGTCCTGCTTGTTTATTTCTTATTTTGTTGCCTTTGTTTTGGTGTCAAATCCAAAAAAAATCATCAAGAGTGGTCTCAAGAAGCTTACCATCTATGTTTCATGGGTTTAGATCTTACATGCAGGTCTTTAGTCAATTTTGAGTTAATTTTTGTGTATGATTTAAGGTAGTGATCCAGTTTCATTCTTTGCATGAAGGTGTCCACTTGTCCCAACATTTATTGAAGGGAGTGTTTTTTCCCCATTGTATATTCTTGGCTCCTTTGTCATAAACTAATTGACCATATATATGTGGGTTTATGTCTGAGGTGTCTATTCTGTTTTATTGATCTATGAGTTTGTTTTTATTCTGATACCATACTGTTTTGATTACCATAATTTTGTAATACAGTTGAAGTCAGGGAGCATGATGTTTCCAGCTTTGTTCTTCTTTCTCTAGATTACTTTGGCTATTCATGGTCTTTTGTTGTTCCATACAAATTTTGTATTATTCTAGTTCTGTGAGAAATGTTTTTGGTATTTTGATAGGAATTGCACTGAATCTGTGATACGAAAAATTCTATTGATATTTTAATATTGATGGCATTGAATCTGTAGATGTCTTTGGGTAGTATGGACATTTTAACAATATTCTTCCAATCCATGTGCATAGAATATCTTTTCATTTGTGCAACTCACAATTTCTTTCATCAGTGTTTTATAGTTTTTGGAGTACAAGTCTTTCACCTTCTTGATTAAGATTATTCCTAGGTATTTTATTCTCTGTAGTACAATTGTAAACGATTTTGTTTCTTAATTTCTCTTTCTGCTACTTCATTATTAGCAGAAATGCAACTGATTTCGGTGTATTAATTTTGTGTCCTGCAACTTTACTGTGTTCATATATTACTTTTAATAGTTTTTTTTTTTTTTTTTTTTTTTGGTGAGTCTTTAGGGTTTTCTATGTATAATACATGTCATTTGCAAATAGTGGCTATACTTCTTCCTTACCAATTTGGAGGCCTTTTATTTATTTATTTTTCTTGTCTAATTGCTGTGGTTAGGACTTCTAGTACTATGTTGAATAAAATTGGTGAAAGTGGGCATCCTTGTCTTGTTCCTGATCTTAGAAGAAAAGCTCTGAGTCTTTCACCATTGAGTATGATGTTAGCTGTTGGTTTATAATATGTAGCCTTTATCAAGTTGAAGTATGTTTCCTATAAACCTACTTTGTTGAGAATTTTTATCATAAATGCTTTTTCTATATCTATTGAAATGATCCTATGATTTTTATCCTTTATTTTGTTAATGTGGTATATCATGGTGGTGGATTTGCCGATATTGAGCCATCCTTGCATCCCCTGTATAAATTCCACTTGATCGTGGTGAATGATCCTTTTATTGTATTATTGAATGTTGTTTTATAATATTTTATTGAGGATTTTTGCATCTATGCTTATCAGGGATATTGCCTGTAGTGTGTGTGTGTGTGTGTGTGTGTGTGTGTGTGTGTGTGTGAATAGTTTGAGGAGAATAGGTGTTAACTCATCTTGAAATGTTTGGTAGAATTCACCTGTGAATCCATCCATTCCTAGATATTTGTTGGGAGGTTTTTGATTACCAGTTCAGTTTTGTTACTAGTAATTTCTGTTCAGACTTTCTATTCCTGATTCATTTTTGGAAGACTGTATGTTTCTAGAAGTTTATCCATTTCTTCTAGGTTGTCCAATTTGTTGGCAAATCATTTTTCACAGTAGTCTCTAATAATCCTTTGTGCTTCTGCAATGTTTATTGTTACTTTGCCTCTTATTTCTGATTTTATTTGTTTGGGTCCTCTCTCTTTCATTCTTGATGAGCCTGACTAGAAATTTATCAATTTTGTTTATCTTTTCAAAGAATCAATTCTTGGTTTCATTGACCTTTTCTATTGTTTTGTTGGTCCCTATTTAATTTATTTTCACTCTGGTTATTTTTCTCTTCCTTATCCTAACTTTAGGTTTTGTTCTTCTTTTTCTAGTTCCTTTAGATGTAAGGTAAGATTGTTTGAGATTTTTCTTGTTTTTTAAGTTATGCCTGTATTTTATTCATGTTCATCTTAAAACTACTTTTGCTGTGTCCCAGGATTTTGGACCTTTGTGTTTTCATTTTCATTTGTTTCCATGTATTTTTTAAATGTTCTCTTTAATTTCTTTCTTAACCCATTTGTTGTTTAGTGGCATGTTGCTTAGCCTCCATGTGTTTGTGTTTTTCCCATTATAATTGATTTCTAGTGTCATACCCTTGTGGTTGGAAAAGATGCTTGATATGATTTCAATCTTCTTAAATTTTTGAATCTTGTTTTGTAGCCTAACTCGTGATGTATCCTGGAGAATGTTTCATGTGCACTGGAAAGGAATATGTTTTCTATTGTTTTTGGATGGATTCTTCTGTATATATCTGTTAAATCCATCTGGTCTAATGGTCATTCAAAGCCACTGTTTCCTCTTTGATTTTCTGTCTGGATGATCTTATCCATTGATATATATGTTTGGTATTAAAGTCCCCTACTATTATTGGATTACTGACAATTTCTCTCTTTATGTCTGCTAATATTTGCTTTATGTATTTAGGTGCTCCAATGTTGGGTTCATAGATATTTACAATTGTTATATCTTCTTCTTGACTTGATCCCTTTATCAGTATGTGATGCCCTTTTTTGTCTTTTTTTAGTCTTTGTTTTAAAGTCTATTTTGTCTGATATAAGTATTATCCTCTGGCTTTTTTGTTTTCATTTGCATGGAATATCTTTTTCCATCCATTTATTTTCCATTTGTGTGTGTGTTTAGATCTGAAGTGAATATCTTGTAGGTGGCATATAGATGGGTCTTGTTTTTTCTTTTCTTTTTTTTAATCCATTCCTTCACCTATGTCTTTTGACTGGAGTAATCAGACCATTCATTTTTAAAGTAGTTATTGATAGGTATTTAGTGACATTATGTTCATTGATTTCTGATTGTTTTTGTAGCTCTTCTTTGTTCCATTTTCTCTTGCTCTCTTTCTTTGTGATTTAGGACTTTCTTCAGTGTTTTTTGTTGCATTGTTTCTCTTTATTTTTTGTGTATCTATTATAGGTTTTGGTTTGTAGTTGCTATGAGATTCAATATAACAACCTAATTACATAGCAGTCTTTTAAGTTGATGGTCACTTAAAACCGAGCACATCTTCATATTTATTTTCCTATCTATGTTTTACATACATGTGTCATAGTCTACATCTTTTTATTTTGTGAGTCCCCTTAACTTATTTTTTAGATATAGTTGATTTTACTATTTTTGTCTTTAACCTTCATACTAATTTTATAAGTGATTGCTCTACTATGTTTATATTTGCTTTTACTCATGAAATTTTGTCCTGTCATAATTTTTGTACTTCTAATTGTGGTCTTCTCCACAACCACCCCCCCGCTTAATGAATTCCTTTCAACATTTCTTATAAGTTGGTTTAGTGCTGGTGAACTCCTTAACTTTTGTTTGTGTGGGAAACTCTCATTAATTCTGAATGATAATCTTGCCCCATAGAGTATTCTTAGCTGTAGTTTTGTTTTTTGTTTTCTGTTTTCTTTTTTTTCCCTTTCAACACTTTGTATATATCATGCCACTTTCTTATGGCTTACAAAGTTCTGAAAAATCAGCTGATAGTCTTACGAGGTTTCCCTTGTATGTAAGTAGGTGCTTTTTTCTTCCTGCTTTTAGGATTCTTTTTCTTTAATCTTTGACATTTTAATTATTATGTGTCATTATGGACCTCATTGGGTTTATCTTGTTTGGAACTCTCTGTGCTCCCTGAATCTGGATGTCTATTTCCTTTCCCAGATTGGGGAAGTTTTAGCTATTATTTATTCAAGTAAGTTTTCTGCCCCTGTCTTTCTTTCTTCTCCTTCTGGGACCCTATCATGTAAATGTTTGTTTGCATGATATTATCCTGGAAATCCTTTAACCCTTTAACCTATCTTCTTTATATATATATATATATATATATATATATATATATATATATATATATATATAATTTTTTCTTTTGCTGTTCAGTGTGGATGTTTTTTGATATGTTTTTCATTTCATTTATTGTATTCTTCAACTCTGGTTCTCTGTTATATTTTCTGTCTGTTGAAATTCTCACTGAGATCATCCACACTTCTCTCTAGTCTGGTGAGTATCTTTATGACCCTTTATCAGGTAGATTGGCTATCTCCATTTCATTTAGATCTTTTTCTGAGGTTTTGTCTTATTCTTTCCTTTGGAGCATATCCTCTGTTTCCTCATTTTGCTTGACTCTGTGTTTGTTTCTATGAATTAGGTTGAACAGCTCTTTCTCCTAACCTTAAAGAGTGGTATTGTTTATAGTCATCCCCTGTGTTGACTGTGTGTCTCTGGTGACTTTGGCTGGCTAAATGGAGCTGTGACTAGCATGGATGTGAGTCCCAGGACACTTAGTGCCATGATTGCCTTGGTGGTATGGTCTGAGCTGAAGCAAGTGTGTGTTGGGGTGGTCCCTGGGCTCTTCATGCAAGGGGTTCCCTGGTAGGACAACTGAGGTTGAACTGTGTGAAAGCTGGATATCCTGGTGCTCTCTGTGTAGAGATTTCTCTGGCAGGACAGCTAAAGCTGAGGTGGGCAATAGCCAAGTCCCAGTACTACCTGCAATGAAGGCATCCTGAGATTACATCTGCAGGTGAAATGAGTGTAAACTAGGGAGGTCCAGTGCTCTCCATGCAGAGGGCACTCTGGCAGGACAGCTACATCTGAAGTGGGTGTAAACTGGTGTGTCCTGTGGCATTTCATGGAGAGGGCACCCTGGCCATGCTGTTGGGGCTGAGGTGAGCACAGGCTAGGTGGTCTGGGGTATTCTGTGCAGGGAGCACCCTGGCAGCGCAGCCAGAGTCAAAGCACTCTGTGCCAGTGGTACCCTGGCAAGTCATCTGGAGTTAAGATAATGGGTTCCTGGAGTGTTCTGAGGTGTTTTGCACCTTTGTCACCTTAGTGAAATAGCTGGAGCTATAATGAGTGCTCACCAGTGGTGCTCCAGTGCCCGTTATGTTGAGGCCACCTTGGTGGATTACTGGGCTGGTATGTGCTAGGGTCTCTGGGCTCGCTGAGACAGCAGGTCAGCTATGGTATCTGGCCCCCACTCCTGTCTGCTACCAAGTTCAAGGAGGAACATAAGTCATGGTGCTTGTCAGCCACTCTGAGCCAGAGTGAGTTTCAGCTGCTCATTCACTGGTGTAGTTCTAGGACTGGATCCTTTATATTGTAGGTGCTCTTTAAAACCACAGCCTTATTTTTTCTGTGCCCCAGAGTGTCTGGGGCTGGTATGGGCTAGGGGTTCAGGGCTTGCCAAGGTGTCATGTCAGCTATGTCACCTGGACTCTTTTACTGTCTGAGTTGTTAGGGTGGAGGGGGAATGTAAACCAAGGAGGCAGCTCCTCTTACCCAGAGAGATTTCGAGTAGCACCCCTACCATTTTCTGGAGTTCTAGGACTAGATCCTTTATATTCTAATTGCTCTATTGAACAGTCATTTTTTTCTTTTCCTGTGTACTAGGATGTTTAAGGCTGCTGTGGGCTAGGGGTCCAGGGCTCACCAAGGCAGCAGGCCAGCTATAGCTCATGGATGTTGCTGCCATCTGGGCTATCAATGTGGAGGGGGGAACATAAACTGTGGAGTTTGCCTGCCCCTCCAACCCATGGAGAGTTTCAGCACTTCCCCTGCCATTTTGAAGGGTTCTAGGACTGGTTTCTTCATATTCTAGTTGCCCATTTAAACCACAGCTTTTGTCTGTGCCCTAGGGCAGATGAATCTCTTTGCAGTTCCTCAGTATTATCCCTACCCACTGTAGTCGGCAGCTTCAGGGGTGAGGGTTCCCTTCATCACTGTGTCTCTATTTTTCTTGCCATTTTCTATCTGGTCTCTCTATCTTTTGTTGTGCAAAAGCTGTTTAGTCAGCCCCGTAGTTCTTCTTCAGGAAGAACTATTTTATTAACAGGCATAGAGTTGGTGTGTCCATGGAGGAGGTGAGTTCAGGGTTTTCCTACATTGCCATCTTGGTTTGTTCACTGTTTTCTGGCTCTTTTGTAGTTGTTCATTTCTTCTGTTGCTCTCTTCCTTTGTGGTTTGATGACTTTCTTTAGTGGTATGTCTAGATTCCTTTCTCTTTCTCTTTTGTGTATCTTACAAAGTTCTTGTTTTGTGGTTACCATGATTCTTACATATAACAAATTATATTGCTAACATTCTATTTTAAATTGATAATAAAGTATAAACACATTCTAAAGCTGTTTTTACTTTCTCCCACCACATTTTATGTTTTTGATGTCACATTTTACATATTTTTATCTCGTGTATCCCTGAAAGAATTATTGTAATTATAGGGTGTTATTTATTTATTTATTTATTTTTATTATTATGTTATGTTAATCACCATACATTACATCATTAGTTTTTGATGTAGTGTTCCATGGTTCATTATTTGTGTATAACACCCAGTGCTCCATGCAGAACGTGCCCTCCTTAATACCCATCACCAGGCTAACCCATCCCCCACCTCCCTCTCCTCTAGAACCCTCAGTTTGTTTTTCAGAGTCCATCATCTCTCATGGTTCATCTCCCCCTCCGATTTCCTCCCCTTCATTCTTCCCCTCCTATCTTCTTCTTCTTCTTCCTTTTTTTTTAAACATATGATGTATTATTTGTTTCAGAGGTACAGCTCTGTGATTCAACAGTCTTGCACACTTCACAGCGCTCACCATAGCACATACCCTCCCCAATGTCTGTCACCCAGCCACCCCATTCCTCCCACCCCCCACCACTCCAGCAACCCTCAGTTTGTTTCCTGAGATTAAGAATTCCTCATATCAGTGAGGTCATATGATACATGTCTTTCTCTGATTGACTTATTTCGTTCAGCATAAGGGTTTTTTTTTTTTTTTTTACAACTTTGTCTTTTAACACTTATGCTAGCTTTATAAGCAATGAATGCACTATCTTTACTATGTATTTACCTTTACCAGCAAGAGTTATACTTTCATAGTTTTTCTTGTTTCTTTTTCAGTGTGAAGCTGAAAAGTTTCTTCACACTTTTCAGTGTGAAGAAATTTCTTAATATTTCTTTTAAGGCTTGTTTATTCATGATGAATACTTTTAGCTTTTGCTTGTCTAGAAGACTATCTTTCCTTCTGTTCTGAATAACTTTGACAGGTAGACTATTATTGGTTGGAAGTTTTTTCTTTCAGTGCTTTGAATATATGGTGACACTCCCTTCTGGTCTACAAATTTTCTGCTGAAAAATCTGCCGATAGCCCTATGGGATTTCCCCTTGTATGTAACAAGTTATTTTTCTCTTGCTGCTTTTAGATTCTCTCCTTTAAATTTTTAAAAGATTTATTTATTTATTTTAGAGAGAGAGCATGAGGGGCAGAGGGAGAGTGAGAGAGGATCTCAAGCAGACTCTATATTGAGGGTGGAATCTGATGCAGGGCTTGATCTCATAATCCTGAGATCACTACCTAAGCTAAAACCAAGAGTCAGACACTCAACTGACTGCACCACCCAGATGCTGCAATTCTCTCCTTTAATTTTTGACATTTTAAATATAATGTTTCTTGGTGTAGGTCTCCTTGGGTTTATCTTCTGTGGAACTCTCGGGCTTCCAGCATCTGGATGTCTGTTTCCTTCCCCAGGTTAGGAAAATTTTCAGCCATTACTTTTCCAAATGTTTTTTGCCCTTTTCTCTATCTCACTCTTCCTCTTCTGGGACCCCTGTAATGTGAAAGTTAATCTGTTTGATGCTGTCCTGTAAGTCCCTTATGCTATCTTCACTTTTTTTTTTCTTCATTTTTTAAAAAGTTTTTGCTTCTCTGGTAGTGTGTTCCACTCCCCTCCCTTCAAATTTACTAATTTGTGCTTCATTTTTTTTTTTTTTTTTTTTTTTTTTTTGCTTCATTTAGTCTGCTGTTGAACCCCTCTAGTGTGTTTTTCAGGGCAGTTACTGTAGTCTTCAGTTTTATGACTTCTATTTTGTACTTTATTTTATTTCCTAGTTCTTTGTTGAAGTTTTCACTGTGTTCATCCATTCTTCTCCTGAGTCTCATGGGCCTCTTCATGACTGTTACTTAGTACTCTTTATCAGGTAAATTATGTATGTCCATTTATTTAAAGATTTTTTTTTCCCTGCGGTCTGATCTTGTTCCTTCATTTGAAACATATTCTTCTGCTTCTTCATTTTCCTTGACAATCTGTGTTGGATTTGTGCATTAGAGAAAAGAGCCATTTATGCCAGATGAAGTAGAGGCCTCATGTAGGAGATATGCTTCATCAGTTAGCACTGTACTAGTTTTTGGTTGTCTCTTAAACCTCTGTGACTGTCCAAGGAGCCTAGCTGTGAAGTGTAGTTCATACACAATGTTACATTAGTTTCAGTGTATGACATGGTGATTTGACAACTCTATATGTTATGCTATGCTTGCCACAGTGTAGCTACCATCTCTCATCATACAACACTATTACCATTGACTGTATTCCCTATGCTGTGCATTTTATTTCCAATACTTACTCATTCCATAACTGGAAGCCTCTACCTGCCATGTTCCTTCATCCTATTTTGCCCATCATCCCTCCTCTGGCAACCATCCGTTTGTTCTCTGTATTTATGGGTCTGTTTCTGCCTTTTCATTTATTTGTTTTGTTTTTTTAGATTCCACATATACATAAAATCATATGGTATTTCCCTTTCTTTGTCTGACTTGGTAGTGTTTGGTAGTATTAACTTTGTAGTCATTGCTACCCTTCAATACACTTATTTTCATTATTTATTAAATACTTTTCAAAAAAGATTTTATTTATTTATTTGACAGAGAGAGAGAGAGCACAAGCAAGGAGAGTGGAAGGCAGAGGGAGCCCCCTGCTCAGCAGAGAGCCTGATGTGGGGCTGGATCCCAGGGATCCAGAGATCCCTGGGACCATGACCTGAGCCAAAGGCAGATGCTTAACTAACTGAGCCACTAAGGTGCCCCGAATTTATTGAATACTTTAAAACTGTTTTTTTTTTTATATTATGTGAAATAAGGAACATTTCTGTCTTTTATATTAAAGTAATTAAAGAAAAAATAGCCTAGTAGTTGAAGGTGTTCCAAGACCTAACAGTTTCCCAAAGGGGAGGATCTCAGTCAGCACCTAGAATCAGACCACTTGGACCCAGGCCCTCAGGCAGCAGCTTTTAAAGTTTGCAAATAACACAGTCCTTTGGAACCACAAGTGTATGCTCTGCTGGCCACCAGAGCCAGGTGATCTGGAGGTGTCCCCCGAGCAGCAGATGCAAAAAGTGGGGCTCCCAATGAATGTTAAACTCCTCTTTGGGGACACCAGTGAACTGTAGTGAGACAGCAGGAGAGCATAAAGATGGCATCCACTAGCCTGTTCCCTGAGAGCACTTCTGTTGGCCCCTAGACATGTTCCAAATCTGAAGCCCATCCTTCAGACCAAAGCTGTAGGACAAGCAGATAGACCTTTTTCACAGGAAGACCAGGGGTGTATTTCAGTCTGATCTGTGCAATGCCCTGGGCGTGGCAGCCAAGAACTGTCTATTATGGTCCTATGGGATGCAGGAACACCAGCACCCCCTTGCCACCAAAGCCAGACAATTAAAGGGCAGTGCAAAAACTGGGGCACCAGATATAAAAACCAGGGTACCAGTTGTATATAAAAGCTCCCCTCTGGAAGATACTGGCACTCTGGAGCATTGCAGAGAGGGAATAGCAAAGATAGACCCTTTGAGGTCTCTGGAAGGGATTCCAGTCAACTCTTAGCTGTGTTTAATTGGAAGCCTGACCCTCAAGCTGAAGCTATGATGATAACCTAAATAGTCCTCTTTTACATCAGACCAAGGTCCTGAGTCTGTTGCTTCTTGGTGTGCCCTAAGAATGGTAGCCATTTAAGAGCTCTTTTTCCACTGGTTACAGTTCTGTGGGACCCATGAGCCCCAATGGCCCCCAGAGCCTTTTGCTGTAGAGGTGCCCTCTGATGGAGCATGGCAAGTGGAGAGTGCAAATATGCCACTGGAACATGAAGCTGGTGCTTGCCAGCCATTAGACATCTAGATTTGTGTTAAATTAGGTGCCTGCCCCTTAGGCCAGTGCTTTATCATTAGCCAATGAGCCTCTTTTACAGAAAGTCTGGCTACCTCTTGATCTCCCACCTTTGCCCTAAGTGCTGGGGCTGATGAGTCCACATATGAGCCCTTGAAGAGCCATTTCTCAGATTGTTGTGGCCTGTGGTTCTTGTGGACGTCACCCTTGTTGGTTTCCAAAACTAGATATTTTGGAAGCTTGTCTGTCAGGTTCAGTTCTTGAAAGTTGGGGTGCCTGCTGTGAGATTTAAAGCCTTTGCTTCTGAAAGAAAAGCTCTGGGTTTTGAGTTCTCTCAGTTGTGGGTTGCCGTATCAAGGATGAGGTTTATGGTAAGATTGTGTCCCAGTCTCTCCTACCTGCTTCAATGTGGGCCCTCTCTCTCACCCAATATGTAGGGTTCACTCAGTTTTTAGATTTCTTTAGAGGGAGTTATTCCATATCAGTGTATCCATGGAAGGAAGTGAGTTCAGTATCCTCCTATATCATCATCTTACACTGGAACCCAAGCATTTATTTTTATGGTCTGGTCATGATTATCCCAGCCAGGTATTTGTTCTTGCTCCTGTTTTATCCTCAGTGACTAGCACAGTTTTTTATTATAAAGAAATAATCAATAATGTTCTTTTGATTAAGTTCCCAGAAATGGGATTATAGCAGATTTTTAAAATCGAGATCTAAGACACTAGCATGTTTAACTTGTAGAAGATATTAAAGAAAAGTGAATCAGTTTTTTGGTAACATATAAATGGACTTATTGATCAACAATGTAAATCAGTGCCACCTTTAACATATCATTCTGCATATTTACCATATGATGGACTGGATACTCTAGTGGTATAAGAAATGAGGTATAAGAAATAAAGCTCCAGGACACTTTAAAATGCTGGGTAGAGGGTTAAGAAATATATATGTGAAAATCAACCATTTTTTTCAAGGCAACAGTTAGTACTAAATAAATGGCATAAAGATTATCTTCCTCAGTAATTCGGAGGAGTGCAGCATGATTCAGTTTTGTAGATAGTGTCAAACGGTTTTACAAAAAGGCTGTACTAATTTATACTTCCACTAGCACTATATACTGGTATTATCTTTATTTTTTTCATTTCAGTCATTATTAATTTGCATTTCTCTGACAGCCAATGAAGTTGAGCAACTTTTCCTATGTTTATCAGTCAGTTGGATATTCTCTTCATATGCAGTGTCTGTTCAGATGTTTTGCACATTTTGTTATCTTGGGGTTTATTATCTTTTCCATATTGATTTATAGGAGTTTTAAAAAAATATATTCTCTGAGTATTTTGCCAGATATAGATATTATAAATATCTTTCTCACTCTGGCTTGCCCTTTTACCCTCATAATGGTATGTTTTGATGAGCAGAATATCTTAATTTTAATATAGTCCCATTTGTCATTTTAAAAATGGTTAATGCTTTTTGTGTCCTCTCACACAATCTCTGTTTACCTGAGGGTCATAAAGATATTTTCATATGTATTTTTCTAATATCTCTATTATTTTACATCTGACCTACAATCTGTCAGGATTTTATTTTTGTGTGTGGTGAGAAGTAGGGGTCACGATTCATTCTTTTCCCAAAAGGTAATACAGCTGATCAGCACCATTTATCGAAAAGGCTCTTCTTTCTCTGCTGTACTGTACTCTCATCCTCGGCACCAGTGACAGTGCATATTCTATTCTTTATGCTTTTCTGTTTTTCTTTTTTTTGGTCTATTCTAGTGCCAATACAAGACTGTCTAATTGCTATATCTTTGTGATTGGTTTTGATACCTGGTAATATGTCTTCCTGCTCTATTTTTTAAGAAATCGGCTTGTGTTCTCTTTCTCTTCTTGCTCTTTGATTGTGATTACATTTAATCCACAAATCAATTTGAGAATTGATATCCTTGCAATATCCAGAGTTCTGATTCATAAACATAGTATTTCTTTAGGACTTCTTCAATTTCTGTCAACAATGTTTCTTGTTTCTTACATTTTAGTTGCAATTAGTTAATATACAATTTGATGTTCATAAAGTATTTAGATCAATGGTTTCAAAAGTTGGTAAATATTAGAGTTACCTATAGAGTTTTTAAATAATATTTACCTCCAGACCCTACCACGGAACTACTGCATCAGGATTTCTGGGAGTAGGGTTCTTGGAGTCTAAAAAGCCTTCTAGAGTCCACAACACTTTTGGTGGAAATATAAAAATTGGTGCAATCTTTCTTTTTGCAGAATAATTGGTCAAATTTTATTGCATTTAAATGACCTTGCAACTATATACATCTAGAAATTTATAGGATTTGTACAAATTTATAAATATATATAGAAGAATATTTATTATAGCATAGTTTGTAGAGGAAAAAATATAGCAAACTCCCTCAGTTTCTGTCAATGGAAGAGGCATGCTTCTTACGTGTAGTGGAACACTAGACAGCTGTTGAAAATGAAGAATTAAATCTGTAAGAACTGAAGTAGGAAGGTATCTAAGTTAACATTTTTAAAAATCAAGAAGCAGAAAATTAAGTAAAATAAGCCAATATGGTTAAACATATGCATGCATACACACATAACACACAAACATACACACACCAATAAAGGCACTCACATGACTTTATTTTCTGGGAACCTGAAACTTAGCTGCCTTCTGTCATCTCTCTTCCCCCAAATGCTATAAATGATCAATGAATCGGAATCAAAGCATATGAAGCCCAGGATCATTCTAATGGAACAGGTTGGGTTTGTTGCCTGTGAAATATCCAATGTTGAGATGTAGGAGCCCAGTGGGATGAATTCCTAATAGTTTGAGGGGAATGAAGGGAAGAATTGGTTGGTTCACTGCAGATTCATTTGGCAACAGGTTGAGAACAAAAGTCCTTATTAAAATTACCTTTTTCTATACTCTGTGTCTAATGTTTATAATAAGAAGACATGACTTAGGTTTTCTTTTTTACTATGTTAAAGTTTCTTAAGTATATAATTTAGTGGCATTAAGTGCATTTAAAATATTGTACAACCATCACCACTATCCATCTCTAGACACTTTTCACCATCCCAAACAGAAATTCTGTATCCATTAAACAATAACAAAAATTCCCAAGTTCATTTTGGTATAGCCAAGTTTGGGACCTGTGAATTACATGACTTTCAAAAGTATGAGTGATGCTGTCACTTGAGCCCTTTTGCCTTTCTGCCTCCCATGTGAGGTTGTCAGTTCTGCCAATAACTTTCCCTAAGGCTCAGCTTGACCAGCAGTTCCTCCATGAAGTCTTCCTAGACATTCCAGACAAATATTTCCCATTATTGGAATGTTTTAAACTGCGCCCACAGTCTTGTTTTAATCCACCTACACAATTTTTAATTTTGATCCATAATTTATAAAGTTTAAAATTCCTACAACCAACTTTTCCCAATATCAGGGTTTCTGGCTTCTCTTGAAAACTGGAAAACCTGACACCCTGAGCCAGCATTCCTAGGTGGCAACAACTGTTCAGAGTTGAGAAGCAGCTGTCCTCTTTGTAGGGCCATGCACTTTTCTGCCTGACACAATCCCCACCACTTTCTCCTGCCTCCTCCCCTCTGAGGATGAATGCCTGTTGCTTGTTCTGATGTTTTTCTTACAGTGTAGAAATATTTTTCTGAGATACTGTCAAAGGATCCCTATACTAGGTCTGCATCCATTACTCATTTATATTACTTTCTGTCCCCTGTTGTCATTTGAGTTTGCAATTCTTGGTGAACTTAATCCCAGGCATTTACATGCATGGCACATCTCCCTTGTTCTTCTCTGAATTTCTCACAACACGTAGAAAGCATGCCATAAATGGTTATAAGTGACTATCAGGTCTTCCAAAGTCATGCTTAATTTTTATTGTAATTTTTAGGCTCAATTTCTGAAATTGTTTTAGACATTATTTGCTTTCTTCCTAGCTGTCTTCTTTCTCTGATTTGTAAAACTCCTACCTGTTCTTCACAGTACAAATTAAATGTTACATTCTGCTAGGATTCTTTCCAGAGTATGTCCCTCTTCCTTCTGTGTCTGAAGCCTTATGCTCATCCTGCTCCTCAGTGGTGAAGCTGAAATCACCCACTCACCAACTTTATCTCATCAGCACTTCTTACTTACTTACTTACTCACTTCTTACTCCACCCTGGGAAACATGAACTTCTCAGGGCACAGACCCTGTCAGCACCTAGCATAGGCCTGAACACATAGTGGGTCTTCTGTACATGTTGAGAGATTACATGTGAATGTAACAACATTCAAACGAATGAAAAAAAAAGTTCTATTTTTTGAGCATCTAATTTTCTTTAAAGTCTGTTCATGTAAGGCTGTTTGGAGCAGTCTGTTGTTTTTCCTGATTCCTGCATTTTCCTTTGTTTTTCATGGAACACATAGAACTGATTTCCTGTAAGGCTTTGCAAATAAATACCAAGGTCAAGGGCTGGAAGCATTTCTGGAGCTATCATGGCACCTCTTGATTCCACTGGGCCAAGAAATGCTTTCAACCCCAGAGGGCAGAAGTTTTTCAAAACAAGACTGTTCCAATAAGGGCGTGTGCTTCCTCCATCAACTCTTTCTCCCGCCTGCTTGCATTTTAACTACTTTGGGAAGAATGGAAATTCTGCAAAACCTTTGGTATTTTTGAACCACTAAGTAGGCTAGGTGATGGGGCCTGTGGTGATTTCTCAGTGAGAGATTTGTACAGACAGGAACATGGGGAGGCAGTGAAAGGGGCCCTTTCTGAAGAGCCAGCGGAGGGAGCATTGCCTCCTCCTGCTCAGATCCCCTCCTCCTTCCTCTTCCTTCCCGGGGGTTGTCTGGACTTAAGTTCATGGGGACTTTGATCCCTGTGACAGCGGGTGGCTTCTGGCCAGGCCTCCTGCACTTCAGGGCTAGAGCAAGTTCAGGGGGAATCTGTTCAATGGTTTAGTCTTTTTCATTGTCCATATTGACACAACCAACCTTCTCCCTTATTTTGTCCACCTTCTTTGTCTCAGTGTTTCTTCTCTTTCTTTCTTTTCTTTTCCTCCTCTTGAACACTTTGCTGTTTTTCTGAGGTGGGCGGGCTCTGTGCTTATAAGCGAGGAAGTGCAAGGGACAGAATCAAAGGAATTTTGTATTAGGAACCTTGGGGCAGCCCCTGGGTGCTTGGTTCATCTCAAAGGATGCAGCATCCCTTAATAGGAGGTGTGAGGAGGGAGCATTTGTGGGGACCCCGCATGTCCTCCTGGAGATGCTACAAAAGCCATGCAGGTATTGTTGAAGTTGGGCCTGGGTGCCCCACCACTACCACCACCTCTAGATGGTATTTTTAGAAAGTGGATAATAAGGGACTTCATAAGGAGGGTTTAACTTCTTTGTCATCTCCTTGAGCCAGGCAGACACCTTTCTCCTATTTGAAATGGAAAAGTGATATTTTCTCAATTACATGTAAAGGGCTTCAGCCTGATTATTGCACATTCTGGATCCATCAGGGAAACCAGGTTGCTCTGCTTACCCTCAACAGTTCTATCTCACACACACACACACACACACACACACACACACACACACACACTATATACAGACAGTCCTTGATTTACAATGTTTCAAATTATAATTTCTCAACTTTATGATGGTGCAAAAGCAATATACATTCAGTAGAAACTGTACTTCAAATTTTGAATTTGGACCTTTTCCTGGGCGAGAGATACACAGCGTGATACTCCCTCTTGATGTTGGGCAATGGCAGTGAACTGCACCTCTTAGTCAGCCATGCAATCATGAGGGTTAACAATTGATATGTTTATGACCATTCCATACCCAGACAACAATTCTGTGTTTTGCTTTCAGTACGCCCTTCAGTAAATTACATGAGATATTCAATACTTCATTATAAAATAGGCTTTGTGTTAGATGATTTTGCCCAACTGTTGGCTAATATGTGTTCTGAGCATGTTTAAGGTAGGTTAGGCTAAGCTATGATGTTCAAAAGGATACATGTATTAAATGCATTTTCAATTTACAATACTTTCAATTTAGGATGGGTTTATTGGGGTGTAATCTCATCATAACTCAAGGAAGATCTGTGTAAAGATGGTTCCAAAGAGGAAAGCCTCCTAGTTTTAAATTAGAAGATTTAGAATGAACCAACACCTTCCCAACCAGACCCTTTCTGGTGTTGGGTATCAAACTGGGTGTAGTCAAAGGATCTTGGAAGCCAACCTCATCCACTTATGATTAGCTCTGTGTCTGGGACATTTTCTACATGGGTTCCATATTTCTTTCTTCAGGGCTGCCAGAGGACAGACCCTCATTACATCTTGTTTGAATTATTGTAGTCTCCCCCCCCCGCCACTGTCTTTCAGCCTGTGGTTACTGTATGTTTCTCTTATTAATCCAGGGGAGGGCTGGGTTTAGGAGCCTATCAGCATCTTATTTTTCTTTTTTTCATTTAGGCCAACAAAAATATCAACTCTTCAGTGTGACTTCTCCTGTCTCCTCAGCCAACATCCATTGCTATTCCCTCTGGGCTTCCATCATAAATTAAAATTCTTTGCAAACTTTGCCCACCCCCTCCCCCCAGAATGCAGGTGTTCTACAATCTAGTGAGGTCCTCATCACAGTCTGCCCTTTTATCATATATCTCTGTGTCCTCACTAGATGGCCAGCCCTCTGGGGATACCCCTGGAATCAGACATAGTAAGAACTCTCCAGGTGTTGAATTGGAGTCATAAGGATTTCAGAAATACAGGCATGGCCAAGTGGGACTCAGAATGGACTGGAAAGGAAAAACCGAGAGCTGGAAAATGCACTTCCCAAATTGCCTGGACCTGCCAGGAGGTGATTACAGTGGAGGTCACTCTCACATAAACCTGGTTGTCATGAAACAATGGCTTCTTACCTTGGTTACCGCTCAAGCCCTATTCAAGACAAATTAGAGTCTCTGAAGTGGGGCTCGAGCATGAGTATTTTTCAAAGCACCTAGGTGATTTCAATGGGCAGCTAATTGAAAATTACCGGTATAAGAAAATTAGAGCTTGCAGAGACCTCCTTTCTTTTATGGAGTTACCCAGAGGTCACTGCTGAGTCCTGCCACACAAATAGCACATAGAGGGGGGAAGTTACTGGGGGTGAGTCGATGGACAGCACTAACATGGAAAACATTAGGTAGTTTATCTCCTTGTACACCTTGTACACACACCATTGTCCATGGTCCTTGGAGCTTTATGTCAAGCCAAGATAGAAGATGGGGCAGGCCATGGAGTGCTTGTAGCAGAAGTGGGACCCCAACTTCAACTGACTGGGGGAAATCCATTTTCAGGGTTGTCAGCCTAGCCATTGTCCTCATGCAGCAAACTCCCCCAGTCAAACCAGCCCACAAAACCAGAACAGAACCACCATGCAATTGTGCAGTCACACACTCAGTAACTCTGGGCATGTCTTGTTCCCCCACTGGAGAGTTCTCTTCGAAGGGCTTTCCTCTGGCAGAGCATCCATTTTTCTTCTGTTGCCAAAAAAATCCCCGGCGCTGTTCTTTTTCCTTTGCTTCCTTCTATTGCTTCTGACAGAGTTTGCCAGTTAGTTGAGGTCAGGATTTCCTTTTTACAAACAACCTGCTTTCAGTCAGTGGGGCCAAAGGTTTCCTAAATTACAAACCCTTTCATTTCTTCTGCCACAAGTTATCCTGTCAGTTTGTATAATTGCACAGAATAGAGAGAAATGGAAACATTCTGAGAGACACTGAAAGAAGTGCTTTTACCAACTCTATCCCTTTGGATTGTCAAAAAACTCTCCTGAATGGGATGGGCAGGACTATTCCAGTTGACTCTTTCATAGCTGCATGTGGTGTGGGTAAGTTCCAGTGTCTGGAAGGAAATTTCTCATAGGTCTTAACACAAAACACCTGTAGTATCATCTCTCCACATTCTGTTAAGTAAATGGCCTCCTTTATATTCATTCGAATTGGGAAACACCCATGTCACATTCAAATATTTTTTATTTTTATTTATTTTTATTTTATTATGTTAATCACCATACATTACATCATTAGTCTTTGATGTAGTGTTCCATGATTCATTGTTTGCATATAACACCCAGTGCTCCATGCAGTACGTGCCCTCTTTAATACCCATCACCCCACGCCCCCCCAGGACCCTCAGTTTGTTTCTCAGAGTCCATAGTTTCTCCGCAAAAGCAAATTTTACAAGTTATTGCTAAAAGTTGACATTTGTAAATACTTATGAGAAGATAACTTTTAAGTCAATCTCTGAAAAGATGACATGGAATTAAGGTGCTAAGGTTTTTTTAAAAAAGACATCATTGGGAAATTGTACTAACTGTGTGGACAGGACACTGAATAAGCCTTGAAAACTGAGCAGGGCTGCCTAAGCTCACCCTGGTAGGCAGTGACTGAGCAGGGAGGCAAAGCCAATGTTTTGTTGCCCCTGGAGCTCATGGTCTTTCCATGATTCTGTGTTGTATCCAAGAGTCGGTTGGGGTCGTGACTCTGCCTTATTTGGCTGTGACCCTTGGCGAAGCATTTAACCCAAGTTTTGTAATCTGTGAATTAAAAGGGGCTCAACTAAACACTACTTAGATCTAACATTTAAGTCTCCTGTAGAACCACTGACACAATGAAAGTTTCCAGGCTCTGTGTGCTAACGCAGGAGACTGAATGAAATTTCTGTTCCTATCCCCTTCCTTTTCTTTCTCCCATAAAGGCAGGGGAAGAGTCCAACTCATGTAGTAAAAGCAGTAAGGCTGAAGTGCTCTGAGATGAAGGATAGATAAAGCTTGTGCCCCTCCCTCTTCTGGCCATTTCTACCCTCACTCAACGGCGATCAGTCCCATAGTCCACGGCTTTCCTTTTCTTCTCTCCTTCCCTTGCCACATTCTGTCCACTCAAGGCCTCTCTCATATTCTCCACCTTCTCTTTCCTCGGCTCAGACCAACTCTAGCCTTCAGGTTTTGGTTTAGAGGTCAGTTCTGCGGGGAAGCGTCCCCTGCCTGCCTAGGCTTCCCATGCCAGCCCCGCTTCACATCCATCCCTACTGCTCATGGAAGCCTGTTTTTATAATTGTAATTGATTCTTTTTTAAATTGCCATCTGAATGCTTGGGGTCAGGGACAGGACTGTCATTTTCACCTTGTTTTTTTGACTAAGCCAGAATAATGCAGTGCCCTGATAAATGGTCTGTGCAGTCAAGGACCTGGTTCTTTCCTATCAGGCTAGTAACTTGCTTTCCCATTTCTTTTCTTGCTTTTTGACATCCCATTCTACACCCAGCAGCCAGAGTGATCATGTCAAGAGTGTCAGATTTGGCCACACTCCTGTGTTAAACTCTCAATCGTCTCCCAAATCCATTTAGAATAACATCCAAATCCCTTAACATGACTTCAAGGCTTTAAGGTCTCCCTTTTCAAAGTCATCTTTTCTTGGACCCATGGGCATGATTTTCACTCCTAGAACACAATAAATAGAAACATTCTTCTCTGAGGACCTTTGCCTATATGCTCTGCCCCTGATCTTCACATGCTGCCTATTTCTTAGCAGTTGGTCTCAGTTCATACATTATGGTTCTGTCCATCCTTTCCAAGGAAGCTTATGCCCTGTCACTTATATTCTCTGTCTTAATTTTCCATCAAGAGTGTTTTTGACTCTCTTTTTCCTTCCTTCCTTCTTTCCTTTCCTTTTTCTTTCTTTTTCTCTTTTTCTTTCTTTCTTCTCATTCATTCATTCATTCATTCATTCATTCATTCATGTCTTGTCTATTCCTACCTACTTTAGAGTAAAACTCCATCCTCAGGAGCAGGGACCTGCTTCATTAGCACCTAGGGCAATGCTCCCCATAGTGGGGGCCTAGAGAATCTTTATGGAAGGGAATAATATGAACTCCAATGAGGCTATAGACATTGAGTGGGAGAAGTTCAGGAGAGGGGGCTAACACTGTGTGCCATGATGGGAAAGAAGGCTCCAAAGAAGGCACTAAAGCCTTTGGGTGGATTGAGGGTGAAGGAAGTCATTGATGGAGAAATGGGAATGCTCTGAACAAGCAGGGATGCTTACAGGCTGTTTGGTCCATTAAAGAGTCCAGTTAATGTTTACTGAAGGTTTGTTCATAGCAGTAATGAGAGATTATGTTGGGAAGAAAGTAGATACTATATTTGGAAACTTTAGAATGCCAAGTAGAAAAATTTGGACTCTAATCAATGGTCAAAGGGAAACCCTTTACATATATTGGTCAGGTAGTGTCATCCTAGAAGTGTTGCTTTAAAAAATTATCTTTTGAGGATATAACCTCCATTTTGCCCATTTTTCTTATTTTCTCTACCTGAGACCTAAAAATCCTTCCACTCCCCATCCTTGCATCTCTTTGAAGACTTTCTCTAAACTTTTTTTATTCTCAGGGTGTCCAAGCATGCTCACACATTTCATTACTCAAGCCACTTGCCTGGGTGTGTACCTGTGAAAAATGAATATCATGGGCCTGATAAATGAGTCAGACAAGTGCATGTTTGCTTTTTCATGTGTTTGTATGTATGAGTGTTTCTAAGATTAAATCCCAAGAGGAAGCAAGTTGTACTGTTTTATAGCTCCTTCTCGGTGATTAATCTGGCCAAATTTTAGAGGTAAATGTTGTGGGTGTTCTTTATAGATAAAACTGCTTGCTTGCTTATATTATTTATTTATTTAATTTATACTATCCCTACAGTATTTAAGTGGCTAAATCGATGCTCTGCCATCCAGATTCTTGATGCTGAATTCTGTTCTATAGTAAATTTAAGTGAGGGTCCAGTTTATATATATAGTTTTAGAGGAATTGTAGAGCTCTTTTATTCATCTATTCTTACAGTGATCAAAGAAACAGATGTTACCCTTCTAGTTTAGTCCCCTCAAGGACTGATAAAGCCATTATTACTACAATTACTTCATACCACTTCCTTTTGTTGGACCAGAAGCATGCTAATGTAACCAAGATCCTACTTCCCCATAAACAAGAGATAAGAGAATGCATTCAAGGAGCTTACAGTACTTCACAAATCAATTTTATTAATTTAAACACAAAATTAATGAAGAAAATTTCTGTACACAATTGTGGACACAACACACCTTTATACAGTAAAGTCAAGATAAACTTTGTCTTTCCAATCTGCAGAGTACAAAAACATAAAATGAAAAGGCTAAAAAATTGTCAACTTCTGTTTGCTTCAAGCAAAAAAAGAACAAAAACCCCAAATCGATTGTTAAATAATTTGGAAAATTCACAACTAATTCTAGCAGCAAGATAAGAAAGGAAAAGATAAGAGTAGCTCTTTAGCTACTTGGGGTTAAAGCTGGTGTTCCCCTTCCCCCAATTAATATTAAAATTCATCCAAAAAGTAATTTCATAACAAGGGAAGGTTTTAGATGAAAACTAGTGCCCAAACTTATCACTGTTGGAGAAACTGTCTTATGGCATAACGAAGGTGACAATTTTGATTTCCCAGGTTTATGCTTTATACATAATTCAAGTGAAGAATAACCTTGGTGATGAGTATTGGGCCATGTCCACTGCCTGCAATGAACTTTCCAGGGAGGGTGAGGTTTAGGGAGATGTGTGGAGGAAAACAGATCAAAAAGTTTTGCTGATTTCCAGGTATGCAGTAATGTCCTCCTTTATCTAAGCAAGAAAATGCAGACCCTATAATCTGAGCACACGAAAACTTTGCTAGTCTCCAATTCATGAACCATTTTATTAATAAAATATATCAATCATCTAGAAGCATTTGCATAATCATTTTTTTCAAGTAGTTACATATAATACATTAGTGTTGAAAATGAAAAAGTGAGGTTGTAAGAGGCCGCTTTTTTTTTTTTCAAATTATTTAAGACACTGCTGTTTTGTTTTACCAAGGTCCTCCTAATAGCTTTAAAAAACAAAACAAAAAAACCGATGGGACAATTTGGAAAACAAAATTCTATTAACATCCATGCTTTTGGTCTTGACAACATTATCTAAAAAAACAAAACAAAACAAAAACCAACTCCATTATCTACATATTTATACCCAGTACTTTGATAAGGCACCGCACATGACTTGTGCGCACATGGCCTCATACTTCACTATCAAGGCATTGCTACCTTTCAATATCATTTTCTAAACAATATGTAAAAGAATCATCCATTATTACAAATTTACACCCAAAATTCTCTGTACATGATTGTCTCAGTGATGTACATATTACACGTTTAAATTAGACATACTTTACTCTGCAATGTGCTAAGATTCAAAGTACTTGCTGTGTCGTGAGGCAAAGGCCTTTAATCGCTTCTTATGATGCTATTGTCTCTTCAATTGATTGATGTCAAAAAAGTCTGGTTGAGTGAATTGTAGGGTGCTGGAATCATACCTCAATTAAAGCTGTTTTTAAAAAGTCTGTTCATAAATAAGTAGAGATGTACAGATTACCCTGGGTATGAGACACCAAAAAAAGTAAACTTTCTTTACAAGAAAATCCCCTCACTGGTATTTGGAGAAACACATTTCAGTCTTTGTTGTGCAATCAAGTTTGCTGTACCGGAGAAGCTGTTTATGTCACATTGAAGATGCTAACAATGTAAGCGTCTGCAGGTCCTTTCTTCACAGGTTTGAACCATGTAGTGAATGTGGCAAAGACACATCACACTGTACTAGAACATTCTCATGGCTTATTTTCACTGGATTCACAGTACTAGAGTCAACAGCTGTTCTGAAGAGATAGGTGTGGTCCTTCATTTACCGCAAGGGCAGAGGTGAAGACCCCCAGCAGCTGTGCGTCCACATGTTGAAATCACTACGGTGGATACTCCAGCGCTGACACAGGACTCAGGCTTGCTGGATTTGTTCCTGGTCACAGGGCAGTTGTGCGGTTCCAAAGTGCTACGTGGCTGTTACAGGTACTCCAGTTCCAAGGCATGATGGAGGGCCATGAGGTCCGAGTGACTGGAGATCCTCCAGAAGGGCATGGCGTGCTGTCAAAGGGGCAGACACATGGTGAGGACAGACCATGCTCCCAGCACAAAGCCTTAACCCTGCTTTTGAAATTCGCTCAACGCTCATCCCCTTTTCTCAGTATTGTGAGAACTGCCCGTGAAGATCTTTCTTAACATCACATCTGTTTAAAACAAAAATTCAAACTTAATCCTCCCCTAAGACTACTGGACTGCATTTTAAAATACAATCTGGAGTCTGTTTTTTTTAAGAAAGTGATGGATATTTCTGAAGTTGATCCGTACTGTGACTTGAATACCAATTCCAAACTTTACATAAAACACAATAGCTATGAATGAAACTTTGTAAAAAACGGTTGCCTTTCAAAGTATGGCTCCAGTAGCTGTATAATGCTAAAGGTTTAAGCAGTTTTCCTTAGGTGGTAGTATTTTACATTTTTCAAAACTTAGTTTTACTCATGGAAGAAGCAGCTTTTTTTCATTTATTTCCATTAGGCATTCTTCACATTGACCTTAAAATGGCTTTACCATATGGGAAAATTTTAAATGACGATCTAACATTTTTTCTGGTTTAAAATCTAGTTTAAATGATGAGAATCTTCGTAAAACACCTGAATTAGCCAGAGATAAGAAAACCAGGAAAAGAAGAGAGATTACCTCATCCACGAAGGATGAAAACATGATTATAAACTGTTATTTCTCAAGGCTCTATAGTAAGTACTTATGCATCTGCAAAATCTTTTTTCAAATAAGGGAAAGGTAATCCTTGTTTTTCAGAAGACAACATTCTACTTAGCCCATAGAAAAACAGCTTTTTAAAACAACAACAAAGAAATAGTGTGAAGAGCTGACTATATTGTGCAATTATAATGCTAAGGAATTACAATCAGACTAACAGGAGAATTTGTCATGGAAGCAAACAGTGGGATGTAAGAGTTTCGGGTGGGGGGCTTATCTGTACCTAAAAGTGGAAGCAAGGGACTATTTTGGTGTAGATCACAGAACTGTCATATTCTGAGAATGCAAACTATTAAGTTAGTTATTAACAATGCCTTTGTCTCCAGTAATCTGCTAAAAGCATATACCACAGTCCAATATCAAATGTAGACCTTTCTGGACTCCCTATCCATCTTTGTTATCTTTCAATAATCATAGTCCAGCATGGAGTACTAGAAGATCTCTTTTCAAAGTTTCAGGATGATCTACTTGTCAACTTTTGACTAGAAAAACAGACTATACTACTTTACATTCATTCACTCCTTTTTTGCATCTGCAGAGATGGTGTAGTCTGTGGGTGAGAAATAGAAATGTTCAACAATCACAAGCTTTTACCTGTGTGTTATGAAAGAACTAGGAGGAGCCAGTTCCCTTCGCCTGGGAAGCTGGGGGACATTCCTGGCCAGAGGAGGTAATAGTTAAACTATGTATATGAAAGGATGACCATTGAGAAGAGCACTTGAGGGCTGTGTGTGTTAGTGGGCAGAGAATGAAGGAGAATTCCATTGTTAGGGTACTGGCTATATATGAGAGAAAGCCACGTGGAGCAGGGCCCGCAGGGAGGTCATCAATAATAATGATAGCTGTAATTTATGGAGTATTTTGTCAGGCACTGTCCTAAGCACTTTATATAGATTCTCAGATTCAAGCCTCTCTATAACCTCAGAGATAGATAGGCATTACCATCACGATTTCACTGATGAAAAAACTTGAGTCTTGGAGGAGAAGAGAGGTTTAAATAACATCTGGTAGGGAGTGAACCCTTGAATCACATCAGGAGGGGTCTGAATCTTAAGCCCAGATGCTGTATGCCTCCTAACTGTTCTCAGTGGACTTTTAATCCAGCTGTACAAATTATCAGCACCATAGTATACAGCTTAACACACACACACACACACACACACACACACACACACACACACACACTCCCTGTGTTGGTGAATGAAGGACACTGAAAAATTATAGATCAGATCTGAAAAATGTTTGCATTTATAATGTAGAAAACTTTCCTTCTTTTTGTTATTAGAATGAAAATCCATGTGTACTGTAAAATATTTTGTATAATGTAGAACTTCAGTTTTATAGAGAAATGCAAATCATTTCTAATCCCACTATCCAGATAACGTCCTTAAGTATTTTTCTATATCTTTTAGATATGCACACTCCTATTTGAAATCATGTATATATAGTATGTACCATTTAGCATCCTGCTCATTTTACTAAATTTCAAGTCCATTTTTGACATATCTTTAAGGAAAATCGTTCACTATGTTAAAAGTTTTCAACTATTATACAGCATTCTTGTATATTTAGCCATCTACTAACTTCTATTTTAATATTCCTTTATTTCTAATTTGCCCAGAGATTTGTTGCCCTTCCCCAAAACTGCTTCTCATGAACAACTGAATAAAGGGAGCTGTAGAATAGTTCTGTTGCTCTGTTATTTCAGGATGTAGCAGAGAATGCTTAAGGCTCTTCAGATAGCTGTCCAGAAACTTTCAGGACAACTACCTTCATGAGTACATATAAAAGTACTTGTTAGGAAGTGGATGCTTTTTTTTTCAAAGTAAGTTCAGCCAAATTCTTTGCATGTTGATTATCTGAAGTTAGATATGTTTCCCATAGGCGACAAAACACATTTGAGAGCCATTGGTACACTCAGCAGTATGTATTGTAGAATGCAATGAATGGCAGAGAAGTTGGAAAGGGAACTGAAAAAAATCCAACTAATTCTTTGGTACATGGTTAAGATAAAAATTAGGGATTTAATTCCATAGTAAACAAAATCATACAATGGTTATGTGTCTTTTCTTTACAGGTGTAGGAGTTGATTCCCCGCCAGAGTACATGTAATATAAACTGTTTTAAACTATTCTCAAAACAAATTATGGAAAGGTGAGGTTATTCACAAAAAGCCCTGGAGTTAACTAATAGCTTCTATCTTCCTGTACAGTATTATTAAGAACCACATGATCAAGTGGCACCCTGAAACAAATTCGAATGATGAAATATGCCTGTGGCATATTACAGACCCAACTCATTATAATACAGTGAAGATGGGGTCATTCATTTGAGCCAAAGTGCAAAAGGTTCTACAGTAATAACTGGCAAACCTTAGGTGTATATGAAAGGGAACAGATAGTCTCTGGGAACATTCCCACACAAGAACAACAACTCCATCCTCAGCACTATTTCATAACATGAAGGGTAATATGATCTCTGTTATAATCAGCTCCATTCTTACAAAAATTATTAGGCTTCTACTTTAAGAAATGTATATTTAATATTAAGTGAGTCATTATAAGAAAACAATGTAGGGGAGAGGAAAGTCATGTTCACAAATAATTAGAACTACTATTTTCCCTAATTCACCACATACTGATGCAAAGATCTTATGAATGTATAAGAGCTTCCCAGCACAACTGGGTGCAAAGAAAACAATTTTTTTCCACCTCAGTATTAAGCCTGAAACAAATATTATATGAAGTCAGAGAGATATGGTGGCAAAAGAAAAGCAGGTGTCAGGATGAGAACTGGGTTATACTCTCAACTCTGACATTATATGATTTTGAATTATGACAGTTTTTCTGGAGTCCTGGTTTATTTATCTGTAAAATGAAGGTTTAGGGGAAATGACTCAAGGTTGCTTGTAGGTTTAATAAAGTCTATGACTTGAATATTGTAGCGACTGCAGATATATAAAATAATCTACATGACCCATATATGCCCCCATTGACAACAACCAGCAGGCAAGAAAAAAGAGGCATTAGAATTGAAAAGGATGAAAAACTATTTGCAGATGACATGATTTTATATATAGAAAATCCTAAGACTCCACAGAAGTGTTAGCTAACCAACAAATTCAGTGAAGTTACAGAATACAAAATTAACATACAAAAATCAGTAGTCTTTCTCTGCACTAATGCCAAATGACTTGTAAAAAATAAGTTAGGAATTAATTTAACCAAGGAAAATAGCTACACTAAAAAACAAAAGACATTAATGAAAGAAACTAAATACATACACAAATGGAAAGGTATCCATGTTCATGAATTAGAAGAATTAATACTGCTTAAATGTCCATGCTACCCAAAACCACCCATGGATTCAATGCCATCCCTACCAAGATTTCAGTGGCATTTTTTAGAGAAGTAGAAAAAACAAACATAAAATTTACATGCAACTGCAGATAACCCCAAATGGCCAGAGCAATCCTGATTTCAATCCTGAATTCAAGGTATATTATAAAGCTATGGTAATAAAAACAGTATATTACTGGCCTAAAAATGGACACATAGATCAATGAAACAGAATCAACCACCCAGAAATAAACCACATATATAGGGTCACATAATATTTGACAATGGAGCCAAGAGCACTCAGTGGAGAAAAGGCAGCCTCTTCAACAAATGGTCCTGAGGAAATCGGCTGCAAACACATAAATGAATGAAACTCGATCCCTATCTTATACCACTCACAAATTAACTCAAAATGGATTAAAGACTTAAATGTAAGTAAGACCAGAAATCAGAAAACTCCTAGAAGAAAACATAGGAAAAAAGCTCCTTGACATGGGTCTCGGCAATGATTTTTTTGGGGATATGACACCTAAAGCACAAGCAAAAAAACAAATGGACTGCATTGAAAATAAACTTCTGCATAGCAAAAGAAATGATCAACAAAATGGAAAGACAGTCTAAAGCATGGGGAAGAATATTTGTAAACCATATACTGGATAAGGGATTAATATCCAAAATATACAATAAACTCATACAAATCAGTAGCAAAACAACAACTAATCTAATTAAAAATGGGCAGGGAACCTAAATATCATTTTTCCAAAGAAGATATACTGACAGCCAAAAGGTACATGAAAAGATGCTCAACATCACTAATCTGGGAATTGCAAGCCAAAACCACAATGAGAACTCACCACACACTTGTGAGAATAGCCATTATGAAAAGGACAAGAGTTAACATGCTGGTGAGGCTGTGGAGAAAAGAGAACCCTTGCGTACTGCTGGTGGGAATGTAAAAAAAAAAAAAAAAAAAAAGAATTACCCTATGATCCAGCAATTCCACTTCTGGGTATATATCCAAAGGAACCAAAAACATTGTTGAAGAGGTATCTGTACCCTTATGTTCATTACAGCATTATTCATAATAGCCAAGACACAGAGACAACCTGTGTCCACTGATGAATGAATGGATAAAAGACTTGTGGCATCTATATATAATGGAATATTATTCAACCATAAAAAAGAAAATCTTACCATTTGCAACAAGATGGATAGATCTTACACCAAATAAAATAAGTCAGAGAAAGATAAATACTGTATGATCTCACAGGTAGAATCTAAAAACAAACAAACAAACAAAAAACCCAAACCCCAAACTCATAGGAAAAAAAAGATTGGATTTGTGGTTACCAGACACAGGGGTGGGGGAACTGGATGAGGGTGACTGAAAGATAGAAAGTTCTGGTTGTAAGATAAATAACACTGCTTTTATAGTATATTTGAAATTTAGGAGTAGATCCTCAGGCTTCTCAGCATAAGGAAAAACATTAAAAAAAAAAACACTTTTGTAGCTATGATAATAGATGTTAAATAAACTTATTGGGGCAATCACTTCACAATATATGTAATTGAAATCATTATGCTGTAACCTTCTCAAACTTATATAGTGATGTCTACCAATTATATTTCAATAAAACAAAAAATCAATGAATATATTCAGAGAGAGGAGAGCTTGGTTGTAAGCTAGAGAGAGTAAGTTGGGCCTGCATTGAATTTGAAGTTGGGCCTGCAATGAATTTGAAGCAAAGCTGATTAGGTAGATGGGAAAGAGATGGGACTCCCAGTCAGGAGATGGTATATAACAAGGCTGATAGGTGGGATGAACAGAGCATTTAGTATGGAGGTGATGGGGCTGGAATGGTATGTTCATATCAAAGACTAATAAGGACGGAGATTTTTCCATGTAGAAGCACTTGGAATATCTAACTAGGAAGGAGGGATTGGAGGTGTGGCTGGCCAACAGCAGAGAAATTATGCCAAGGGACAGTGGAAATGGTGATGGATTGGAGGAGGAAAACACCAAGGCAAATTTAAGGGGTGAACTGAGTTAGTTTATTAACTGATATTCAGATGGGATGACATAGGATGCCTAAGTGGAAATACTCCATCAGGTAACTAGAGTCATGGGACTAAAAACAGAGCTAACCGCAAATATTAACAGAAAGGTATAGCTGAAACTGATGAGTATATTATTAGTTTATCAAGATTGTGCATATACTGAGAGAAATGGATACTAAAGCCAAAATCTTGGAAAGTAGCACACATTTTTGGGTGATTAGAACCAAAATATTTCCCTAAGGGGAAAATGACACATCCTTCCTGCTTCTCTTGTCCACATATGCAACTTTCCAAATCCTTTTGTTACCTTTCCTCCTCATATAGTGTTTTGCATTTATCCCTTCTAGTTATACATAAAATCATTAACATAAAAACCTGGGTTCATGGACATTCACATGTAATTTGGATTTTGCTGAAGAATATATTAATAAAATGTTAAAAACCACAAAAGGACATAACCTTTGGCTCAGATATTGTACTTCAAGGAATTTATCCCATAGATATACTTGCCCATGCATGAATCACATAAAGCTCATTCACTACAGAACTGATTGTAATAGTAAATATGGGAAACCACCTAAATGTTCAGCCCCAAGGGACTCACTGAAGTGTAGCACATCCAAATACTAGAATGTCAATGCTGCCATTTAAAAGAATTAGAGCTACAAAACTCCATGTACTGATATGGAATGACTGCCAGGATATATTGTTAAAAAAAAAAAAAAAAAAAAAAGGCAGGTACAGAAAAAAGTGTATAGTTATCATTTGTATAAAAAAATAAAGAACATAGCTTTGCTTTCATATTATCTCTAGAAAATTTGCATATGGAGGTACAAATACTTCCTAAATTATAAATAAAAATATCTTGGAAGATAGATTATTCTAAAAATTTATTAGACAGCATTGCTCTTTTATTATTTGCATATCTGCTCCTACTCTAGACAGCAGTGAATTAAGAACAAAGGCGAAATCCATTTCAAGACCTGTCATACATAATGTTCTCATTAAGTACTAAGTGAAATGGCTTTAGAATAAAATTCACTGTACGTGGTGTTAGTAATCCCCACGTCTCCTATAAGCAAAAAATTCATTAAAAATGTTATTTTTTTTCAAAAGCAGCTCTCATTTTTCTCAAGCTTAGAGTTGAGCAATATTAATCAGATTCTCCATTTCATCTTGGATTTCAGCAAATTTTGGAGTTCACATTTAAAATGGACATTTTTTGAGTTTCTCTAGTACAGATGGCAATGCAGGAAGACCCTGAACCCACCTCCTCCATGAACACACCAAATAGGCACTTATTTATTTAGTAATATGGGGTTTCCCTTGTATGTAACTAACTGCTTCTCTCTTGCTGCCTTTAAAAATTTCTCTTTAAACTTTGCCATTTTAATTATGTTTCATAGTGTAGACCTCATTGGGACTCACAAAATAAAAAGATGTAAACTATGACAACATGTACATAAAACATGGAATTAAAAATCAAGTTCTTTTAGAATGTGTTTGATTTTAACTGACCATCAATTTAATATAGGCTGCTATATACTTGGGATATTATATATAAACCTCATGGTAACCAAAAACCCAAGACCAATAATAGACACATAAGAAAGAAAGAGAAACAGAGCCAAATGTAGCATTAAAAAAATCCATCAATCACACACAAGGAAAGAGAGCAAAAGAACATATGAACAGAAAAAATTACAAACACAGCCAGAAATCAATGAACAAAATGGCAGTAAGTCTATCAATAATTACTTTAAATGGTCTAAATGCTCCAACCAAAAGACACAGGGTGAAGGAATGGATAAAAAACAAGACCCATCTATACGTTGTCTACAAGAGACTCACTTCAGACCTAAAGACACATACAGGCTGAAAGTAAAGGGATGGAAAAAGATATCCCATGCAAAAGGAAATAAATTAAAAAGCTGGGGTAGCAACAGTTATATCAGACAAAAATAGACCTTAAAACAAAGACTGTAACAAGAGACAAAGACGGGCATTACATAGTCTTAAAGAGATCAATCCAACAAGAGGATATAATGATTATAAATATCTATGCGTCCAACATTGGAGCACCTAAATACATAACACAACTATTAACAGACACAGAAGGGAAAAAAAGGACAGTAATACAATAATAGTAGAGGGCTTTAACATCCCCCTTACATGAATGGATAGATCATCCAGACAGAAAATCAACAAGGAAACAGTGGCTCTGAATGACACGTTAGACTCAATGGATTTAACGGATATATACAGAACATTCCATCCAAAAACCATAGAATACATATTCGTTTCAAGTGCACTTGATATGTTCTCCAGGATAGATCACAAGCTGGGCCACAAAACAAGTCTCAATAAATTTAAGAAGATCAAAATCATTTCAAGTATCATTTCAGACCACAATGGCATAAAACTAAAATCAATTAAAAAAAAAAAGCTGGAAAAAACACGATGTGGAGGCTAATGGGTCAATAAAGAAATTAAAGAGGAAATATAAAATACACACAGACAAGTGAAAATAAAAACACAAAGGTCCAAAATCTTTAGGACTCAGTGAAAGCAGTTTCAAGAAGGAAATTTATAGTGATTCAGGCCTACCTCAAGAAACAAGGAAAATCTCAAATAAATAATCCAACCTTACACTTAAAGAAGTACAAAGCCCAGTGTGTAGATGGAAGGAAATAATAAGGGTCAAAGTGGAAATAATAAAATAGACTTGAAAAAATAGAAAAGATCAATGAAACCAAGAGCTGGATCTTGGAAAAGTTAAACAAAATTGACAAACCTTTAGTCAGACACATCAAAAAAAACCAAAAAAAACAAAACGAAGACTCCCATAAATAAAATCAGGAATGAAAGAAGAGAATTAACAACCTACACCATAAATACAGTGTATTATTAGAGACTACTATGTACAGTCATATGCCAACAAATTGGACAATGAAGAAGAAATGGATAAATTCCTAGAAATATATAATCTAAAAATGATCAGGAAGAAATAGAAAATCTGAACAGACCAATTACTAGTAATGAAATTGAATCAGTAATAAAAAATTTCCAACAAATAAATGTTCAGGACCAGATGGACTTATAGGTGAATTCTATTAAACATTTATTGTTCCAATTTTAGTTTATGTGCTGCTGAAGTGAGTAATCTATCAAACATTTAAAGAAAAGTTAATATGTATTCTTCTGAAAGTATTCAGTAGAGAGGAAGAAAAGCTTCCAAATACTTTCTACTGACCAGCATTACCCTGATACCAAAACCAGGCAAAGACACTACTTAAAAACCAAACCAAACCAAACCAAAAAACTACAGGCCAATATCCCTGATGAACATAAATGTAAAAATCCTCAGTAAAAATTAGCAAATCACACTCAACAATACGTTAAAAGGATCTTTCACCATGATCAAGTATGATTTGTTCCATGAATGCAAGGATGCTTCAATTTCTGGAAATCAAAGTGATACACCACATTAACAAAATCAAGGATAAAAATTATCTCAATTTGCAATCTCAATAGATGCAGAAAAAGCATTTGACAAAATTCAACATCCATTCATGATAAAAACTCAACAAAGTAGATTCAGAGGAATATACCTCCATATAACAAAGGCCATATATGATAAACCACAGCAAACATCACACTATATGGTAAAAGACTGGGAGCTTTTCTTCTAAAATCAGGAACAAGATATCCATTTTTATCACTCTTATTCAATGTAGAATAATTAAAATAAAAGATAAATAAATAGAATAAAATAGAAGTCCTAGCTGCAGTAATGAGATAAGAAATAAAAGCCATCCAAATCGGTAAAGAGAAAGGAAAGTGTCACTATTTGCAGATGACATGATACTATACATAGAAAACCTTAAGGGCCCATGCAAAAAAGTATTAGAACTTATAATGAAGTAGCAAAAAGAAATTAAGAAAACAATTCCATTTATAATTGCACCAAAAAGATAAAATACTTAGGAATAAACTTAATCAAGAAGATGAGTGAATTATACCTGCAAACTATAAAACACTGATGAAAGAAATTAAAGATGACACAAATGAAAAGATATTCCATGGTCATGGATTCAAAGAATTAATATTGTTAAAATTCCCACACTATCCCAAGCAATCTACAGATTCAGTGCAATCAATAGTGAAATACCAATAGCATTTTTTCACAGAACTAGAACAAATGGTACTAAACTTTGTATGAAACCACAAAAGACCCTGAGTAGCCAAAGCAGTCTCAGAAGAACAGAGCTGGAGGTATTGCAATCTTAGATTTCAAGGTATACTATAAAGCTGTAGTAATCAAAATAGTATGGTGCTGGCACAAAAACAAACACATAGATAAATGGAACAAAATCGCCCAGAAATAAACCCATATGTATATGGTCAATTAATCTGCAACAAAGGAGTCAAGAATATACAGTAGGGAAATGGCAGTCTCTTCAATAAACGGTGCTGGGGACATTGGACCATTACATGTAAAAGAATAAAACTAGACCATTTTCTTATACCATACACAAAAATAAACTCAGAATGGATGAACGACTTGAATGTGAGACCTGAAACCATCACAGTCCTGGAAGAAAACATAGGTAGTCATCTCTCTGACATCAGCCTTAGCAACATTTTGCTAGATGATGTCTCCTCAGGCAAGGGAAACAAAAGCAAAAACTATTGGGACCACACCAAAATAAAAAGCTTTTTGCAGAGCAAAGGGACCCATCAACAAAATGAAAAGGGAACCAACTGAATGGGAGAAGATATTTACAAATGATATATCTGATAAAGGGTTGGTATCCAAAATATATAAAGAACTTATATAAGCCAACACCTAAAAAACAAATTTGTTATTTATTCAGAGGACCTGAATATACATTTTTCCAAAGAAGACCTACAGATGACAATTAGACACATCAAAAGATGCTCAGCACATCACTAATCATCAGGGAAATGCAAATGAAAACCACAATGATCTATTACCTTATAACAATTAGAATGGCTAGTATCAAAAAGACAAGAAATAAGTGTTGGCGAGAATGTAGAGAAAAAGAAACCTTCATGCACTGTTGGTGGGAATGTAAATTTCTGCAATCTCTGTGGAAAACAGTATGGAGGTTCCTCAAAAAAAATTAAAAATACAAAATATATGATCCAGTAATTCCATCACTATTTACCCAAAGAAAACAAAAACACTAATTCAAAAAGATATATGCATCCCCATGTTTATTGCAGCATTATTTCCAATAGCCAGGATATGGAAGCAACCTCAGTGTCCACTGATAGATGAACGGATTAAGAAGATGTGGTATATATAGTAAGGAATATTACTCACCCACAAACAAAGTGAGATCTTACCATTTGTGGCAACATGGATAGATCTAGAGGGTATTATGCTAAGTGCAGTAGGTCAGAGAAAGACAAATGCCATATGATTTCTCTTACATGCGGAATCTAAAAAACAAAACCTATAAATGAACAAACAAAAAAGCTGAAACAGCCCCATAAATTCAGATAATATACTGGTGGTTGCCAGAGGTAACAAGGGTGGGGGTGGGGATGGGCAGAATAGATGAAGCAGAGTGGGAGGTACTGGCTTCCAGTTATGGAATGAATAAGTCATGGTGATCAAAGGTACAGCAAGGGAATATAATCAATGGTATTTTAATAGTGTTGTATGGTGACAGATGGTAGCTACCCTTCTAAGGAGCACAGTATATTGTATAGAGTTGTGGAATAACTGTGCTGTACATCTGAACCTAATGTAACAGTGTGTGTCAGCTCTACTTTAAAAAAAATGAATGAATGAATGAAATGGACATTTATTGATGAAGCCTTTGCCATTATGCAGAATAATGGATGCCTGCCATTTTCTCCCTGGTGTTCACAAGCGATTTATTTTAAGTATTTCTCTGGAAAGTAAATAAAGTAAGTTTAGTTGAGTTGTGGAGTTCTAAAACAAGGCCACTTTTACTTTAGAATCAAAAACTGCTGTTGGTATGCAGAAGACTATTACTTACATTTTGACTTTTTAAAAATCATACATATGCCTATCATTGTCACACAAAATATGTTGTATTAGGGAAACATGGAATCCTATGATAAAAAAGGAAGCCTGGCAGATCTTGACAACAAAAGATCCAGGTCAGAGAAAGTTATCCATAGGTAGATGGCTCCTCTCACATTCTCTGCAGTCTTTCCAGGAACAAAGAGGTGCTTGCAGAAAACTCTTTCATGTGATCTTTTTGGAAGAAAGCTGTTCTTTTAAATAAACAAAGGTATTTTCAACTTCTCTTTGATATGGGGTGTGCTTTAATGATATGAATTATAGAATTAGATAAAATTACTGAAAGCCCTGGGACTATATTGGCAAAGAGAACAAAGATGACAGAACAGACTTCGATTGACCATAACGAAACAGGCGACTGGCAGAATACTTACTGGTTTCATTTCTGAGCGTGAAAAAAGTAACTACCTCAAGCAAAAGAACATTATTTAGAGAGATGAAAGACATCTCTACAGGGAAAAAGAAAGAATGTTCAATTAGATTTTTAAAAGGACTTAGGAAACTAGGAGAGACAAGCTAAATGGTTAAAATTGATTTAGAAAAACTGCAAAATGTTTTGATTTTGCAAAACAGTGCTCAAACTTGCAGAACTTGACTGGTTCACTATTTTATTTAATAATCTAAAATGCTCACAAGCTATAATATCAGAATCGATGATTTATTTTTAAAATTTTAATCATGAATGTAAACTTAGAAGAGAACATTTAAACAGTTCTATCTGCCTCCCAAAAGGAAAGAAGCAAATATTGCACACTTTATTCTAATAATTTAAAAAATAAGCATGAAAATTCTTTTTTAAACAAATAATATTTAGGATATGTAAATCAAGTTTATAATTTAAAGGAACTTTGTGCTCCATCTCACAGATATAATTAGCTTCAAATCTTAGTTTGGCTACTTCCAAGTTATGTGATCTTGGCCAAATTATTCACCTTCCTGAACTTTGGTTTTCTCATATATAAAGTGAGTCGAAGGACTCATTCCTCATAGAATTATGATGAGGATTTAATGAGATAATGGGTAAGAAGTGCCTAAAAGAGAGTGTGGGACACAATAAGGGCTTTATAACTGATAGCAATTCTTTTTTCTCACCATTATGATTATTAATCCTTTGACAGCATGGATAACCATCTCTTAATTTATTTCTTTAGCTTGAATTTTATATATAGTTTTTAAAATGGGATATTGCTGAATAGTATTCTCTTTCCCCTAAATTAAGCATTTTCCCTAAGTTAAATATTCTCTATTTCTGTGAAGTCCACTTAGAAAAACTCCTCTCTTGTGAATTATTAGATCCCTATTGCTTAACTCATGCACAAAATACTGCTATTTAAATACTAGCTGAACTAATAAGGTTAGATAGGATATAAGAAAGGAATGGTCAATTCGTCACTGTGGATGATAGATTGATGACATCTGAATTTTCTGCGAGATTATCAGGAATCTGAACCTTCTGAAAAATCCGTATGTTGTACATACACAATAAACAGTCTTATAACTCCTGGTCACAATTTTGTCAGAGTTCCCACACTGGTAAGTCTCAAGGTGCAAAGAGTTTGTCTGTAACACACACTATCGGACCCTTACCACATATACTCATCCCACAACATCAAACCAGAGAGCTGAAGCTAAGAATAATCATTCACAGTCAAAAAATCCAAAGAGGATGTTCTTCATAGGCAGCTGCCTAATTCTTTTTGGAACAGGTGTGTTTGTCCCAAATAAAAAGAATAACACATCCAAAGCTAAACAGTGGAAACAGTTTTCACTGTTCTGCAGAGAGAGCAAAAACTCTTAGCCCCAGTACCACTTCCAGTTCTAATATCAAACCAAGAATTCCTTTACCTTTTCCATGTTATGTTCACCCATGATGAACATCTAAGAAACCTGCTACTCTGAAAGGTTTAGGAAGCGACTTACCCACACAGAAGCCTTGCTAGGGCCCAGAGGACTCCTTGCATTTTAAGTCATCACTTTTATAAGCATCCTTCTGCCTACCACAAGCTAGAAAGCCACATTTTGGCAACCTTCTGAAGCTAAACTTTTTGGTGACTACTCGAGGGAGGACAACCAGCCATGTGGGCAGATTGACATCTTTGGCCCTGGGCTACAGGGGCATGAGATGTGGCTCTTCATTTCTATGCTGCTGAAAATGTGCACATCTATCCTGCTAGCCACTAGGAAGTCCTGTCTAGGAATGGCATGGAGGATTCCAGAAGCTTTTCCCAGGAAGAAGACTTGAGTCTGGATTCCCAATCAAGCACCCTCTTTCACTCTCTGGGGTTGAGTTTTGGGTATTCTAATTTAGTCTGGGAAAAATTTCATTTTACGAAAACAGCCCAAAGGGATGACAGATGACCTAATGATCATGGTGGTTGCCCACTGGTAAAGTTGGAATGTCAGAACTAGTGGTTATATGGCAAATGCAGCTTTGCATCAGCCTCTATTAGATCTGAAGTGTGTGTGGGTTTCCATCTCCACTGATCCTACTTGGGGAAGCATGTAATCCTGGGCACACTGTGTATCAATGGGTATAAGTGAAATAATCTATTATTTATAAAATTAGGGTCTGTTTCTCTGCTTTTATTAGAATTCAGAGGCACTAAAGGTGAATTAAATCATCTTTAGGCTCTCTTAAGAAGGCTGGCCACGTGTTGTGCTGAATGCTGCATCTATGTTCTGGTGACTTTATGGGTCACTTCTGTCATATACTGGAATACTCCAGAAGAGCTGAATTGTTACATCCTTCATGGAAATATACAGTGATTTCTATGAGTCAGTGTGTGGGGAAAGGAAGGGAAAATAATTCTATTGGGTAACCTCATAAAATACTTAATGCTCTTCAATTTAAAAAATATTTAGAGAGTATGACTGCATCAAGATTTAGGGCGTTATAAAAAAAAAAAACCTGAAAACAAAGTCTCAAACAACAAACTAAGCAAAATAAGATCCCCACCTCTTATGCTCACCTTTTATTGCTGAAACAGGCATATCTACAAATAATTAATAACAATGCTATCATTTGTTGCACACTTTATATATACCAGGCTCTGTGTTATGGGTTTTACATCTTAACTAAATCTAATCCTTAAAATATCCCAATGAGCTTGATGCTGTTATTATTGCCATTTAGAGATAAGGAAAGAGAAAGAGGAGGGATACATAACTTGTTCAAAGTCACAGAACTGGTAAGCAGTGGAGCTATAATTCAAACCCAGGACCTCAGCTCAAATATCCAAGCTATTTACAACTTCTCCAATTAAAGTGTGAGTGAGTACTGTTATAATTAAGCTCTTCGAAATAACGGAAATAGAAAAGGTGGTACAGGCACTGGATTTTGAAAAATGAATAAGACAGTGACAGTAGGGCATTGGGGAAAAGAACATTCCAAGCAAAGGCGACAGCTGGGAGAAAGTGCTGGGCATGGCTGAAGGGACTACAATGCCAAGTGCTGGGGTGAGAAAGATTGTCCAGGTAGGCTGTGTCTAGACTGAAGACCCTGAGTGGTCCTCAAGTGAAGAAAGTGGTCCCCTTCTCCTCCTCTTTTGAAATGCAATGGAATACACTTAATTAGCAAGGTTTTGCTCAGGAAAATGACAGAATGACACTCGCAGGGATGCAGAAGAAAAAAAAGCTGTATGGTGGGCAACCTGGGAGTCAAGGGACTCATGGTTGGCTCCAACCCTTTCCTCTTTTCCGAGCGTCCCTGGGGAGGTGAGGTGTTGACCTTGGGATACAAAGAAGACACTATACTCTAGGGCAGCAAAGAGTTTGGCAAACCAGCTCCGACCAACTGGTAGAGTCTTTCTGAATTGATGTTTAGAAGGTTCTTAGGCTGAATTCAGGCTCAGGTAGGTTTTAATCACTTGGCAATGTCTGCCATGGGGCAGAATGGGACGTGCTCACATGAGCACAGCAAATGTGTCATCTCTGTTCTGGATGACGGCTACAGCACGAAACCTTCCTTTCTGCTTAAAAGTCTAAGTTCTACAAAGACCAATCATCCCCGACCTTTGAGTTTGTGTAGGGCACTCTTCAAAAAGACCGTATTTATTTAATTCTACTCTGTCCTTTTTGATTGCTTACAGTTCTGAACACATTTGTAATTTGTTTCAGAGAAACGGAACTTGTTGAAATGATCCAGCTATAAGCATTTTGAAGACTAAAAAATTAAATGGCATGAGATGCACCATCAAGGAACACTGACCTTTTTTGCTCCTTGCTCTTCTTCCACACCATCTCCTATGACGACGTACACCACTTTTCTTCCAAACCTTTGAATTATCCTCTCAAAACAGCTTTCCTTTCCTAATACATAAAAATAAATTAGAAAAAGTGTAAAGTTTGAGTAACTCAGAGCTACAGTGCTTGAACATTTTATACAAAATACTTCCTTTATGCTTCTGATTCAACTCTATCCTACTTGTACAAACTGAAGAAGAGTGCTTTTAGATGCCATTTGGATAGAATCTGGAGCAGCACAGTAAATTACAAATTGTAAGTTATCCATGTGGTGACTTGTCCCTTAGAAATTGTCAATTTTATTTATTTATTTTTGTGAGGGGGGGAGAGAGAGAGAGAGAGAGAGTGCACGTGGGGTGGGGGGGCAGGGAGCCTGATTTGGGGCTGCATCCCAGGACCCTGGGATCATGACCTGAGCTGAAGGCAGATGCTTAACTGAACGAGCCACTGGGAAATTGTCAATTTTAGTATTCTTTTCCCAAGGGCTCATTTATTAAAAAGTAGCATCTAGTCAATCATAGTAGAGCATTTGGGAAAAAATAGTTTTGCAGCAGTCCTTTTTTTCCTAGCAGCTGAGACTTAATGAAGGCATGTGATTCTGGCAACACATTTGAACTTGATTTAAAAAATGTTTTACAACATACCAAACTTTGAAAATAATATCTGATTCCAAGTCTATTGAGAAGGATGAAAAAAAAAAACAACTGACAGGTTTTGTTATAGCAGGAGAAATCAAATGGTGGAATCTGTTTATTTCTTTGTTTTCCAGTTGGGATTCTATTTGAATGAAAGACCCCCCGCCAAAACTAATGTGTTTCCTTGAAATGTTCTGGTAAAGCTGTTTCTGAAATAAATGTCTGGTAATTTGGGGCACTACAGAGAGATCACGGCTGCCATACCCAGGCATCTAATGTCCAATAAAGCACTTTCCTAGAGGAAAAGCGGAATAAAAGTAACAATACCTTTATCTATCTATTATCTTTCCCATGTCAAGACCTGGTTTGGGCTCTCAGGAGGCATATCCCTGCCATTAATGCGGCCATTGTTGCTCCTTTAGAGAAGAAACTGCTGTTCCAAGTCCCCCACTGCCAACAGGGTCATTTTAATGGACAATGGGACAGTTTATAGTTTTCAAATGTTAATGGCTGAGCGGCCCGCATCTCTTTCAAATAAGGATCAGATACACTCACGAGCAAATTGCTTGTTTGCTTAAGCAAATGTCTGCTTTATATTTGTATTTTGCACTAAAATCTCTGGTTTGCATCTGACAGAAAAAAATAGGGCCCAGCCTTATTCAAATGATGTAATTTCAATGCTTCTTTAGTTGCCCACTAAACTGTGAAATATTAAATCACTTTAAGAAACAAATACCAAGTGTGGTTTTCACTGCAAAAATATACAATCAAAAACTTAGATGTCATGAAACTTTTCCTCCTTAGAGGAAAATGTTTATGTGTTTTTGCCAAGTTTCCCTTTCATGGGAAAAGGAAGGTAAACTCAATGTTATTTACAGGTGAGGCTGTGGTAGACAAAAAAATTTCTCACCTATATACTATCTCCTATAGGCTTCACTGTGAAGTCTGGGTCACATAGATGTCTTCCATAATAAAGACTGAGAAACTGAAGCTGACTTTTAGAAGTTAATTAGAGGTCCTACATGGAATTTTCATTTTGATGAATCCATTTCATCTGGAAGAACATCATAGCCCTGGCTAAACGAGATACCAGCCATCTCCTTCAATGACTGCCACTTGTCTATAAGGAAAATTCCTGGATTTTCTGCATTGACTCCCAAATTATATTTCATTTGCTTGCAAAATTAGCAAAACTAGAGGAGTTTCAATTGCTGCTGCTTCTTTTTATTTTTTATTTTTTTAGAGAGAGAGAATACATGCATGAGAGGGGGTAAGGGCCAAGGGAGAAGGAGAGAGAATCTTAAGCACGTTCATGCCCAGCCCAGAGCCCAATATGGGGCTTGATTCCAGAACCCTGAGATCATGACCTGAGACAAAACTGACTTGGACACTTAACCAACTGAGCCACCTAGGCTCCCCATTTACTTTTCTTATTAAAAATACCATAGAAAAGTGGTTCTACCTCTGGTTTTGAGATAATTCCTACCACTTTTTTAAATCATTTTTAATTCTGTATCAATAAAAATTAAAGTTCAGTATCACAAACAAAATGCCCATTAAAAATACCTAATATATACTTGTTATAATTTTCTATTACCTTAATATTTTCAAATTATTTAAATTATTCAGGATTAAAGTTCAACGTGCATGACATGTAATAAATACACTATTTGTTCTTTCCTTCTGGGGAGTTAAGCACTATCCCTTCCATTCTATAAGCTTCTTTGGAAATTGTTCTTTCATGTGCTGATAAATGTTTACCATGGACTCCTGTTTATAAAACACAGCATGATTCCTCTTTATTGTTATGGATAGCATAAATATCTGACTTAATGTAAATAGTTATTTTTATAGATATGATAATATATAAAAAAATCTGGTTATATTGGGCTACCAGGAATTCTATTTGGTACGTTCCCTTTCTTTTTTCTTTAAAGATTTTATTTATTTATTTATTTGAGAGAGAGAGAGAATGAGAAAGAGGAATCTCCAGAGCGGGGAGGGTCAGAGGGAGAAGCAGACTCCCTGCTCAGTGGGACTCAATCTCAGGACTCTGGGATCAGGACCTGAGCCAAAGGCAGACGCTTAACCGACTGAGCCAGCCAGGTGCCCCATTCCTTTCTCTAAGTATTTTTCTAGCATTCTGTTCTTGGTGCTTCTCAAGAGGCAGCAGTTATTCTCCAACTCCAGCTATTTCCAACTTGACAGGGCTATGTGAATACTTTCACACTCAACATTAATAAAATCAAACTCTCATTTTTCCCATCACATCTGATTTTTCCCATCAGGTAATAGCGTCATTACTGACCCAGGTGTTTAAAAAGAACCTCTGTGTCAGCCTTGTTCAGAATAAACAACTGTTTACTCATCCATTTTATTGAAGTAACATTTATTGAGCACCTGGTATGTGCTGGGCACCATGGCTACAATGATGAGCAACACAGACAGACCCAGTGGCTATTACAGTCTGATAGGGAAGTCAGACTATGAACAGATAATTATAAAAGTAATTCTTTAGCAATAACTTAGTAAATGCTTCTAAAGAAAAGTATTGGAAGTATACAAGTATAGTTGGATGGAGAATTAGATTCCATTTTTGCCCTTTTTTTCTTTAGATAGAGTTGAGCAGCCAGAAACAACCTTCTTCCCATCTACTAGGATCCTCATCCCCTTTCCCCAGGACTCACCGAAATAACATCTCATTAGGGTGATAAACAAGGCCACATATGTCTAGACCTAAGTCTACCTTTCCAGCTTCAGCTTCCCATGACCCAGGACCACTTACAAGTCTCTCAGCAGGGAACACGTCTTAAGGTCTCTGTTTTTTGCTCTCACTAGCCCATCTGCCTACTAAACTCTTCTGTATCCTTCTATACCCAGCTCAAATGACATTTCTTCCTTTTAGTATTCACAGACACTTGCTCTCTGCCTCCTCCTGGGTGGGAGTGAATGTTTCCTCATTCAAGTGCACATTCAGGCACTTAGTGGTAGAGAACTCCCTATGGTATGGAAAGGAGTCTGGACACTGGAATCAGACCTAGTTTGACCCTTACGTTTACTGGCTATTAACTTGGACAATTAAGTCTCTGAGATTTAGTGTCCTCATTTGTAAAATGGAAAGGTTGTGAAGACTGATTTTAATATGTAAAATGCTTAGTACAGTTCTGCACATCTACTAAGTATGTGATAAAAAGTTCATCTACATACTTCTTTGTCATGTTACAGTTATTTAGATGTCTGCTTCCCCCACTAGATGGTGAATTCTGTAAGAACAGGAGTCATGTCTTTTTTTAATTTCACTTTTAGTCTGCCTTGGTTTATATTCTAACCAATTTTCACATTAGTCATCTTTCTCTAACTATGATTCCTTCTTTCAAGAACTTAAATTTTTTGGGTATCTCCAAACAAAAATGGGAACTTAACTGTTTATACACATTGAATTAAAATAAAGCAAAAAAAATATAGTTCCGGTGATAATAATTTAAAGAAAGCTATTAGAATTTTTTCATTTATACTTTGTGTATCTCTATACTACTATTTGTTTTAGTGTATTAGATATTTTTGTTGATGTTATCTATGAGGCAAGTAAGATAATAATCCAGAATTGATGCTCAACTGACAATAGCTAAAATGCATAGGTCTTAATGTTAGCCAGTAAAGTAACATTTTTTGAATTGAGCTGTATGGCTTATGATTTATATTTCTCTTGATGTCTAAAGGCAATGCTGACAATAAAATTAAATTCTTCTTCTAGGTTTCTGACACCTAGCATTATGAAAAAAGTCTCATTTACTTTTACTCATTCATTTCTACCAGCCTGAAGGGAAAGAGTGGAGTATAAAACAAGCAACAGCAGCTCACCTATTTTTGTTGCACTGTAAATATTTTCTATTGGAAATACAATCCCTAATCCATATAGCAGGACTTTCGCCAACGCTGGGATAAGCTGAGTAGTTGTGACTAAAATATTCACACAATTCGTCCTATGAGAACCGGAAAAAAAAAAAAAAAAGAAAGAAGGCTGTTGAAAAATGAATCTCCAAAGTGAACAAATACGAGCCAAGGCTGTTTTCCAGCAAAAGCACCATGGAGTGACTTGGGGACAGCCTACCGGGAGTGAATGAGCGTGAGTGCTTTCAGAGCCAGTGTCAACCAGGAGTCCGTCAGGGCTTCAATCTCAGCCCGCAGCTGCAGCCAGGCTTCCCTCTTGGCTGGACCAAGCAGGCCTGTGGATTTAAAAGCACAGGAATTCCTTCCTTACCGATGTGTCTAGTCAACTTTATAAATAATAAACATTTAATACCACTCCTAATATCACCCTCAAGCTTTATAGTAGATCAGGTAATTTTTCACTGATTAGCATTCATTTGACACATATTTATTTAGTATTGTAGGAAATATCTGTTGATTTTGCATTCCGAGCATCCCTTCCCCTGGCTATAGAAGTCATCTCTTTTTGAGGAGTCGGCTCACACCATTCCTCTAATCATGGAGTTTGGACAGAGCCAACGCTACCCTCTGGCTCCCAGGGTAGGTGTATGACCGCAGCGTGGCCAGTGCAAGTCAGTCTTGGAACTTTCGCTGTATCTATTGGGGAAGATATTTTTCTACTCAACTGAGGTGCTAAACTCACAGAATATAAACTTGGATCTGTCAATGGTCACCTATGCCACCTTATGGGAGGGACTGACCCAGAATGACTCCTACCCAAAGGAAAGCCTAGGCAAAAGATTCTGGATGTCATCTTTTGAGCATGTGGACTTAGCCATGCTGGAAACCAACACACCCCTAAACTTTTCATTATTAAGTCAACATATTCCCTTGTAAGCTAAAGGCATTTTGAAACACAGATGAATGAGCTTTACAATCCATCTCAAGTGATTTGGCCAAAGGTAGTTAATCCCACACCTCCTTGGAAGGACAAATGAGTATCAGAAAAGTCAAGAAACTGACTCCAGGTCCCACACACTATGAAGGAACGCAGCCAGGACTAGATAAGACTAGCCAGGGTGCCTGGCTCAAATCTAACATTCCTGTCACTAAATCACAGCAGAATAATCACAGGTCAGATGAAACCGCTCTAAAAAAGTTATGATATCCAAAAAAAAAGTGTGATGCGTAAGTGTGTGTCCTTGGAGAATTTTAGCTAGACTATCTTAATAATCCAGTAAGATCCTGGTGGTGGTTACTTGCCTCCAACGTTATTTTTGTAGGTATTGTAGATCTCTTTTACTCGTCTGTAGCGGAAAGCCAATTTTCTCATCCAGTCTACACCACCCCGCACACCGGTTGCCAAACATAAATTAGCACTGGTGGCTGCAGCAGGAAAGCCATCTGCTCCGAAGTTATATGTGCTATTTAGATGCAAGAAAAGCCCATCATTAACCAAACAGAAAGTTCATCTCCATTAGCTGAGCCGTTAAACTATAAAATGGAGAAAACCGCTTCACATTTCAACATGCTCACCTTAGGTCTTGCCCATTATCATCTGAAGACACATCATCTATATGAACTTGGTCACATTCCTAAAAGGCAATTAAAATGGTACAGGTTCATTTTCAGGGAGCATCTTAATTTTTTTTGAAAAATCACACACAGCTGTTTAAAAACTCCCTGAACTTTCACTGGACTGTTTTTCAACAATGTCAATCAGTAGGTGTCAGTCTTGTTAAGTTGATATTTTTGCCTACTTCAGGTCTTCTTTTAACATAAAAAATGAGCAACATCCTTAAGGACTACTGTTACTCAGCTTCAGAAAACACATTTTTGTGTTTAGAAAGGAAAGTGATTGAAAATAATTAGCATATGTGTTCCATAAACCTCAGGTACCTGAAGACATCATGCTGCTCAAAGCTGATTCAGTCAATGCCCAAGCATAACTGAAACCAGACATTTCGGTAAATGTAACATGCTAGAAAAATTAAACCTGATGCTAACTGCCAATGAAATTATGACCTCTGATTGCTGTTGAGCCACACACCAACAGAGCCTGAGGCCAGTGTGCTGAAGAACCCAGACGAAAAAATCTGTTACTGGTTTGCCATTGATTTGAGATGTGAGTTTTATTCTGTGTGTGTGTGTGTGTGTGTGTGTGTGTGTGTGTGTGTGTGTGTGTGTGTGTGTGTAGGAGGAAGAAACCATGGGAGACTTCAAAACCCAAATAAAAACAATAAAACCATGTGGTGTTTTTTACTTTTTTTTTTTAACTGTTTCACTATTATATATTCCTTTTAAGTGTGTTGGATTTATGGATTTATTATAGAATAATGTTACGTGAACAGAGCTGACTTGTAAACCCCAAACCACATGTAAACTGTTTAGAATAGGAGGCTGTGATTTTGGACTACAGCTCTACTGGACTGAGTTGATGAATATGCACCTGTTTGCATACGAACACCCCGACTTCTCACCACTATGTTTCCAGCCCCTAGCATAGCTGTGTGAGGAGCAGACACTCAGTATACATTTGTTGAACAAATGATGGCATACTAATTTGGAGACACACAACAAGGTCTCCCACCCAGAGACAAGGCACCCACACTTTGGCGTGCTTCAATAATTCAGTCATGATTCTTTGCAGTCAGGCTCTGAATACCCCATACTTATTTTATCATACTTATTTTCGTTAAAAGTTTTAGTTTAAAAATATTATTAAAAGATTTCCAGGTATGTATCCTGTATTTTAAAAGGTTCTTTTGGCTAAGGCGCTGGTTATATTTCCTGTATAATTTTGTAAACTCTAGCCTATCCATATAGTGCTCAACATACAATTTGTAACAAAGATGACAGTCATAAAGCGCCACAGTAATACAAGGTGTATTTTTATGTTGTGGGTTCCTTCCGAACAAATTTTTTTCTCTCCATGGATTTGTGAGGAAGGGAGCAGGAGATAGAAGGGGAAAGAAACTCAAACCAGCTGTTGCTTAACAGAATTAAAATTGTGACCCCCCAACCTCTTCTCTAAAGCATCTACTTTCCAGGCAACCGCCTCCCAGCAAGCAGCAAGTTCCAAGGAGGAAAAGACTTTGACCTTGTAACCCTCCCCTGCTCTCCTGAGGTCCATAACCTCAGATAAGAAAGAGGAAAAGCGAGTCTAGGAGGCCGCACATGTGGACGGTGAATTTAACATTTTTAAAAACAGGTAATTCCTGGAAAACATGCTTGGGGACTTCTCGGAGTTATTAATTTAATCATATTTCAGAAGATGAATGATAGTTGTGTTTTTTCAACGAGGTACTTATTCCGGGTTTAAAGAGTGCCTAAATCATGAGTGTAGACATTTCTGCCACTTATCTAGCCAGAAATACATTTTTATGTTGTTGGTAAACAACTCTTTTAGGGTGCATGGTTGAGTGTACAAAACAGACGAGAAAACCAAGACAAACCAAAAAGTGCACTCCCCCGCGCCCCCCCCCCCCCGCCAAACAAAAACAGAAAAACTCAAAAAGCCAGAGCGCCACAATGGAAGATTCTTCTCTTTTGGGAGAAACAGGAGGTGGAGGGTGAGGAAGTCCAAGAAGAAAAGCTCCGTTAAAAAGAGTTTAATTCAAGGAATCACACCAAAGCTGACTTAACAAGTTACTTGGTTAACTCTAGGGGTGGGGAGAATTCCTTGGAAAGGCAGGGTGTTGAGAGGCTTTTCTTAAACGAATGCAGTTGTAAATCTCCGTGACTAACAGAAGCCAGTTATCCTCCAGGGACTGTTAATGACTCCATTGTTGCTATTGTCCTCTCACATCCTGTATTTGTTTTCTCCCGCCAGCTTTATCCAAGTCTTTTTGTTCCCAAGGCTGAAGCCCTCATTTGAAGGACTGTTCGGGATCTTGGTTACCTCTCTAATTGAGCGTCAACAGCTTTGAGTTTCTACCTGCAGACACCAAACTCACTTCGCAGAGATCTGATCAACTCTGGTGTGGCGGCAACAAGGAAATCTTCATTCTTTATCAGGAGAATAGCTCCGTGGAATGATTTTCATGAAAATAGATGCAAACATCAGGAGCATTTTTTAAAGGGCCTAATTGGTTACCCCAGGAATAAAAAGAAACCATGACAAAGTCATGTAAAATATGTTTTCAGAACTGTCCGTGTCACTTAACGATAGAAAAATACTAAGCTGCACAAACTTCGGATCGATAAGAGAAATACGGAAGATTTGGCAACCAAGTCTTGGTAGGAGCTTCTACATCTGGGTAGAACTGTCTCGGGAAATAGGTTTTTATTTTGATGAAAAACTATTTTACTATCTTGATGTTTACCTATTAAAATTTTTAATGCCTCAAAGAACAGAGAATATTAAAATACAGAACTATCTCGATACATGTGGAATATGTAAATCTTTCTAAGTGCATCTACTCTCAAATTAGAAACTGCATTTCCCTGCATCCTGACATCTGAAATTCTCTCTCCTCCACTGGGATGAGACTGTCCTTCCCCCCACCCCTTTTCTTTGGAAGCTATCTAGTTTTTTGCTTGTCTTCTTAAGGGCGTAATTTTAGGTTTTCATGTTTGCTTTCTGGACTTTGTTGTTTTTTAGTTTCTAAATCTGTTTTAAACTCAGAAAATTAGATAATTGAAGGAGGGGAGCAGGAGTTCTGGACCCACTGAAACAACATGACAAAATTTAAAGCCCACTGGTAGAATCTATAGACACAGAAAACAAGAATGGAAGCTACCCATACTTCTAGGCACCAAGACATATTCCTAAAAACCCTACTTTGCTACTTAATACAGAGTACAGAACATATAGAATGCCATGGGAAAAGGAAGTTTTTATTCTAAAAAGACTGAATGTGCTGAAAACATATTTTTGAAATAAATCACCAAAAAGTCCACAATAGGGTTTTAAGGCACTGAAGTCATTACTGAGGCCAAGTCTTTGCCTAGCATTCCCATGTCTCAGGCCCATTACTGCCAGGTCAGCCAGCTTAGCAGGTTTTATAAATTAATCTGTCCCGTTGAGGCTGGAGATGCCCCAGGTAGCCCTATCGTGTTTGGGGATCTGGCTGGGGGCCTCATTTGGGAAGGAGGTAGTACTTCTCAGGACTCCTGGTAGATTCCACACTCAATACCCATCTGAACTGGCTAATGGGTGCCTTAGCTTAGAAAAGTGGTCATTTTATTCATTCATGTATCCTATTATTAATCAAGGGGCTACTATGTTCCAGATGCTAAGGATGCAACATTTAACAGACAAAAATCCTTACCATCTTGGAACTAACACATTCTAGTGGGGGAAACTCCCAAACAAGAAAATATGCAAAATGTGTAATAAGTTAGGCGCTGATAACTGCTAAGGAGAAAAAAATACAGCAGGCAAGGGAATGATGCAATGCTGTGTAGGGTCTGGGGAATGGCTCTGCAGGCCAAGGAAAGGGCACATTCAAGGGTCCTGAGGCGGGAGAACCTGGTGTGCTGGAGGATGAGGCAGGAGCGGGGCACAAGGAGGAGATCAGGCATCAGGCGGGAAGAGTTACAACGGCTAGCAGGTGGCAGCAAGGAGCTGACTTGGGAAGTAGCATCCTGTTATCAGCCCCTGCCCTCAAGGCACGTACAGTTTAGCAGGAAAGACAGAAGTTAATTAACTACACATGTGATAAATTACAATGGGACTAAATGCTGCAGAACCGCCTTGAGGAACATTCAAAGGAACATCCTCCTGCTTGAATGGCTGAATTCCATTTAGTCTAAAAGAGCTGCCAAGGTCTGAAAAACTTAAATTGTGTTTTGCTAGGTGGGGGAGGGCCGGCCGGCCCAACATTTATCCTCGATGCTTTTGTGATGAAAGCAATCGAGAGATAAATGGCAGACTCGCTAGAGATGGTTCACAGTCACTGAAACTGTGGTAACCGAAACAAAACATAGCTTTTTGATCCCAGACTGCGGATGCCAGACCACTACTTATGCATGGTGGTGAGGTGGGGTGGGGGAAGGTGGCACTTACCGGGAAAGCTGTCCTTCTCTCTAGGAAAGAGCCCAGACTTAGTTCCCAGACATGCAAGGGAACTCTCTGGAGTTGGCAAGCACGTCCCCTCCCCTTACGGGATGGTTTTTGTTACCCTCTCAGTTACAGACTTGAGAATTGCTATGGGAGCTGGCAAGGATCGAGAGGTGGGAAAAGAGTTATTTTTTGATAATGGCTTTTTTCAAAGGGAGGTCAAAATCAGCAACATTTTTGCATAAAGCCTCTGTATCAGTCTATAGTAGAGGAATATGTAATTAACATTTTTATTTAATCAATTTTCACATACGCCAACATAGCACAAATTCTCAAAAAGTCAGGGCCAGTGCTAGGCCAAGTTGTGACTATCCTTCACTAGGAAAATTTTACAATTAATTACCGAATTTAGATTACTGCTAAAGCAACCTGAGGTTGGCCTCACCCTTTTTAGAAATCCTGAAGCACCAGGGCAACAAGAGCCGTTGACACTTGATTAAATGTCCTATTTTGACATTTGGTACCCCTTGAAGAGTATATTCCTCCCTCCCCAAAGTGGTGGCAAACTACTCAATAAGTCATTTCTTTTTTTTTCTTTTTCTTTCTTTCTTTTCTTTTCTTTCTTTTCTTTCTTTCTTTTCTTTTCTTTTTAAGATTTATTTATTTATTCATTTGAGAGAGAGAGAATGAGAGACAGAGAGCATGAGAGGGACGAGGGTCAGAGGGAGAAGCAGACTCCCTGCTGAGCAGGGAGCCCGTTGCGGTGTCCAGGATCTGGACTCCAGGATCATGACCTGAACTGAAGGCAGTCCCTTAACCAGCTGAGCCACCCAGGCGCCCCTCAATAAGTCATTTCTCACACTTCTGTGGAGACCCTGCAGAGGCAGGCACACGGTTTCTCTCCCTCACAGACATTCCTCCTTCTTGTTGAGCTGAATTAGTGTTACCAATTTATGGTGAAAGTGGACTAGTATGCAATGGTATAACCCATTTTATATCACAGATATAAAACATGAAGACTCAGAAAAGTTAAGTAAGGTAAGTGCTGAGATCCTAGGTCTGTGACCCCCCAGCTCATGGTCTCCTCCTCACCCGCTTCACATGATGCCCACAACTGCCTCCATCTAGATCCTTTGTGGCTTGTTTGGAGCTCAGGAGACTTCAGCTACAAAACATATCCTCCCCTTCGCCTGCCCCACTCCTCCTGGGCCCAGCAACTGTCATCACGGCCCCCTCTCCCAGCTTGGAGCTCCGATGGGAGTCCTCCATCTTCCAGGACAAGCCTCAGCCCTGCATCTCACCAGTGGGGCTTCCAGTGACTGGCACTTCAGAGGGAAATCGTCCCAGAAGGAGAGCCACTGTGGTAACTGGGCCTTTGCCAGGCGTGGAGGGTACAGAGCACGATTGTAGGCGGTGAGAGCATAGGTGTTAGCGTTTGACAAAGCATGTCCTGAGGAGGAGGCCGGAGGCCCAGAAAGGATCTGGCTAGGCAGATGGCAACACTCAGAAGCGCAGCGCTGAGCCCGCAGGTGCCAGCCTGCCACCTCTATTCTCCGCGACAGGGTTCTACAGTCATCTTGCAGATAAACACCACAGACCAAATGACCAGAGTTTACACTTGCCTGGCGTTCCCTTTAGGTCCCAAGGCCTGTGCTTCGCAGAGGAGTAAAATAAATAAAATTCGCAAGCTTTAGTTACTACTGGCCCTCTGCTTGCAGATATCCAAGCACTCATGGGGCCGGATTCTAAAATGCTCTCATGGATGGCTGGGGAAAACTGCCAACACATAAAGCAGCCGAATACCAGCCCTGGTGTTGGGAATATGAAGAAAGCCACATGGGGTACGATCTCACAGCCGTGCGGCAAAGGCACATTCCCTCTCAGAACTCTGGTTGCACTGTTATTCTGCCTTTTTGGTCCCTTCTGTCATTATTTTTGGCACTGCAACTCAAGCTGACCTTTTTCTGATCCGTCATCATCTCTGGCCTTCCAGGGCCGGGCCACAGACATGTTCTTTTGGACCAAGCCCCAGGAATAACTCAGATTTTGTACAGAGGCTCATATGCAAAATATTAAGTTATGGCAGAATTTTTCTGCAAATATTTATTCTGCTTTGATACTGTAGTGGTTGTACTTTTCCTCCAAGCCTTTCACTTGTGCCATAATTATGTAAAAAAAAAAAACACCATACCATTCAAGCTAGTTTAGGAAAATTAATAAAAAGAATTAAGACAGTTACAATGGGTCTTATTATCTATGCCAAGCACAGTGATGTAATAGCCGGCACGTGGAGGCACTATACCTCTGAACATGACACTAGAAACATAAACTCCAAGTAAACCTAAAATCTCTGAATAAACAGAGACTCTGAGAAGACTGAGGCAGACTGCCTGTTATGAAAGGGAACGATATAAAAATGTTACAAACACGTCCTTGGAGCAGTTGAGTTACACAAGCCCAGATTCTGCTGATCGAGTCTCCATTTGCTCCATTTTCCAAATTTACCACGAGGAAACTAACACCATACTGCCCACTAATTGTTTCAATACCTTCCTTTACAAAGTAAAAATGAAAGGAAAAAGAGAGTCGCCAGAGAACGAGCTATTTTCACTGTGTCTGTATACATCAGCGTGCCTATTGAGGCCGGCCGGATTGGCCAAGGCAGAGGAAATGATCGGTGGGTGCTCTGTCCCCTCCTATCCGTCATCAAGCTATTACATCCACTGCTCCCGCCTCCCCACGGAACAACACAGAGACCTGCTCGATACCTGAGACATCCACAAGTGACCAGCAAGAAGTTTTCCTCTTATTTCCCGACGCAAAAATGTCTAATTATACAGAGTACAGAGGTATTTCCAGTACTTTTGAGACAAACACACAGACTGTCCGAACGCTTTATTTTGACAAGTGATTAGCAGTGCTTTAAAAAGAAAAAAAAGAGGGGGGGGGGCGAGCCACCCCCCTGTGGATCTGCCCACACTACCCTCCTTCTCACAGAAAGTCTAAAATTGTACAGATGGCATTACTGGGTGACCAGTATTTGAGGGACAGAGGTTTTAAGGGAGTGATTTCCAGAGCGGCTTTTGGAAGTAACTCCTGACTCCCTAGATATTTTTATAACTTCTCTGGGAAAATAAGGTAAAATGGATCAGCCCTAGAGATCCAGTGTGATTCAGAAGTTTAGGGAGAAGGGGTGGTCCAGAAACAAGCCAATTGATGGGAGAGAGGTGAAGAATGCTGCCTTTTTTTTTTTTTTTTTGGTAAGAATGCTGCTTCTAAATTGACCATTATATTGAGTATGTCAGTCTCTGTAGTTAAGAAATTCTGTGAGTTCATCAATTTGCAGAAGCCAGGTTTTTACTTGTACATTTCTTTCTGTAAAAAGGAGACTGTTGAATCAATGCACTGTGTTTTTGTACTTACTGATGTGGAATAATATGATTGCAATGTGTTTCTAAAGGTGTGGCAAAGCCCTCACTGCACTTTCAAACAGACATACTAAAGAGCTGACGCACTGCTGTGCCCTTGTGCTCACCATCGAGGACTGGATGCGAGCCTGCAGCACGGCCAAGTGGAAATGGGGTGCGCCGTTCGCAGCCCTGCAGCCCCACGCGCGGCTGGCCAGGACCTGTCATGCCTGTCTGGGGTGCACCTTGTTACCCTCCCATTCCCTTGCTTTTCCACCGCAAAGCTTTCTTACAAAAGAAAAGGGTGCATGGCTAAGGCACAGAGGAGTGTTTTGAAACTGGCCTCATTCTGTTTGACAATTTTGGGAAATGCAAGTTAAGGGATTAGAACATACCTGGACAAATTCATCTTTCAATTCTCACTCTAGATTATCCACTCAGCATAGCATAGGCGCCAATGTGTATTCTAAGTCAGTATCTAAATATCTCTGTTTTCACAGGAATAGGAGGACACAACCATAGCAGCCAATGGGGTGAGGGGGGAGACAGAATTTCAAATCTCAGAAACTAGTAAGAGGCACTTTAACATCTATTTTTGAGATTTGGTCATAAAGTGTAACTTGCAGAGACATACACTGCTTTTAATTACCATGTCTTACTTACAAAAACAGTATTTTAATATATTTAATGTTACAATATCCTGTCGAGGTTATCAGAATGAGAGAGAGATTTTACTAGAATTATGTTTACATTTGCTAGGAGACCTGGGTACTCGTATTTGAAACTCAGGATTTGAATTACAGCAGTTTCAACAAAGGTAAGAAGATATTACGATTTCCGTCTGATTCTGTTTAGAGGAATATTCATAACATATTTGGAGAATAAAATCTTTACTGAAAGTTCCTGAAGATGGCATATGAAAGCAAAAGATAAACTGAAGTGCTTAAGCTATGTATTTGTATACATACAAAGTTATGATAAATATTTCAGATCACTACATAAGAATTTATAGAAAGCTCAAGCTACTGTTAATAAAGAAAAAAGTTTCAAATTTTTAAGTATTTTTTATATTAATTTTAGAATGTGCTCATTACAAACAAGATGTCATCATAATACCACTTTAACACATTGCTCAAAGGATCCCAAAGGAATTACATGAAGAGAGTTCCTTTTTAGCAAGTAAGTACAGTGTTAATAAATACGGTATGTCAACTTCAGTCTGCTTGGAGTTCCTTCTTTCTCACCATGAATACCTTCTTTACCACATGATTATATTAAATATATTTGTCTTTATTCACACTCTGAACGTTAAGATGAGAAAGAGAAAGAATTGAAAATAAGCTTTTTAAAAATAAAATAGGCTTATTTAAAACTGCTCAACACCAGATTAATGGGTTAATTTAATTGATATTTTTAGCTTATATTACATGTGATCTAATTATATCAACACATAATTTCTTTCCTTCTTAAAAAGTTAAGGATATAGTGAATCCCTTCTATCTAATGCCACAAGATCCATCTTTTATTGTTTAAGTTATGTTCAGTGCATTCTACACCCCTACATGGTATTATACACAAGAGGTGTAGGCCCAAATACATAGCTTCATTTATGATCCAATTAATATCAGAAGATAGGGCATTTTACAAATTTGTGGAGGAGCCACTGAAAATGTTGCAGACCTTCAAAGACAAAATAGGGCAGTTGGATTAGTGGTTGATAATATGTCAAACTGCGTTATACAATTTTATCCTAAAAATATCATATTTATAATTGTATCATGTGATTTTTCATGTATTAAAAGATTCAAGGCGGACTTAATGTTCAAAATGTTTCAGAACTTAAAAACAAAGAAAACAGCATATAATGTAATATAAATGTCATCCTTCTGAATGGTGAGTCAGAACTACTCTTAAGAATAAGCCTTTGATTTACTGCTGAACTGATTTCTCAGTGGTCAATGGGTTTGCTCATCATTTGGCAAACATCATTTGTCATTGGCAACAGTGTTCTTTGTGATTCCTGTTGCCTTTCTTTTAGATTTATTATTCCTGCTGAGAGCATCTACTGAAGAAGAATTTTTCATAGTGACACCAACTCTCATCTTGCTGTGAATAATCACATTCTCATAAAAATCATTCTTTTTATTGCAAACTTGCTGCCAGAAGCATGGAAAAATATTCCAACCAGGAGCCCTTTTATCCTTTTCTGCAATCACTTTTCTGTAGCTCTCACTGCCATTTGAGGAAAATGAATCCCATACCAATTTATTCACAAAGCATTTAACTGGAAGTTTTAATTTACACGGGATATTTCTGTTGTGATCACAAACAAAACAAGGGACTCAAGCTATACTATTAAATAGGTCAGGGGCGCCTGGGTGGCTCAGTCGTTAAGCGTCTGCCTTCGGCTCAGGTCATGATCCCAGGGTCCTGGGATCGAGCCCTACATCGGGCTCCCTGCTTAGCGGGGAGCCTGCTTCTCCCTCTCCCACTCCCCCTGCTTGTGTTCCCTCTCTTGCTGTGTCTCTCTCTGTCAAATAAATAAATAAAATCTTAAAAAAAAAATAGGTCATGTTTGAAGAGAGCGTTTTTTTTTTTTTTGGAGCAATTTTTACTCTGAAATTAAATATTTGCAACAAATATTAGTTCCAGTTTATCACTATTCCATCTTCATTTAACTGCAAACCATACCTCAATACAATTTTTACAGAGATCGTGAAAGTAATTTTCTTTTTAGGTGACTCCTTCTTGCAAGGGTGGGAGTGAAACTTAAAAGTTTAAAAGAGCTCAATTTATTAATTTGACTTATACAGCCCGATAATTTTATAATAAAAAATCCTGTTTTCTATAAAAGAATGTGTAACTCAGAATAGCATCCTTAGTTAATAAATTGATAAAAATTCTTCAAGCCAATTTCTTCTGTTACTCCTGACTCTGGAGATAAAAGTATGCAGAACCAGATACAGGCACTTAAAAAAAAAAAAAAAAAGGGTTCTGTGAGCTACTAGAAGGTTCCATGTCACCTTTCATGTCAGCCCCTCGTGGGGAAGTGAGGACCTTTGAAAGTGCACTTTCTTCCTCAAAAAATGCTCTCTTCTCTTCTAAGTATTATCATCTGAAATCTGCCCCCTGAAATCATTCCCTTTGCTTCTTCTTTTATGACAAAGACTTCAGATAAGAGTAAATTATTTAAGTTCTATTACTTTGGTGTGAACTATTCTATCATAGATTTCCTCCAGCATGGGGAGCTCTGGTGTGCCCCAAATCATTGGGTGTCAATGGGGGTTGGGGAGAAGGAGTGGGTGCCTGAAAGGAAAACTAGGGAAAAATTTCCTGCTTACTCATATTCTCACTCCCTAGCAAACCACCCCTTTTCCCACAAATATTTAAAGTGACAGATAATCATGATTTCGTTGTTAATTATAAATTTGGTTGTTTATATTATATACCACTAATAGAGCATTTATGTTACGTATATTATAATATTAACTCTGGAACGATCTCTAGAAAATACATGGGACACACATTCTGTATTCTTTTATTTAGTTGGTCATGCACTCAACTAATAATGACTGACTGCCTGCCTGTTTATACACCAGGCACCAAGCACACGAAAATCAGATACAGATATCACCAGGAAGGCTTGATAAACCTGACAGGGTTAAAGAGAGAGGGTACAGGTGAGCGTCACTATAATTTTCTCTCAGGGAAGGAACTAGAATTCTTTTAAAGCTATGACAGTGCAAAATGGAATTCATCCTGCTGCTAGTCCATCTCCTTTCACCCTTCACCTTCAGATACATTTTTCCCAAAGTAGGTTTTGCTCTCCCCGAAAATATAATTTCCAACAGGGAGTATAAGCTTCTTGGAAGCAGGCAAATACATTTCACTTCCTTTTCTGTCTCTGCCTTTTAACCAGACAGTGATCAATGGGTACTTTGGAAAAACGAAACTGGAACCAATATATTCTGAGGCAGCTGGGCATCCGAGGGCCTCTATGATGAGCCTTCACCTTGCCTATCCAATGCCATGTCTGTCTGTGTGCCCCTCCCATCCCATTGTGCCCCTGTGTGCTTCTGCCAGGCCAGGTCCAATGAGCCTGGCCCTCTCCACTCCTCTTTACCAGACGATCGTTGGTGTTTTTTGGTTGCTGGTGTGCCTTCCCTCTCCTTTCGCTCCTGGTCAAGACAATTCCTCTGTTAAACTTTTAGTTGCCTTTTGTTTTTTTTCCCCAACCCCTGATGTATGCTCTGTAACCCACTGTCTGAATAACAGTAGTGACAATTATTGAGAGCCTACTATGTGTTAGGTACAGTATTACATGTGATTTCCAATCCTCCCCAAAACTCTACATTTGCTGAATAAGGGAAGGAAGACTTAAATAGATAAGGATCCCACCAGATAATAAACTCTTGGAAGGAAGAGAGAACTTCTCATGGGTCTTTTTCTCGCTGTTTATTTTCTAAACAGGGCCCTACCTCTGTCTATTTCCTCTTGATGCAGTCCGAGCACACAGATGGTACGGAATGAAACCCTTCCGATCATCTGACAGAATTTAGTTATGATGGAATTGAGGACCCAACCAGAAGGTAAGTGAGAATGTTGCTGCCTTATGTGACAGAAGTGTTAGAAAGCAGTTTTATGAAAAGAGATTTATTTTGTCTAATCATTATACATACTCACGTAGAAAACACATGGAAACCAAAAAAGCATATAAAAGGAACTTTAATCCCATCCTTCAGAAGTAACCACTGTTAAATTTGTCCTTCCTGCCCTCCTTCTACTGACTCAACTGTCCAAAGTTCCTCACAGTCTTCACAAGGCTTACAGTGTCAGAGGGGTAGACACTCCCAAAGAGCAGGTCGAACCAGATAAATGTTTTGTGGCTACTTTCCCCTCCGCTCAGCAATATGTAATAAACATCTTTTTATATTAATCATCTGTATTATCTTTTAAATTGTTCTAATATTCCATGTTGTACATGTTTCATATTTCTTTTAACCAAGGAATGGCTGATCATTTCCCAATATTTGTTTTGGACTATCAAAGTTAGCAGGGCAACAACTGTCAGTTCTCCTTATAATTCTATTTTAAGCATCTAAAGTCATGTTTGGTGCACAGCACAGTAAGACTGTTTAAGCAAGGGGGCCACTGTGAAGAACTTGCTTTGACAGGTTTATGACATTCATTTATCTCCTTAGGCAATATTATTATCTTTCTCAATTGATAATTTTATCACTCAGAGCCTTGTTCATGATATACTTTCTGCTTAGAACACTCTTCTCCAGAGCCCACCCCATGCAGTTCTGTGGATTTCTGTTAATCCTTCGAAGGCAGTTTGCGTGTCAACCTCACCTTTCTGACTACCCATGCTTCACACCACTCTTATTCTGCGCTTCCACGATGCTAAGCTCCCTGAGAATGGGACTACCTTCATCTTGTTTGCCGTTACCGCTAAAAATAGTTCTACAAAATCCATTCGGTTCTTGCCTCAACTTAAATACAAAGTCTTACACATTCTCTTGGATTTGGGGAGAGCCCTTCTTGTCAGTCTCTGTAAGGCCTTGGGCCAATGAAGAGTGACTTCTGCTTAAGACCATTTTAATAGGTACGTGATCATAAGTGGAGTGAAATATTCATTTTTGCCCTTTAAGTGATTTTTGTTACATTTTAAAGCAAGCAAATGTCATAATTCCTACTTTAAAAAGAGAAAATATTTGTATTTCACCATAACTCCACATGTTCTTATTATGTACCTGCAAAACACTACCTTTCAACTGTTAATTTTCCAAGCTACTGATTTTTTGCTTGACAGATCTAACTTATCTCCAAGTCCAGTAGGGTGGCAATATGTGTTTAAGACAAACAATTCCCACCAGTTGAAGAGATATCTTGGACATAAGAGCTCCCTTCAACTTTCTGACAGAATGCCAAGACCAGGAGATAATTCTTACTCAATTATTTTTGAGGAGGTGAACAAATTTGCAAAATAATGTGGATGAAAACAGCATCCTCTCCCCTGCCCTGACCCTCCACCTGCCCCACAAAGGAGAAGCACACAATTAGCAGCGAGAAGAATCCAGGATTTAGAAAGCGTTTCCTTAGAAATGCTGTTCGCATAGAGGCTCTATTGTAACTGCACTGAAACAGGAGAAGTCTCCAGGGACTGCAACTTAGACACATTTGGGGGAAGTTGAAGTTACAGGCTTTCTCCTGCACTAGTCAATCTGAAAGAAAAAAAAAAAAATTCCTTTCTGTCCTAAGCAAACTTCCTATGAAGCTAACTGAGTAAAATCTGACTTTACAAAATAGTGACTCTCTCCCAGACTCAAGATTAGCGAGCACCTGTCAAAATCAAGAATCTAAATGAAAAGTCTGTCATATGTGACACCAACAGGTCAGTTTCACAGGATTTTTTAAATAAACTGACAGCCATCCAGCCAGCTCTGTGAAAGGTGAAGCGGTATTTCTACTCAAAGAAGGATGGTACTCCTATCTATGGATGGAACTCCCCCAAGGGGCTCCGGATCCTGTTATCTCCTCACTGCCCTGCACCCTTGCGCCACCCCTGAGGCTTGTCAGGTTGACCATGTGAAGGTCACACGTTAGTCGGAAGCAAGGACTGAACTCTGGTCTCTCCATCCCTGAAGGGTTCCCTCATTCCTCAGACCATGCCACCTCCCCGCAGCTTCATCTTCAGAATAAAGAGACTGTGGCAAAACCAGGAAGACTGTTTCAAGGGCAGCTTAACAATCAGGGTGCTAGATGGACCACTCTTGCGTTACATGAGTCATTCATTCCATTTTCCAAATCAGGAATCTTCAACATACGCTTGGATTCTCAGTTTCCGAACAAAAATTTCACAGAGGGACCCCTGCTCTGAAATAACTTTTCTTTTTTATCCAGTGCATTCCTTCCTGGGAAATCTTTTTTTTTTTTTTAAAGATTTTATTTATTTATTTGAGAGAGAGAGAGAGAGAGAGAAACAGCATGAGAAGGGAGAGGGTCAGAGGGAGAAGCAGGCTCCCCGCTGAGCCGGGAGCCTGATGTGGGACTCGATCCCAGGACTCCGGGATCATGACCTGAGCCGAAGGCAGTCGCTTAACCAACTGAGCCACCCAGGCACCCTTTCCTGGGCAATCTTAACCACTTTCGAGGGTGATGACTTGCAGCTCAGTTCTCTCTTCTGAGCCTCAGATCCGCATGTAGCCCACGTGCTGGATTCCACCTGTCTGTCCAACGCACACTTCAAGTCCAACACCTCAAAACTGAATTTGCCACCTTCCTTCCCAAGACAGCTAACCGTCCTGGGGTTTTAAATCTCTACCTGATTACTCAAGCCAGAAAGTAAGATTCTTGCTTCCCTACCCCTTATGTTGAATATATTCCCCAATCTTTCCAAACCAGTTTCTGAGCTTTCACATCTGGCCCTGTACTCTCTGTTCTTGCAGGGAAACCCTGGTGATTTCTCAGTTAGATTATCGACACCTTTGACTTCATGATGCAATGCACGTCTACAGTCATGCTAAACATCCTTTACTGATTACTGTTGGCATTCCACGTGAACTCCAGCTTCCTCAGCAGAGTGTACAGAGCCTTCCATGACCTGGTTCCAGTCTCCCTTTCTATCCTCTGACCTCACAACCGCGGCACGCACTCTGTGCTTCACACCTACTCAGCCAGGTCCCTAAATGCCATGCGCTCTCATGTCAAAGATCCCTTCCTTGGGAAGCCATTTCTCTGACACTCACAGCCTTGCCACCACCTCTCCCTCAACCTGAGTGAGCCACCCTGCCTTTGGACTCTAACTAATGTCCTTACGTGTCCCCATCACTGGAGGATCATTCTGTGATATAACAGTGCTTTTGCTTTTCTGTCTCCACGGAGCATCTGGGCTCCTTGAGGGCAGTGAATAGATTTGATCTCTTCTCCTCGATGCCTCATATAGTGTCCAGAATGGAGGAAGCATGCATACACTTACAGCACATCAGCTCTCTTTCTCTGTAATACAGGGGCAAACATTTGCAAACATTTCTGTCTATTCAACAGCAGGGATTTAAAAGCACACGGCTGTCCACCTGCTGATTGCCTGCCTCTCTATTTATCTACCTACCCACTGATCTTTCAACTTTCTCAGAACAGATTTTGGGTTGTTTGAGTATAGCTACCGTTCGGAAGACATGGCAAGAAACAAAGCTTTCAAAGACTACACTAGAGAAAATGCCATTATAGGGCATTTTCTGCTGTATGACATCAATGTGTGACAGCACCAAGATGCTACTTCCTCCTCTGTGCTGCTAAAGAGCAAAAGTCAGCTTATGAGACACAGCTAGAGAGGTTTAGTGCAAGACAGCCATGGCAGGAAACCCTTGTTTCGACCCCAGCTTTCCCAAAGTGGCTCTGGGCAAAAATCACTTCACTTCAATTTCCCACATGGATAAGCAAGCTGGAGATAGTGAGATGGAGTTCACAATGCTGAGGGAGAATCAAAGTCGATGCTTTTTGACGGACGGGAGGAGTTTCCCTAAAGCCTGCTGCCTTCCAGTCTTCCCTCCTTGACTGTCAGCAGTCTGAGCCCAACAGTGCAGCCCCACTGCTGTGTGGGGCTGCCCCCTAGGAGGGGCTGCTCTGCGGGACGATGAGACTCCGCACACAGCAAGCCTCTGCTCCACGCTGCGGACTACCAGCAAGTTCCATGAGCCATCCTTCAAAACACAGGGCCGGAATTGGACAAGGAAAGGAAAACTTATCAGCACAAGCAAAGAAACACGTGTCTTCTTGACACGAAGCCAGCGTCCTCATTTTCTATGAAGGAGCAGCACAGCATGATGGAAGCCAGATACGGTAGCTGTTTAGCTGCTAACAGTGAATCTCCTGTCATGGAACTGGAGGTGGGAGGGGGTTGCGGATGAGGAAAGAGCAGGGGAAGTGCCGTGTGATGTGCCTGGAACCAGTTGCATTTGCAAATTAAACACTGGCAGATGTTGTTGTTGCTTCTGGTGGGATTACTGTTGGAGTTCTACATGGGAATTTTGGAAGCAACCCAGCTACTATCTCATTCCCTAACCTCTCCTTAAGTCACCCCCTTCTTCCTCCATAGCCCTACCGTCTAGGGTTCCCGACATGTAGAAGATACCCATCAGCAATAACAGCAGCTTAGACTTCGTCAGCACTTCCTATGGGCCAGGGTTATTTCTATGCACTTAGAAATACAGAATTACTGAATCTTCACATAGACCCTATGAGCCACGTACTATTATTATCCAATTTTATAGACAGGAAATTGAGGCACAGAGGGGTTCCTCCGTGAATGAGTGAATTCATGAGTTCAACTGCTGGTACCT